>NW_020273373.1:0-72005 GCF_003268045.1 Sipha flava
CCGAAATTCAATTTCATTTTACGGGTGCTGCGGTAACGTTACACCAGCAACCGGATCAACTAATTTTCTCAAATTTCAACTTTAAACCGTACAGTATTATGTACTTTATTTTGTACAATTCCCAAACCAGAGGCGGCTCGTAGAGTTCATAGAAGTTCGAGTACAAAATTCTAATATTTCCCCATTATCTATTATCACAGTTTACCACCCTCAACTTCTGTTGGTAATTCATTTAATTGAATTCTTTATTATGTACTAAATTATTTTCCATTTTTATAGGTTAATTCTATATTCTGGAACATCTATGTTAATACTTTTTATTAAACTTTTAGATTCTTAACGGAGTGATGAACGTGTTTATTTTACAATGATGTGTGCTTTTTTTTTTATTGTATCTGTCATCACGTTTTGGAGTGGTAATAGTGCTTTGATTTTTGACTTCAGCCCCTCTTTAATAATTTAATTTAATCTAGTTTATACTTAAGGTAATTAATAGTAAAAAAATTTTATTAGTTTTTATGAGACTCTGTAATAACCCTGAAAAAGTAACGGAAAAACAGGAATTATGTACAACCACTTTTTGACTAAATCGATTTTTTGATTTTGCTGTAACTCAAAAGCGAATCATTGTAAATACTTGAAATTTTAACCAAATGTTTATATTAGCGTTATATATTTATGATTAAATTTTCAAAATATTTTTAGTTCATTGAAATTTTCGATTTTTTTTAATTTTTTTTTTTCTTTAAATGCCGATAAAAAAAATTTGGCTCCTAAAAAAAATCTTTAAAATGTAATATAAGATGTTTATTATATACTACCCCACTGCAACTCAACGGATCATTAGGCATTGTATTTAATAATCAATTATTTCTATTTTTAATATTTGCCGTTTATAATATGTTATCGGGAATTTTATTGACAATTATTTCTGAATACTGTTTCTTTTCATTTTAAAATTCATACCATACAGTATAACAAATAACAATCTGGCTAATAATACAATCATTGTTTATAATTTATGAGTAATGATTGTTTTGTTATATTTAGTTTTGGTAATCCAGTTGCAGTTGTGTATGGACTATCGAGTTGTTAGTGCGTTAAATATTTACGTAAATAAATATCAAATATAATAAATATTGTGTCCCGAAAAAATATCGACAAAATGTGTGATTATTATGATATTACATGTAGGTGGACAGTACTGCTATTGCAGTGGTCAAATCTCTACTGCTATAGCATTAATATTTAATTGCGTTTCTGACGGTTCTTAAGAAAAAAAACCAAAATTCAGAATGTCCATCAATGTGTTAACAATAATATTGTTGTTTGGATGGTTTTAGGCACGTAGAGCATGACAACGGGTGCACGCTGGCCAATCCGCCCTTGTGGCGACCGCACAGGTCGTCAGCGTTGAACCGCCGATTCTTGTTCCACGGTGGGGACGTGACGACTGCGTCGACAATCAATCCGAAAATCAATCCGATGAGCGACCCCGTGCTCCACAGCCTTCGACACGCCAACCGTATATTCACGAGGTCCACGTTTATGGCGACCACTTAGTGGCACGTTCGCTCCATCCGAATGGCCACGCGACCGACATCGCAAAACGGGTCGATGACCGTGCCGAAAGTGCACCTCCGGATGATGTGCGCGGCCAGTGTTTCAAAGTTGTGGCGTCAGATCTTCCGTTCCGGTGCACGCGGCCCATCCGTCTGCACGCCGACGTCCACGTACTTCCCTTGCATCTTGGTCCTCATGAAGCCGTTAAATCTACCGAATCATCGACGCTCCGTCTGGGAATACACGTCCCGGGTGGTAGACGCCTGTGTGGCCAATGTCGCGGCCCGAAATTATGTTGCGTGTGCTTTCCATAAGTGTTATATGGTATTTTGTTCATAGCCCCACCATACTTCAACCAGCACGACTGAGAGGACACTTCTAGTCATTTCGTCTTCGTACCACTAATGGTTAGAGTAACGGGAGCCTGGTCAGCCACCCGCGTACCTTCACGGTCGCTAACTAACGACCGAAGTGAGCCCGCTACGTTGGAATCGGTTTTGACACTGGAACAATCCACTCCTGCCGACCACTGGGGTTCCGAAGCCCCTGAGGCGGTAACAATACTCGATAAATAACTCATATTGTGGTTTTTTAAGTGATTTCCTTCACTACATTTTAACCCTACTGCCAGGGGGTTTTTGATCATGACTTTTTTTTCCTCTTGGGCGGCGCTGCCACCCGAGGCTTAAGAGCCCGCCCTGTCCTTTATTGAGAACCGCTTTGTCAGCCCTCAGTTCGTCGACCTGTCAAACATGAGAGACAAATCTTGTAGAATTCACGAAGTGACGTTCGTCTATTTATCTGTAAGAAATTGAACACACATCAAATTATTGAACTTGCCCCTTAATAAATGTTTTTAACACCAGGACATTTGCTATTTGAAGTGTTATGTTTAGGTAGAGTTGTGAGTTTGTATTATCCATTGGTATAAAACTGTATTATACATAGTATTATGAAATATTATATATAACTGATTATTTTTAGAATTACTCTAAATTTGTATTTAATTTTTTATTTCGTAATTATTAGGTATTTCATTATTATTGTATGTTAAGTAAAAATTCAAGAAATCAAATAGTGTATAGTTAACAACTTGTTTTGTGTTTATTACTTATCTATTTGTTTGTATCTATTGTATATTAATATTTTTAATGTACACAATTTAATAAATCTTTATTAAATCTTTTTATAAATGGTATAATATAAATCCCTAATAAAAGGGATTGATAATCATAAAATAGTATATAAGTTAATGTATATATATTGTTAATTTATGATGATTATATATAATAAATAAATTATACACATGGTATAAAATTATTTTATATTGACGGTATATAGAAATAAAAAAAATTAAGGCGTTATTTATAGAATTAATCTCCAATAAAATACAGTATTATTTTAAAAATTAAAAATATACAATATAATTGCAATCATTTTTATTTAGCATTCAGGTGTTAGAAATGATAAATCAATTTATTGTACTGTTATAATATTAAAATATTGTAAATATAACTACAATGAGTAATAGTATATAAGTATTAAGTATTTCTATTTAAAACAAATGTATATCTATATTTCTTATAATTGCAAATTATCAACCTCTCTCTGAACACAAAACTAACCCTCTCATACCAGATTTCTTACGAAGTTCAAAATATGATAGATTTAAACACATTTTTAAGAGGACGCTATACCAAAAACAAAACGTATGCAACGGCCAAAAGAATGCGCTATTAAGTGTTTTCGCGATCCGCAAGCACGCGACGTTTGAGCCACGCTCAGTACTCGCAGTCGGCGGCCGGTCGACGATTGTACTCGTTCGGGAGCGGTGTTTATTATTTTCTGAACATCCGTATGTAACGGGTCGCGTCAATATAAAATGCATATATAATACGTAAGTGCCGCTGTAATATTTTCAATATTCGCGCGTAACTACGAGATTTATATTTATTGCGTTATTAGGTATACGACATATGTATTACCCTCAGTATTTCATAAAAAGTATGAATTAACTGTATTATTTTAATAATATATAATATCTCATAATAATGTACAACTATAACCTAAATATCAAAATATTAGTTTTCTAATAGATAAATGTATTACATATATTTTACGTTATAGTTTTGTATATGTGCCTACCACATATAATTCTTATATAATAGTTTTTGTGTATTTTTTAACATGATGCAGTTGTTAAAGTACTAATAAAATTGTATAATGAGTTGGTTATAGGTGGATAAGTAATTTTGGAGTGGAATATGATAATAACACGTTTATATCTTTCTTTAAAGTAAATTTAATTTTTTCTTTTGTTTATATTGATACTATTTTTTATTCTCTCCGATTCTCTTATATCTGCCTTGAGCATACGTTTAGGGTATAATGGATTGACAATCTCTGGGAGCAAACATTCGTTATAAAATCTAAAATAAAAGAAGATTTGGACATTTAATACAAGATTCCTGATAAGTTTGTGTGCCTTTATTAAAAAAAGAAAAAAAATGTCTACCGGAAAGACAAGACAAACTAAATTGTTATGAGCGTATGAAGAACGGGTTTTAAGCTTTTATTGAATCTTTTATACCTAGTTTCAAATAAGTATAGTTTTAGCTAGGTATATAAATGTTATTATATTTTACTTTACAATTTCTACAATTATTAATATTTAAAATATTTACGTACCTACAAACTAGCATATCATTAGAAGTCAAATCTTCCGTTTCTGTACTAAAATTATTTTCAATAATTTCAGTTTTTTCAGTATCTGTATACGTCGATTGTTTTCTAAAAAAAATTAAATTTACCTAATAATTTTATTACCATATATAAAAAAAACTACAGTGTAAAATTTTATAGCTATTCTAAGTATAGAAAAAAACTTAAAAAACTTGAATTAAAATAACGGTATATTCTAAAATGATTTAAAATATTTGTTGATATTCAAAAAGTATAAGTCGTAGAAAATTGAAACTTTCACTAGCAATTGAGAAATTTAATAAGTTTAGTATATATTATGTTTTAAAAAACACGTGAAATAATTAGATACTTACACTACATTCAGTATTTCTCCTTTTTGTGTTTTTTTTCATACGTAACCGCCGAGATAGTTTACTTACCTGGGCTCTTTGTTTCTTTGGTGCCATTATATTTTTTAACACCACAAAAATAAATAAGAAAATTGACTGACAGATATAACGCGCGTATACGATTAAAAAAAATGTCTCTGTTACTGAACAAACAAGTATATATGTTACTAGTTCAGTTAACTTACACGAAGTGAACAATTGGTGTTAAATATAAGAATAAACAATTATTGTACATGGGCTAAATTTAATATAGGCACAGACATAATATTGTAGAGTTTATAAATATCTAAAATATCAAGCAACTTCCAAGAACTGAGTAATTTATTAAACTTTCATTTGCCTTTTATAAACCTTTTATTGTAGAAATATGAAATTCATAAACAAATAATACATATCGCTGTAATGATAACTAACTCTTTTATTCCAAAATAAAAGACTAAATATTACTGACATATTATCTTATTCAGTAACATTGTATGCATCATACAAAACGTAAAATAAAATAAATAATATGGGTATAGCCGTATGCCTGTAACGGTCAACTAGCGAATCATATATTTCATATCTAAAACTTCCATGTAAATTATTTTATAATTTTGTTCATCATAATAAAAATTACTTTTTATTATAAAATAAAACTAATTACACACAATATATTTTTAATTTTTAAAATTTCTAAGTATATGTCATACTTCCGTGTATCCAACATATTTTTAACACATTTACAATATATGTAGGTACATATTATTACAAGCTTTGCAAGCTCATGTGCTGCCGATTTAGCTTTAATTAAAATATTAACAAGACTTGGCAGTGGCGTGCTCAGCTTTTTTGAAGGAGGGGGGAGATATTCATTTTTGACTTGTCACAGACCCTACATTTTTTTTCATGTAGATAATATACCATAACAAAAAAATCCAAAGGAGATATATAACACCCTGATCCCCCCACCATGAGCACTCCACTGAGACTTGGATGTCTTTGAACTATAATCAGAAATAGAAAGTTTCAAAATTAAATAATTTCAAGTGCTAAGGAATTATCTAACGCTTTATTAAATTTTGAAATGTACAATTTTATTACTAAACGTGGGCTTCAAAAGGAGTGTTCAAACATTGTAATAGCAATACGATTTTTTTTTATGTTTTCTTATAAGTGTTGAAACCTGTAAACGTAGTTTTAGCAGATTATAACTTGTAAAAAACTTTAAGCGTTAGACTATTATTTCAATAGAAAACCAAAAAGTCCTATCTTTAGATAACATTGACATATTATTAATTTTGCTCCGGCGGAATATCAGTTAACTACTGCCCTGTAGGTAATAAGTATTTATAAAAAAACATTTTAACAACAAGAATTTAGAATTGATGTATATAGTATATTATTATTTATTTTAATTTTCTGGAGTTTATGAATTATGTGTGATTTCATATTTTGTGAATATCAGAATAATAGCAAATTATAATGGACGACATAAAATAGTGTGAATAATATAAAATCAACTGATGATAATCGATAATCTTATTTCTGAATTCTGGTTATTTCTTTGAACTACAATAATTATTATTTATATATCACTGTCTACCGATAACGACGACGCATTGTCGTCGTCGTACCGGTTACAGTTATTTCAGCAGTGGAATGGGGGTTTAAGTTCACCGATCGAACGCTAGCAACGGGAACAGCGCACAAATCAATGACGAATATTTATATGTACCATAAAACATTGTTAAAAACTGTTTTACGGGAACATAAAATACACAGGCTATATTTATAATAAATTTATGAAATTTTCACCATGTATTGGGGAGAATTTTATCTGTGATGTAGTGTTTTTATTTTTTTCATATTTTGACTCATCGTAGTTTTATAAGCTTTTTAAAAACATAATATCATGCATATTTGAGCTTTAATAACTCCTTTCCTAATTATTTTAATAAAAAAAATAAAAATACTACGTCACAGAAATAGTTGTCTTCTATATTGTGTAAAAATTTTGAATCCCTAGGGTGATTATAGCTCTAATAAAACGTATTCGCGTGAACCTTGTTTTTGGTCTCAATATTTACGTATGTAGCGTCCTCTTAAAAGCAATTATTACACTAGTTAATAAAACTTCAAACACATATCAATATAATTATTTAATTATCATAATATTTGTGTAGTTGTATATTTTAAGTTTAAAACGTAATAATGAAACTACGAATATAATACACGTCATCAATAATAAAACAATTTTCTATTTTTTTTGGCCCTCGTATGTACGCCACTGAACATAGTAATTTAATATTTGTTTTGGATGACATACTCAGCCAATGTTTTTTTTGAAAATTGTATATACAATGATAACTACAAATCCTCTTTAGTTCATGTTACTCAATATATTTCTATGGAATGTGTATATATAATCTTAAATCATCCAAATAACTTTTTTTAAATGAAAAAATCATTATTGTTAAGGAAAGTTTTAAATTTTAAACTTGGGTTAGGTTAGGCAAAATTTCTTGGTAACAGCTGCTTGTTGTTGTGTATATGGCTGCGCGGGTGAAACTCCTACGTGGACGTTGTGTGGTGCAGGCAGTGACTAACCTAACCTAACCTAACCTTTACTGGTTGGAGTAAAAAACACCGAAGGTTGTTTATAACCAAAAATAGATAGGAGGATAACTCTCGACCTGACCAAGTGACATGACACTCGTGGTCAAATGTTTCGGGATCATCGTCGCAATGACAAGATACCCGGGACTGGTAATCCTTCCGACAACCCAATTTGGTCGGAGGAATCTGCTGTTTCGATCTTGTCAAAAACATCTGTAACTAATAAGTAACTCCTATAGCTAATATACGGTCTGTAATAGTAGGTAAGTGTCTGTGCAAGCTAAAAAAGCCAGAGAGAACCCATATCAAACCAATGAATTTAATTAAGTTTGATAATTCATAATTTGTAATGTGTATATTATTATATTATCAGGTATATTTGAAAATAATAGTTCTTAGTCTAATTTTAATAATTAATAAAAATTCAAGTAAACAGCCTAATAGTTTTATCTGCCCCGCAACTAAACACCCATGGTTCCGTAGGATGGAATGTCACACCAAAAATACCAAAATCTGAGAATTCCTCATGTTCTTTAAGTAATTTTAATGGAACAACCAAAGGATTTTGAAGTAAATCACTAAAAACAAAAAAAACAAATATTTAAGATGATAAAATCAAATATATAATAAATAATAAGTCACACAACAACTTACTTATAAACCATTCCATGTGAAACAATTAATGCCCGGTCATCAGAACCAGATGCAAATAATGGATAACGTTTATGGAAGGCAACTGAACGTACAGCAGTTGAATGTAATCTAAGAGTTTTATATGGTTTAGTAGAAAGATCAAGATCAAACCATAACAGCTTTCTATCATATGTTCCAACAATTACATTGTCACCGCCTAGACAACAATAAAATTAAGTAACTTAAATGAAATATATATTTATATACAAATTATTATTTCCTAATTTATATTTTTTTTCATTGTAGAGAAATATTTTGTTGTTGAAGAATAATTTATTTAATTATTGTTATTATTAGAATAGTATGAGTATAAGAATTGATTAAAAAATTATTTTATTTTTTTATTTATTTGAAGTAGGAAATATAATATAACATTCAAGGGCGTAATTTAGGGGGAGGCCGAAGGGGGCATTCGCCCCCCCCTCCATGGCTCGTATTTTTTTTGAATACAATACATTGATTTATTCAAAAAATATATTGTATAAATAATTAAGAATATAAATTACTAGTCTATCATTATAATATGATAATAAATTCAATAATATGTCAATTTGATTATGGGTATCAATTTTTTTTATCTTCATATATCATAACATTTTTGATTGTAGAACGAATAGTGGTATTATCTTCCAAAGATATCACTACGATTATAAACATTTACAACCATAACGAGGTATTTATCAGATAATAAAAAGTAATTTAAAGTAACACTTTTTTTACCACATATTTACTAGTTAGTTATTTTTTGATGCATTTATGCATATTGTATATTTTGGTATTTATTAGAGTTATATAAGTCCTTATTAATTTTACTCGCCTATTTTTTTTTTTTTTTTTTACAACATAATATCTGGTACTTTTTGTTGTGCATAGGTATTTAGTCATTTTTTTGTTTGTATTATTTGTTTATACATTATAAGTATCTTATATAATCTGTAAACTTTGTATATTGAACATAATGGGAAATTAAAATACACTATATACCAGGGGTGGCGAACCTTTTTAGGTTCAAATGCCAAATTTTTTCTTTTCAGGTTTTGAAAATCAGTTACGTGCCCAAAGAAAATTATATTTTCTAAGACTATAAACAAAATTACAGATTTATTACATTATTTTTATTAAACTTTAGTCATTCTTAGTGAAACACAAGCAGCAATTGTTTTGTTGGTCAAAACTTTTCTTTTCGTCAATTTAATTACATTTTTTATGGTGAATAATCTTTCACGAACATAGGTTGACGAAAAATATGAAAGCTTAAGGAATATTGTCATTTTTAAAACATATATAATTTGTTTATTTGAACTTCTTACAACGAACATTTTATTAATAGTGAACATTTTTTTTCTACAATTTCAATTTTTTGCGCTTCATTAAAATTTGGTCAATGTGCCATTTTTGGCATGCATGCCATAGGTTCGCCACCCCTGCTATATACTATTTACTATTAAACCATTGAGTATGTAGAAATTCAATGGGGGTCCGAACTCGACCCCCCCCCCTTGGGTACACCTCAGTAATGAACTGTAAATTATTTTTAAGTTTGTATAGAAGAAAAATTAGTTTTGCCCCCTCCCTCCCTCATCACCTCAACACCCTTATGCCCTTGATAACATAATATTATTATATATATTATATTATTTATATAATATATAAATATATTGTTATTTTTATATTGTAATAAAATAATAATATTAATTGTTATCACAAATTTTAAAAGGAATTTCACACTTAAAAATCTTAAAATTAACCATAGAATAAAGTATTGTTTTAATCCTATTCAAAATATATAATTCTTAGTCAGATAGACTAAATGTTTCTAATAATGAAAATAATTTAACATGCATACAAACTATTAAAAATTATAAAATAAACATACCTGGATGAATAGCCATTGAAGAAATCCATTTAGCATAACTCATTAATTTTTTAAATAATTCTTGTTTAACCAAATCATAAATTCGTATATTTTTTTGTGTCTGATAAATAAAATATCAAAACTATTAGATTTAATTACAGAAATAATTATTAAAATACGATTGATATTTACAGCAACAAATAAAAAGGGCCTTATTGGATGAAAAAGAACAGATTGCACCAATCCTTTAGATTTAGCAAACGGTAATTGGGATCGTCTTGTAGACATCTGATGAATTAGAACCGATCGGTTAGCACCATCAGGCATTACTGTAGCTACATAATCTCCACGACCATGCCAAGTCACCTAAAATAAATTGAAAATTGTATTATTTTAAATAAAAATAAATATTAATTTAACACTCCAATTTAATTTTATAACAACTTATGAGCAAAAGATTTTATACATAGTTTAAGTATTAGTATGCTTATTGAACAAAATTATACTATACAAACGTAAAAATTGATAATTTACTTGTTTTATTTCTTTGAAATGATTTAGTACAATACGAATTCCGTTTGCCCATTCTTCATTTGTTGCTTCATCCCATTGAACAACTGCTTTAACCTTTTCAGAAACTATAAAAATGTCCATAAATATCATAAATTCTATAAAAATATCTAACAATTTTAACATTAAAATTCAATGCATAACAAACCAATAGATGTTTGAATTGGTGGAACAGATAGAATAGAGTCTGTCTTAGAAACAACTAAATGGTCACCAACAGCAGGATTTATTATCAATAATTTTCTATCAGCTACAACTGCAATCAATGATAATGCTTTGTTTGGATTCCATTCTACACTACGCACAATACCTCCAACTGGTATAGTTCTCAAACATCGACCAGTTCTAATTTCCCATACTGAAATATAAAATAAATACTGTAACAATAGCTTACTATAAGTGTTATAAATATATGAATATCTTTTTTTTAATTGTATAGATTACTTTTAACAGTCATGTCATCAGATCCAGATAACAAGTATTGACCAAGTGGATCAATAGATATACAACGAACCATATCAGTGTGTCCATTAAATACCAATGATTGAACTGTAGGGAATGGTTGTAGATCTTTAGGACTTGGCAATTTAGGTAATAGATCTTCTGGCTCAATAGTTAACTAAAGCGAAATTGATACATTCATGTAATAATTACTCTTAAAAATATACATATACAATAAATATGTTTACATACTCTCATTTTTCTCGCTCTAGGACACAGATATAAATCCATACATCTTGTAAAACGTTCCTTTATAAATTTGGGGTAAGCGGGAACTTGTCTTAAGCTAGAATACTTTTGAGGTACAAAATGTAACTTGCGCTTCCATGGAGTTTCTTCTTGTTTTTTCCATATTTTCATCTAGAACAACATTAGATATTATTTTATACCACACAAACATAACATTTTATAACCAGAACTCAGAAATGCATATTAACATTTCATAGGAAGTTACATATTCAAAATTTGAAAAGATACAAATTTATAACATATTACATACAATCAAAATAACAAAAATCTTTGTTGTAAATTTGGCATACTTTGGTAAAATTATGTACTTTTACGTAAACAAAGATTTTAAACATATTTATAAATTATACTATACTGAGTATTTATTGTAAACCAATTATGATCAACTCAACACTTTTTTCTACAATAAAAGATTAATTTTCATCAAGTGTTGCTGTTGTCATTAAAAATATACAAATACGCTTATTTATAAATAATATCTTATCTTAAGTAATACAATTTAAAGTCTTTAAATTTAAAATAAATATTTTTTTTTTGAATAGTAATGCATTTTTGTTATTTTAAAAAAATAATTATATAAAATACTGTATATTAAACTTTTTTTTAGTGAATACATATTTAATTGTTATGTAGTTTACAGAATACAGAGTCCTGGTTTTACTTACTTCTCGATCATTGAATAAGAACTCAGGAGGAGGATTATAAGACTCTGCATGAGAAGGTAAATTTCTCTTGGGTGCAGGTATATGATCAGTTATTCGTCTCATATTTTCATCTTCAGCATCATCTGTGCTCCACATCATATAGAAACTACGTTCTCTTTTCTTTTCACGTTCTCTTCGCTTTTGTTCTCTGGTTTTAAGCAAACCAGCTCGAATTAATCTAGCATATCGTTCTACACGTTGAGCTTCCTGTCTACTGGCTATGAATGAACGTTTATGATCAGCTCCATTACGAATTGGCATATTCATAACTTCTGATGTAAACCATTCAACCCATGGCTAAAAATATACATCACCATATAAATATTAAACAAATAGTTATAAGAATGAAAAAATATACCGCATAATCCTCAAATGCTGAATCGGGTATTTTACTAGATTCTATTCGTTGAATCAATTCTACATCTTTATCACTTAATACAACATCTTGACCAGTTTGTAAATCTCTAACAGTACGCCTGAAATAAACAAAATGTCTGTGTATATTTGAATAAGTTGAGAGTATAATAATAATGTCTACCAAAAATCAGGGTTCTCCATCTTTTCCATAAAATTATCCAACTGATCGCCTCGTTCAGGCTTAATAATCTTTTTGCCATCCCAATCATAACCGATATGTGGATACTCATCATACCAATTCATAGGTATATTGCCCACAGTGTTTCTTATATCCTTAAAAAATATAAAAAATCATATTAAATGAGTTAATACAGAAACTAGCATAATGCAGGTATAATAAAGCCTACCTCTTCGTCAGAAGTGTCCATTTCTCCTTCATATTCTATATCGGCGGACGATTTGTCTTCCATTGCACTTGTCGATATTAACTATTAACTTTTTGAAAATAAAAACACGAGAGATAACCTATATATAAGTATAATATGTATAATACTGTAATTCTATAATCCTATAATCACGGTGAGGAACACAATATAATTTTGCGGCACGACCGGTGTTAAGGAGTCACATGGCTGCATATGGTTTTCACCGTTGCTAACGTCCGGATGGTGACGAGTTTGCATAAGTTACTAACTTTGACCACAATCATGGTCTTAGAAAATATCTTCTAAGACCGTGACCACAGTTGTCATTATCGTGTTTATCTCAAAAAATAGAAATAACACATGTGATAAGCTGATAACTGTTGAATATGCAAAAGTACTTGAAATCACAGATATATAAAAATACAATAATATATTTTTATAAATTCGTGCCTTAAACAGTGTATGAACAATAACGGTAAGTATTATTTTATATTACTCATTCGAAATTGTTCTTATTATTTTCGTTATATCTGTAATACTGTGGCACGTTTTCCAAGAAATATTGATCAGTGCAGGTCACCATCATCTCACCAATGTGCAGCGTAAATGATGAAGGTGCTGAAAGCTTCGAAGAACTTAAACCCGATGAACCGTGAGTTACGCTGTGACATAATTAATGTTTTATTAGAAAAATATATCACATTGTTACTACTACATTCAATTTTTTTATTTCTTATTTACAATTTGTGTACCTAACATGTAGTCAGTGTCATATTTAGACATATTGCGCCCTGGCGCAAAAAAAAAAAAAAAAAAATTGGCGTCCCTTTAAGGGGCCTAACCTCAGGAAATATAGGAGATAGATCCTCATGAACCTTTTAGATATTCTAAAATCAATGCTATTTTTGTGTAGTAGGCATGCCACCACACGCCGCATGCAAAAACATAATACACCGTATTATTCTAAATAACTTATTTTTATTGATATTATCACAACAAATTTGGAAACTAGTATTATGTATATTAATAATATTCTGGATAACTATATTGCTATAAACACATTAATAATATATATTAATAAATTAAATACATTAACATTAATTTATGATACTGTTATTAAAAACAAAAAAAATAATAATTTCAAAATAATTTTATAAGTTCAATAATTCACAATTTCTGACCACAAAATTTTGGCGCCACCATAAAAGCCAGTGCCCCCCCCCCCTATATGCGGCCCTACATGTAGCTCCTGTAAGGCCTTTATCAAATCTTGTACTTTTTATATTCTTTCCTAATATAGGTACTTAAAATACATTTTGTAATAATTTATATGAATTGTTGTGGCATATGTAATTTTATGAATGGTTCTTTTACCTAACAAAACGTTTGTAGAGAAATACCTATGTTAATTCTTTGTATTTATTCCAAATATAATTTTTACGTCCTAGTTGTAATTTTTGATTTATCTAATATTAATATCAAAAACAATAAGGCCTATTACCCATGATCAAAACCAAGCAGCCTTCTAAATATTTAATTTAAAAAAATAAATAAACATTATTTTGCTTGGAAATAAATTGATATGGACTACGTAATATGGCATTATTATTATTAGTACTTAATTATATATGAACATTAATGATTGCTTTTTATTCTTGATAATAAAGTAAATTAGTATTCATTCGGTATTTAGTATTTAGGTACCTACTCTTATTGTAGTATTGTTCTTATATTATTAATAATTTATTTAAAATACATTTTTTACTGATTAAAAGCTTTTATTGTTAAGTAAAAAATTATGATTATTAATATTTTTAAATTATATTAATAACTTATTATTAAAAACTAATATCATGTATACTATTAAACCTTTTTACCACTTAGGTCATGACTTGGGACCGGATTTATATGCAAATGCATATATGTATTGGAATAAGCTTTTTGAAATCTGATGAGCATTGTCCCCGATTTAGATCTTTCTTATTAAAATAACATATATAATATATATATATAAATAACATAATTAAACATTCTTTAAGACAAAAAATGTTAAATGGTGACTAAGACGACAAAATATTTTAAAAACTTTTTTATACTTTTTTTAATACCATATTAATTAATACTTATTTTTACATTAATAATACATTTCACATATTTGTACATATTTTATAGCATATAGCAGCATTTTTAGAAGCATATTTTGAGGATTTTTTGTGCATATAAATCTGGTCCCTAGTCATGACAATGCCTTTTGTTAAATTATTATTGTAATTTAAATTTAAGTTTATTATATTATTACATTATCGTGGTTATGCTAATATAGATAAACATTGCATATAATTTATTTTTTTTATAGACTTTGTATACATATTTAAGCCTTAATTTGTAATCTGTTCTATTTATATTTGATTTTTTTTTCAGATTAGAATTAAAATGCCGTAAATGTTTAACTGAAGATGGAAATGTCATTTTACGTAAAAAAGATGTATATTGCAAGTAAGTACCTATTAATTAAAATCGTTAAATCCTTTGTGTAATAAAAATTTTGATCTCCTAGGACTTGCTTTATACCTATGGTGACTCATAAGTTTCGTGCTACTCTTGGCAAGTCAAAATTAGTAAACAAAGGTGAACGTGTTCTTGTATGTGTTAGTGGTTCTCAAAGTTCAGTATCCTTACTGCATTTAGTCTGGACAGGCCTTCAACAATCTACTTATAAAAGATTAACATTTGATCCTGTAATAGTATACATTGATGGTAAGTACATTTTTCCTTTGTTAAAATTGAATGTTATTAATTTTGAACACTAATTTCAGAGAGTATTTTATTTAAATACCCTCAAAATCAACAAAATAAAATTCAAGAGTTATTTGAAAAATATGGTTTATCTTATCACATAGTATTATTTGCTTCAGTCCTTTATTCAAATAATTGTTTAATTGAGGACACAAATATTGATCAACATAATAATAAGTTAAAAAATATTTTTAAAAATATATCTGATCTTACATTAAAAGAAGACATGTTAATGAAACTTCGGTAATTATTATAAATGTATTTATAAATATATTATGTGTATTGTTTTTTTATTATTATTTTTCAGAAAACATGCCATAACTAAATTAGCAAAACTATTAGAATGTACACGAATAATAACAGCAGAAAATGAACATAAACTATCCATTCGATTGCTTTCTAATGTTGCTTTAGGACGTGGATCACAAATCGGTTTGGATATAGTAAAGAACAATATTTTACTTTGTATTTATGTTAGATCTAACTCGTATGTGATAATTTTTAATAATGAATTATTAATAGTTATGATATTTTTTAATTATCAAACATATAATATTTTTTGTCTAGTGTTTAAATTACACGGGCATGAAAAGATAATAATATATACATTTGAGGATTCAAATATATATTTTAGTATAAAAAAAAGTTAGTTTTTATTTTGACACAAAATAAATTAAGAATACGTTCAAATTTTACTACTGCATGTAAATTAAAAATACAATATAAATTAAACTATTTCTAATTCTAAAAATTATTGGTTATTTATTTGTTAATACATTTATTATACTAGTTAGAATAAAATTGTAAATGTTAACTTCAGAAATCATCAAGTCCAAAATTATTTAATTAAAGGGTCTTGCTGTTAATGATAAAACAAATAGTAAAAAATCTTTGATAACTATACGACCATTGAGAGATTTGTCTGCTAAGGAAATCTCATATTATGCTTTGTTCAATAAGTTGGAAGATTATGTTCATTCAAATTTTTTAACAGCTGTATGTATTTAATGAATATACTTTTACATTGTCATAAGCCGTTAATGAATATATTTAAATTATTTTTAGACAAATGAAGATGAATCGATACAAAAAACCACAGAGCAATTCATAAATAATTTACAAGTTGAATTTCCTTCTACTGTGTCAACAATATTTAGAACTGGAGAAAAAATATCAGAAAAAACTTCTCGTACAGCTTACTGCTCTATGTGTCAAGTATGCCATTTATTATATGTATCATTTTTTTTTTTTTTTTTGTTACATCATATTTCTAAAATAATTTTTCAGGGCATTATGGATATTGAAATGCCACCTTCATCAGCAATGGAAGCAACAAAATATTCAAAATATGTTTCACTAATGGGCCTTAAAGCTTTAGAACTTAGTTTAAACAACATTGACAATAAAGAATCTGACCTAAAGCGTTGTAATGGATGTTATTGTAAAAATAATCAAAATTCAAAAGAAGAATTATTAAAAAACTTGTGTTACGCGTGTAGACACATAATTCAAAATTTGGTAAGATAATTTGTAATTTATTTGATAAAGAGTATCTATCCAAAATTATAATATTAAAAAAAATATTGAATGAATTTTTTGTCAGAAATATAAGTATTAAACTGTAATAACTTTTAATCAGATATGTTTTCCTTAAAAAATGTAGTGATTAAAAATTTGATAGCTTTGATAATTTTTACTTTTTCTTTAAATGAAAAACTGATCTAAATATTAATATTACCTAATACTTTCAGGAGTCTTTGGATGATTTACCTGAAGAAATACTAAAGAAAAATTCAGAAAAATTGCAATTTCAAAAAATGGAAGAACAAATAAAAGATTTTTTGTTATGATTATCAATAAATATTTAACAGAACCCCTTGTGTTAATTTTTTTAATTCGTATCATAAATATAATAATATTATTTTAATAATATACTAATATTTTATAAATAATACATTTTAGTGTTATAAAAAGTAATAAATATACACATATAATACTACAGTGGTCGCCGCTTATAGTGTTCACTGTTTATAAGAACAAGCCGCTTATAGTGATCAAAAATGCCAGGAACGGAACAAACAGCCGTTATAAGTGCATTTTTCGTTGCTTACAGTGTTCAGGTTTTCGGTTATTGTGATTAGAAATAATCATCAGAAACATAAAATATAAGTATAATTTACAATAATATCACTTGTTTTTGTGTATAGGGAAAACGATTACAAATGACAATTATCTTAATCGTGAACTTTAATCGAGCTAATGTTATCTAATGTAACCCACGTAATAAGCGACACTTCATATCGTACATGTTTGAAACCGTTTTTTTTCTCATAAGAACCGATATTTTTACACTTTATACCCAGTTTTGTTTTCGTCGTCGTTCAGTGTACTGTTTGTATAGTATGTAGTTGTATACTGTATTATGGCTATTAGGAGCACACTTTCAATAGTCATTGTTATAAATCCTTAAATACGCGTATACCCTCTACTTTTTTTGCCAAAACACCACTGAGAGTATCCTGTAATTTCAAAAGCGGTTTTACTTATATTAATACCTTTCGCAATACCTAATCGACATATCGGTACTGGTTTAGTTGACGCCCGCCAACCCGCATATTCTCCCGCCACTAGGTATTTAAAAATAATAATTATAACGCAAAAAATAAAAAAGTACGAACAATTATATTAAATATTTTATTCATGAATAATGTTATAAAATAAACGTTAAAATTAAAAATAAATAGACTTATGCAGATGGCCAAAATTCAGATCCATCTTTTAGTATTTCCTTAAACGGATCACGTTCGTTAAATTTAGTGCGCCACATAAACTCTGCCAAATATGAATCGGGGAAGTTTTTCTTAGTCCCTATTCGCTTCTTATTTCCCCATTTAGCACTTCCCCACATCATCTCAATATTCTGGGTATGAACTCCACTTGTAGGATTCACAAAATTATTTTGTGGCTTACTGTTGAGTGATTATAATCTCCGATTTTGTAGATATTATTATAGGCTCGAATTTGATAAAATGGTCGATCCAACTCGTATACGTTCATAAATTATTGGCAATATAACGTATTTTCCGACCGATCAGTTACACATACGACGAAGCACTCCTTGTTCTCACGACATATGCCACCAAAAACCCTTTGCTGCGGCAGTATTCGACCTGCATTATTTTTACGTCTGACAAATAAACTTTCGTCTATTTCAACAATACAACCAGCACCTCCTATTTTTGAATTGCCGCGAGAAAGTTTCCATAAACATATTTCTCTAATATAATTCTTTCTATCTATTACAATAGCTTTGCTCAGTCCAAATTCACGTTTATAAAAGTCCACCGATGTAAGTTCATGAGTCCAACCATAAATAAAGTGAACAATAGTTAGTAACTTTACCTTTGTACTTTATAACCAATTATTAGTCTTAACACCTTTGTCTTTTCGACATGATCTTAAATGACATCGCCTCCGGCACTTTTTTATATCTAAAACCATTTCGTGTTCATTGTCACAAGTCCGAGTATAATATTTGCATTTCGCAAAAAAAGTATTGCCGATGAATTATCATGCACGTCAATATAAATTTGTCGAAAATTCATATTAAGTTTTAGTACTGCGGTATTACATATATGATTTAGGTACTACAGAATATTTAAGTATGACGACGACTGCATAACTAAAGTAGATGTTCTATACTATTAAACACAGTACCACTGTTATTGCAGCTATCTTGTTAATTTTATTTGAAGGATTTTGCAAAAAATTATTTTTAAAATATCCAATAATTGAATTTCTAACGTACATATATACAGATAATACCGCGATTTTTCGTATCTTTTTTATCTGCAGTATAATAAAAAATACGAGAAATATTAGTGGCGGGAGATTACGCGGGTTGGCTGGCGTCAACTGAACCAGTACCAAAAATTCATACTTACATAATAGATTGTTTAGTTTATTTAAAAGATACTAGTAGCATACAATGTGAATATGCATTAATTGCTGGTCAAATTGAGCTATTTAGTCATATAGTTCAATGTATTCTTTGATTAATTATATAAATTCTACCAATTACCACTGAAATAAAATTAAAATATTTTAACCCTGATTATTATTTATTAAAAAAAAAAAAATACTTACATAATTGATTGTTTAGTTTGTTAAAAGATTAAAATATAATATAATATAGATATACATATGTAATTTGTATATTTTATTCCTTTATTCCAATTTTATTTTATTTATTAATTTATAGTCATCAGATAGGTTACCAGTAGAAAGCAATATGAATTTGCATAAATTGCTGGTCAAATTGAGCTGTATATAGTTCACTGTTATTTTTGATTAATTACACCAATAATACGAATTGCCACTGAAATAAAATTAAAATATTTGAACCATGGTTATTTTTGCCAATAATATTATACATAAATCATTTAATAAAAAAAAAAATTCTAATTTATTAATTTTAAATTTAACTTACCTACCATTAAATAATATAAAAAAATCTTGTCGGAAAAATATGAAATCTAATTTCCATACAGTGACGTATTTGTGGGGGGGCGATGAGGGCAATCCCCCCCAAGAATTTTTTTGACCAAGACAATTTTTATATAAGTAATGGGTATTTTAATAAGAAACAAAAATTATGATTTATTTTATAGTATTACTACATTTGAAAACGTTTCAAATTTTACACTTACTCGTATTTAAATAACGCAAAACGCTAAATATTTCATAACGTTTTAATTGTCAATAACGGTAAACGGAAAATTTTTTAAACGTTTGAATCCCCAAAACCCCTCCCTGCGACCGCCACTGGTTAGGAACAACTAGTGCACCAAATTATTTTAATAATTATACAACACAACATATTTTAAAATATAAATGTTGACTGTTGATTAATATATTGTAGTGAATTTAACTATCTGAATTTTTTAACAAATTGTTATGATATACAATTTTACAGTATTTATAGCTACAAATATAATACATACCTATCACCATAATATATTATAATTCTACGTTTATAATATTAAAACGATAAATATAATATATAAGGTCGGACTCGTCCATCACAATTAACCACTTTTTTTAATTCATTATATAAATAAATAAATATGAGTATATATTATCTAACGATAAAATATTATAATATTAGTTTTACACTAATATGTGCTATACATGATAAAGTACGTAATAAAAAAATTATAATACTAACCGAACATCTCGAACTTGCTGATTGTTTTATAATTATAGCATGAGATAATAAACATTTTGATAAGTATAATATTCATTGTTATCGAACATTAACAGTTAAAAATCATTTATAGAACTATTTAATTCAATTAATTGACAAAATAATTGTATATAATCAAATAATCCAATTACATCAATATCAATGTCATATAATTTGATGATAATAAAATTTCCTAATGTTTATCATGTTTCAATATGATTTTATAATTACAAGACTTAAAAATATAAATTTTATTAAAGACACTTAAAAGTAATTATTGTCGTTTATTGTCGAAATGTATCGAATTTCGCTGCTTTAATTCCTGAATAATTGCATGTCACCATAAAGCAACGCATTATTTGTTTATACACTTTCGACGAGATTGGACAATCTTTAAATGAAACCTACACATTTTTAATACAAATGACAGCGGTAAATAAAGGATATGTAGATTGGAGTGATCAGAGAATTCCCATTAATTAAAAAAAACGATGTAAATAACGATAAGAACTGATATATTTGGCAATGATATAATAAATATTATATACATATAAATACATTGTTTGAACTATGGCATTTTTGAGTTGGCGATTGATGGATTACATGAGTTAAAAGTTCTGAAAAAAAAAAGGTTAAAATTAAACATGAATAATTAATAACAATAACATTTTGAGGCTGTACTACAATTTATATAAAGAATTGAATCATTGAAAATATAATTTTTTAAAAATTATAATTATGTAACACTAATAATTTTTAATATTAATTAATTTCTTTTGTAGTAAATGTTAAATAATACAAAATTAAATAAAAAATATTTTAAATAAGTACTTAAATTACTCATATTACTTTAAATTTAGCACTACAAATTACAAATTATAACTTGATTATTTTAAATAGACATTTTTTTATTAGAATTTATACCTATATAATTTCATGAATTCATGATATTTATAATAATACATTAATTTATATTTTTTCTTAATTGTTGAATACAAAATTATATTTTTGTGAAAATAAATTTTTTAAAACTCATATATAAAATTTATAATAAAATTAAATATTTAATGTAATATACATTTTTTTTTTTATTTATGTAGATAATTTAAAATTTATTTTGATAATTACACTTATTTTTTAAAAAAAAATTACTGTATTAATTGCAGATAATGAAATTATTTGTGGCATACCAATAATCCAATGATGTTTTCAAGTCTTGTATTAATAATAATATTAATTAATATGAATATAATCAACCGACTAATTACCTATATTGTAATTTATAATTTTTATGTTTTTAAAAATCAAAATGTTGTTATTTTTAAATTAATAATTAATATTTAGAGGTAGATTTAAATACACACCATCAATGAGCTCATTTTTGGTACGGCTTTGGCGACAGTCTTGATGACCTTGGCAGATTCGACTTGTCCGACGACAACGATGTTCATGGATACCTTTTCAGCGCCCATTTTGGGTTTTAGTTGGTTTTTTAGGAATAGAAGTGAAAACTAAAATAGAAATAGTATAAAAACAATATTATTATATTTTAAAATGTGCTGCTGAAAAATAAAAACACATAGTTTCATACTCACCAAAGTAAATATTCACAATAAATCGTATTATACCGAAATCGAGATCTCTGATGCCTTTATATACATCACTCGCTTCGGCAATTTATAGTAGACTGATGTGGCGTGATTATCCGATAACATTTCTTGTTTTTCCGATTGGCCTATCAAGCATCGGAAGATGTCTGTGTATTTTTGCTAATTAATATTAATAAAAAATTCGTTTACGATTTTAATTTAGATATTTTGAAAATATTGGTTTAAAATCGAATGAGTAAAAACCTCTATGATTTCAGAATGTGTCTTTTATTGGTAGAATTTTAGATTATTGTATTATTAAAAAACTGATATTTGACAATTTTGAATTAGTTTTTAACAAACCAATTCGAGGTACTCAAACAATACATAATATTATTAATAAATAGGGCGCGGATTTTTATGTAATTACCTACATATATTTATTGAATGTGAATTTTTCAATTCTAATTAAAAATAAGCACGTTTCATAACACCCTGAATAATATGAGACCTTTTTTATTTTACATATTTTCACATATTTTGATGTAAATACATATTTTTAAATATTTAATTAATATTTACATATTTTGTAAATATTTCAAATTTTCATACCATTTCAATACAGTTTTTATTTAATTTACAATTATTATATTGTAATTAAATGAAAAAAGATATTTCAAATCTTAAATCAGATACTAAAACTGCTATTACTTCTGATATGTAAATTAATAACTTGCAAAATAATTTAGCAAATATTTCCAAAAAAAATTTTTTCATGGTTAAAATAATAAAATATAAGAAACATTGAATCTAATAATAGTTGAAAGTCTCGCGATAGTGGAAAATGCAGAAATTTAATGAAATTAAGTTCAAGTAGAATTTGGAGTTATAAAAAAAATTAATTAAACTACGTACTGGGTAATACGTTGGTTTATAAAAAAATGAAAACTATTTGATATAATCTTATTAATATAAATGAAAATATGTCAAATTATATTGAAGTAACACCATTCGATGTATGTGGTATGAAATATGCCCCATTAACCTCGGTTGACGTTGAAAACAGCCTCAGCCGCTACGAGTTGACTTTGAAATCAACCGCCATACATTAAAATCTTTAAATGTATGTCTTATCCAATCGTTCCGAAGAAGACAACATTGAAGATGATTAAATGAATAATTATTAACTAATAATTAAAAATTAATGGAAAATACCGATTTTTTTGTTAAATATTTTACGTTTTTTAATACATATTTTAGCAAAAATAAGAACATAAATATTTACATATTTTGATTTTTTTATTAGATAAAAATCCGCGCCCTATTAATAAAATAAAAACGTTACACAGTAAATTAAATGAGAAATCTTATAGAATTAATTATTTTTTCTCCTTTAAATAATATTTAAATAAATAATATATAATATTATTTAATGTATTTAATGTTTTAACAAATCACACATATTATTTATCTAAAAAAATTATGAGTTATTGTTTAAAATGCATATATTAAATCTTTGATTATAAAAACTAAAATATAATATAGGGATGATGTGGCGCTAAAGTCCTCAAAATGTATTCGAACGAAAAATGTTTAAAACGGTCTCAATTTCTAATTATCGGTGTCAATAGCGTAGAGGCAGGGGCGGATCTAGAGGGAAGTTCAGGGGGTCAGCTGACCCACTGTTAATATTTGTTGACAAAATTGGTCTCATGGAAATTTTTTTCTCTTTTTAGACCTTGATTTGGACTCTTGGACAGTTGGCCCATCGGAGTTACTTGAAAAATGAATACCATGTATATTCAAAATTTAAATTTTTTTAATTCATAATTTATATCGTTTTGGTAGAAAGTTAGTAAATCATATTTTATTCCGTACGTTTGTTGCGCTAATAAAATTAGATTATATTTATTTATCGTAAATATGTCATTATGGGTGATATCACTAATTCTAAAATGTAATATAAATATACTTAAACACTTTTATGAGCATATTATGTTTTTTTTTTTTTTTTACAAGGTATACATTTCTAATTCAGTTTCATCCCTAATAAATGGCCTCTTGAAATGGCTTGACCCACAGTTCCCTGACTCTGGATCCGCCCCTGCATAGAGGTGATAGTGGTTTTTACCCAAAAATTTCGATGATAAATTTTAATTTTGTTATTAATGTTAGGTTACAAGTAATTATGCAGAGGAGTGGGTTTGAACTTATACTAATTAATGGAAAACGAATACATTAAAATCAAAAGGTACAATATAAGTAAGTTTTATATATATGTACCTATAGTTAACATGATCTTGAAAATTGCACTATTTTTAATGTAATATTCATCATCAAAAAAGATTAATTTAACTCTGTACATGATTAAAATATGAGATAAATTCATACAAATTTCGTAAACATAAACAAACTAATTAACGTATCATATTAACAAATGTATGAATAAGCAAACGCTGACGTACTATAATCACGCCATATCGCCTCAAGTTTTGCGGCAACCTCGTTCTTATATAAAGGCACCCGAGATCCTAATTCCGGCATAACACATTTTTTTGTAAATCATTACTTTGGTGAGTATGAAACAATCAACTATAAATTTTCGGTAGGACTTTTTCATATTAAATAATGTTATATTTTATTTCTTCACTTTTAGTCTACACTTTGCTTTCTAAAAAACCAACAAAAAACCAAAAATGGGCGCTGAAAAGGTATCCATGAACATCGTTGTCGTCGGACAAGTCGAATCTGCCAAGGTCATCAAGACCGTCGCCAAAGCTGCACCAAAAATGAGCCCATTGACAGTAAGTACAAATATAAATTTATTTCACACTTTCTAACAGTTTTAGTTATATAATTTGAATTACTACTTATTTTTTTTTTTCGAATTTGCCATGATTATGATTTCAGTTGATGTTTAATTTTAAAATTTACAATTTTATACCATAAAACTAAAATTAATTTTTCTTAATTTTGTGTTCTAATAAATTAAATTCCATATGATTTTATTTTATTTTCCCTATAAAAATTATCGTTATAAAAAATAATCTTTTTCTTTTTTTTTTTCAAGTTTTAGAGATGTATTTTAAATTAAATTATATCAATACTTATTTCTTTCAAATATTTCGTAGTTATATTTTTAGTGACTTTAAATAATTTATTTCAAAAAACAAGATTATTAAATTACTATAATTAACTAATTAATTAAGAAAAAGTATTGGGATTGGATAATATTGAATACATAATACATACACAAAGATATAAATGTAAGTTTAGTAAATATACATAAATTACTTAAGTTAATATGTTTTCAATTATAAATATATCTAATTAAAATTCATATAAATATATTAATTTTATTTTTTTATAATGGTACGAATTTATCTTATAAAAAACATCAGTTACGACTATTACAAATATTAATATTTAATATAAGTTACTATACTACAATTATATGTATATTTTAAAATTTCATAAAATCTTAACATTGTTGTAACCAAAAATGTAATACAAACATAAATATATTCATATTATAAACTATTGTGTGACATAATTTGTGTCTCATATCATATCCAATGACATTCAATTCTATTAATCTACTATACTCCTAATATAACCATAAAAACGGTATTCTCGTTTATTGCACATCATTATTTTCAAATTTTGTTTTTATTTGTTTCAGAATTGTTAACTAGTGTAATCCATAATAAGTAAATTTAAAAATGCCATAGACCAAACAGTACGTGTATATGTATATGTATAATATGTATTAACATTTCAAAATATATCAGGCTTTTCCGTTATTTATATTGTTTTTTTTTTACTTCTATGAAATACTTTTCACTCTTCACACTTTTTCCTTTATTTACTGCCCTAATTTGTGTTAGAAATAATAAGGTTTGTGTAAGGTGACCAGATTTAAATAAATGTTATACTGATTACAATATTTATAACTTTGTTATAAAAGTTATACTTACGCTGGAACTGTATGGATGTCTGCCACAAATGTATATTTATTTGCATACATATCTATTCTTGGTTCATTTCATATAAATATAAGTGTGAACTAATATTAAAACAATAATGTAAAGCTGGTTACACATTACGCTTTTTATATGCTAGTGTAGGTATGCGTTTTAAAAATTCAGCGTTTTAACGCCGAAAAATAAAACCTTGAGGTTTGCATGCAAACGTACAAACTATCGCGGAACCGTACGCGTTCTTTATACGCGTAGTGTATAACTGATTATTATTAAGACGTATATTCAGATTTTTTTAATATTTGGATAGTCTAAATGTAATATCTTGATAAATTACAATTGCAAAAGCCGAATATTCTCAGTTATTCGTAATATTCGGTGATCCGATTAATATTCGGTGTCCGATCATTACGGACAATCTGACGTTCAAATATTACCTGTTTGAATACTCAAATATTATCATTAATTCAAAACTATAATGTTATATATAATATACTAAATACAAATAGTATATATAATATACTATTTGATGAAACTGACAATGCATATGATGAATTTTAACAGTTAGTAAAAATTAAAGTAAAAAGTTGGAATTAAATTTAGTTTAATGGCATTCTAGATCCTTGTATAAATAAATAATTTATGTTTATTATTATAATAATAAAAAAAAAATGAATAATTAATAGAAAATAATAACGATAATAATAATAAAATATTAAAAATAATAATCATAGATGTTGAACCCTATTTTTCATATCGGTGAACACTATATTAAATCCTATAAATAGCTTTGAAATAAAATAAAATAGTTTTTTTTTTTTTTTTAAATGGCATTATAAACAAAGTAAAATTATAACGTAAAAGGATTCAGAGAGCAAAATCGCATATGAGAACCGTCGATTTCGGAAATGACTATCCAGTAACCAATAGCACCGACGTGCTTTATTTGAAAATAAAACTGATAACATGGTTTGGGTTATAACATTATTTAAATTTTTATTATAATTAATATGTTGGCTTAACGGAAAACTACACTGTATGATTATTATTTAACCAAGGAAACGATTTGAAGTATCCGAAAGATTACATTTTTCGAGCACACTTTCTGCTTTGACGCGGACCATTTAACATCTCCCCACTTTTTTAAAGTCATTACTATCCAAACAATTTATTCACATTATAGGCACTATTTAAATTGAATAAGATTCTTATAATTAATACCCTATTTAAAGTTGTTTTATTTTATTTTGAGACCATACATAAACATTTATTATGGCGCTCATCACTCTTGATCAACGGGTCAACAATTATTTCCAACGAATTTTCAGCAATCAATCCAGTGATGAAGTGTTGAATATTTTCAAAACGTTCCATGCTTCTCAAGCGCCTCGTCATAAGGTAATTAATAGTGATTAGTACTAAAAGCTATAATGTTGATACATTTTAACCCTTAACAGTTATACTTATTTGCACTTACGTAACCAGTATCATGGAGTCATATATGACCCAATATTGTCATTGCTTATAACATTAAAAATTTTAATTTTTCAATACTATTCATTTTTAAATCATATTATTAGTATTCAAATGATCATTCTCTTCCCTGATGACATAGTTTTTTTCATCAAATATTATTTTTAGTTAAATTTTTTTTGATAATACAATTTTACATGGATATTTTATATATATTTTTATAAATTTTTTTTAGTCATTTTTATTTTATAATTATATACATTCAGGTTCGAAGTTCTAAAAAGTTTCTTTTTAGCTTAGATACTAATTCAAAAAATAAAATAAAATCAAGATCATAAATTATTTATTTCTAATAAATTACAAACTATATTTTATACATCTCAAGGTATATTTTAATTCGTAAAATTATTAAAAAATTTTATGTCTAAAATCTTAACCTATTATAATACTCAAATTATCACCATCTATCTCTTTTAACCAACTTATAATATTTAAATCACTCATTAAAATAAAAAAAAAATTACTTAGTTTGTTGTCGTTTTCTACATTAAGTTAACTTGACTAATCACTAATTGGACAGACGGGTGATGGATTGTAATCTATATTTATAAATTAATTTTTAGATATAAAAATAATATTATTACATTACATTTGACATCGTAATCATCACCTAAGCTAAAATTAATCTGAAGCAAAGTCTGAAAATATCCATTTAAACATAATAATTACATGATGAAAAGAGATAAAAAAAAGTACGTAACAGATGTTCTTGAGTCATAAATAATCCGGAAAATTTTTTAATAGATTTCATGACATGAAAATGTGTGATTGAGACTGATACCGAAAAACATAATTAGTCCGAAGCCATTGGCTAAAATACAATTTTTTGGTACGATGAAAAAGTGATATAAACGATATTGGTTAAGGGTTAAAATTGAAAAAGAAAACTTCTTGCATGTAAAAATACATTTTAATACATAAGTCCTAGAAACATACAAAATGCTTTTGAAATTGGATTGTGATAGAATTTCAAAATAATTTATATAAGTGTGAATTTGAAAATTAATTTAGAAAAAATTATGGTTGTATTTCACTTATTGAATTGTTAAAATTTCATTAAACTGAATGCTAATTTTGATGAATAAAATATATACGTAATATAAACATCAAAATTAATTAAATTTCTGTAAAATTAAAGTAGCTAAAATGTATCAATAAAAATAAGTATTAATTTTTAAATTTCATATGTAATAAAATTAAAACTAAGTATAAAACATGTATTAAAATATAAATAATTCTCTATGATTGCATTATTGTTTAGTTAAGGGATGCTTTAAATGTTGAAAATAAATTTTATCAATAGTCAACCAATAGGCGGCTTCATTTAGACCTACCACTCCCTACTACCTGATATACTTTAAAAGCATTTTCAAAAGTTAATTATTGATTACAATTTTAATAATTTATAATTTTGTACTAGTATATTTAAGTGCAAGAAAATTCTTCAAAAATCATTTCAGTTTTTTTAAATTGTAAAAATTTGTTATTACGAGTATTTAATAATACGCATAAGAATATTTATAGCTACAGTGACATATTTTGGATTTTGTTTGGGGTTTTGGGGAAAAGGGTGTCTTGACCATTTCTTTCTAACCTTTTTAGTGTCGCGACCCCCAAAATAGGTATAAAATAGGGCGTAACACGTTTTCACCAACACCTTTCCCTTTTCCACCAAATAGGATAAAATACCTACATTTTTCATGAGTTTTTCGGATTGATGTAAAATATATATAAATATACACACAATATAATCAATGTACGAGGGCTATTCAGAAACTAGGGAACGTTTTGTAATAAAACAAAAACTAGGCACAGGAAAAATATTTTATTATATACATATGAAAGAGTGACTAAAATGCTACTTTTCTACATAGTCACCAAACAAATTAAGGCACTTATTGTAGCGGTGGACAAACTTTGAAATTCCTTCGTCATAGAAATCCGCCGCCTGCGATCTCAGCCACTGAGTGACGCACGCCCGGAGCTCGTCGTCGTCATCAAAACGCTGTGTCGCTAGCCAGTTCTTCATCTTCGAGAACAAGTGAAAATCACTCGGAGCTAGGTCGGGACTGTAGGGTGGATGTGGGAAAATCTCCCATTTGAATGAGTCAAGAAGTTCTGCAGTTCGATTTGCCGTGTGAGGTCGGGCATTGTCATGAAAAAACAAAATTTTTAACGATAACTTTCCTCGGCGCTTGTTTTGCACTGCTCTTCTAAGCTTGCGCAATGTTTGGCAGTACCGATCAGACTCTACAGTCCCAACCTAGCACCGAGTGATTTTCACTTGTTCCCGAAGATGAAGAACTGGCTAGCGACACAGCGTTTTGATGACGACGAGCTCCGGGCGTGCGTCACTCAGTGGCTGAGATCGCAGGCGGCGGATTTCTATAACGAAGGAATTTCGAAGCTTGTCCACCGCTACGATAAGTGCCTTAATTTGTTTGGTGACTATGTAGAAAAGTAGCATTTTAGTCACTCTTTCAGATGTATAAAATAAAATATTTTTCCTGTACCTAGTTTTTGTTTTATTACAAAACGTTCCCTAGTTTCTGAATAGCCCTCGTATATTGTACATTTATTGTATTTAATTGTATGTTAAGCCATTATCGTACTTATGCATGTACTTTTATGTCTATTAACCATTATAATATCTAAATAATCAAATACTTTATGAACAAGTGAAAATATGGCACAGTTTAAAGAGTGCATTACAACTGCGTATGTGTTAAAATAAAACGTAAATTTTAAAATTTGTAATTTTGTGATGGCTAAAGTTATCGAAAGTAAACGTGGAAATAAAACACTAGTACTAAACTAAACTAAACTAAACTAACTTAACTAAACTTTAAATTTTTTATTGGATCAGTTAACAAATATCAACTAATTATATATATAGTTACAATTTACATAACTAAGGTATCGTATATCATAATATATTTTTTTTTCATCTTTTTTATATCTGACCATTTTTTTTAGTAAAATTTAACATTTTCCAACCTATATTGTATATATTATATAATGCCTTTACATTTATTGAATTAATAGTATATTTTAAATAAAGTTATTTCTGTGCTATAGCTTTTAATTTAAGCGTAGTATACAATTGTTTTGGTAAAAACGTGGTCAATATTTCATTTGGTGGAAACGGATATTGGTGGAAAAGGGAATGATACACTTTTGGTGGAAACGGGCATCGCCCATAAAATATGGTCAATCACTTCGCGACCACCCCCTCCATCTATATTAGGTAAAAATTTGATTAGAAATTACATTTTGTAAATCAGCGTTTTATTATTTTTGACCTACGTGACCCCAAGTCAAGGTGTTCGCGACCCCTCTAGGATTGAGAAACGCTGGTCTAGACAATACTTTAATCCCCAAAAATATTATCATAGTATAATCACTAAGTCAGTGCTTCCCAAACTTTCGACTCACAGCGCCCTTTTTGATCCAGGTTTTTTTATAACAAAACATATATTATTTCATGATGGTGCGGCGCCTCTGTACAGACATCGCGGCCTACCAGGGTACCGCGGCGCACACTTTGGGAACCGCTGCACTAAGTTATATAGTCAGCTTTGTTCCCCCACAATAATTGCCCAAAATATTGTTAAGGATACACATTTATTAAAAATTGTTATTATTTATAATCAACTATCTATTACTGGGACTAGAATCGTGTGCAGTACGACACACTTTGTGTAATACAAAATGTAAAGTGTGTTGAGATTCTATTCTGTATATTATGACATTTGTTTTTAATTTTACATTTATTATTAAATTATCTTATGTATATTTAAAATTCCAAGATGTATCATCAGCAAAATTTAAAATACCAACTATTTTAACTGTGTTACTCATTACTGTTAACGTTTGAAATGGGAGTATGACAAAATCCTTGTAAGTGTGCATAACGAAGAAGTATATATTTTAACCTCTGACATTAGAATTAAAAATATAAACAATAGTATTAAAATAAAGAAGAAGAATAATAATTTCAATTTCCTTTTAAAGTTCTAAATAGTTGAGGTACAGTTATTTATTAAACTAATATATGTTATAGTATATAATACCAACAACACTAATAGTCAAAAGGATTTTTGAACGTTAAAATATAATTATTAATCATATAAACGTAATCGTATAATATGCATATTATATCAAGACAACATTTTAAAATTCTACTTATACTTTAATAAATTTAATTAATTAAATTTTAATTAAAATTTGAATCTTCAAGTTTTTTATATCTATCCATTATATACTCAGCATTTTCATCTTTGAAGATCTTTCAAGATTAAGAGCTCTGAAACTTCAAGATTAAAATATATTTAATAAAATGTGTAAATCCTAAAATAAGCCATTAGAACTTATTGTAATCTTTAATATCTACTTTAGAATTTGACATTGTGTAAGACTTAGATTTAATATTTTCATCAGAAATTGGCATTTCTCCTTCTATTTTATTACATTTTTCTTCTATGTAAACAATTCCATCAATTCTTAATTTGATGAACTATAAAAAAACAAATTTATAATTAAAATTTCAACATTAACATTTTTTTTTAAAACAAAATTGCACATTTACCTGATTCTTTTTGTTGTTCTTTTTTTTTTTTTTTGTTTTCTGCCACATTCGATTTTGCTCTTTATGCCAGAGATCTAGTTCATGGCCTTTTAAATGAGAAGGTGATTTCACTATAGGTCGAAGCATATCCAGCACTTCTTCATCTTCTCTCATACTTGTTTACGAGCATGCCATAAACCTGAAATCAAATATGTATATAATTTGATATAAACAAACAAAACATATATATATTACCAATTTCTCGTCTTTTCAAGTGAGGAGGATGAGATTTTGGTCTATCATTTGAATTTGAAGGTCCTTTATTTTTATCTGAAAGTATACATTAACATAATTTTATTATCACTAAAATAAATTGAAATTTTTAAACGATATATTTTAAGTACATAAACAAAAATAATTAACAAAGAATTTATGAAGAATTAATAATATATAAATGAATAAATGAATAACTATTAAACACATCATGAAATATTTTTAATTTTCAGAGAAAACTTAACTTTTTATTGACCTCAATAGATTTTCAGTACAAACAGGGTTTTTTAATTTCAACGCGAAAATCTAATCGGAATAACTGACGTGATTTTAGGTCACACTAAGCTAAGTGCTGTATTATCGACTAACACCTAATTTAATTTAACTATTATTATAAAGATACAATTAATATATTGTCAGCAAACGCACACATACACATACATATACCACCTTCACGAAATGCTGACCAGATAGATTGCAATAGAATAAAATGCCCCCTGCAAGACGTGATGTTCGTTCGTTCTACTGCCATCGATATGGAGGACGGAACGCTGTCCGATTTACGAGTGAAGTAATCAGTCATTCTTTTGTTTTTTTTTTTTTTTGTATCAATAAATATTTTTCGTTACCTTAAATTAAAAGGTTTTAAATATAACTATAAAAGGTATTCATATTTAATAATTTTTCTTCTTTGCGTACTTGTGCGAGTATATGAGAAAGTTGGTACATTTACAAAAAGGGTATTAAAACTATATTGTATTTCAAACCTCAATCCAGTGCTAGATCATATTCTTTGTCAGTTGTTTCGAGTGTAAAATAACTTTAGAGCTACTAAAGAAAAGTAAGCCTTTTAAAAAACCTGTTTTCGACTATCCTATAAGCAGTGTTAGATCGTATTCTTTATCACTTAAGTAGGTAGTCGTCCGGGCCAATTATAGGTTTTTCTTTACGTGCTTGTTTGACGGTTAAAGTGTTCAACAACCAACAAACTTCTTTTTTGTGTTGCTATACGTCAAACCTTTGCGTGGCGTATACGACATAAGAATTCAAACTACCATCAATTTACCTTTGAGTCCGGTTTGCTTTGTTAGTCTGAAGGGTTTGATGGGTGGTATGATGCTTCAATGTTGGAGAACTGTACTTGGAAAAAAAATATCTTCAAGATAATTCTCTCGAAATTTGAAAACGTTCACTACTCATCAAAAAGTAATAATATATTATATCGAATTAAATTCTAAAAGTATTGGTCAAACAAACGTAATTTCCAAGGTAATGGAATACATTGTTAAAGTGTAAAAAAAATAATTTAAAACTTTAAAACAATGCCACATGTTATCAACCATTTATTTAATTCATTAATATTTCTCATGCATTCAGCCAAATAGACCATTAGGTACAATTTTTTGCCCTCTCACTATTTCGTTTCATCAGATCCTTCGGTTCTTTTACCTCAGAAATGGTTCTAATCAATGCAAAATTTTTGCAAAAAGATTATAATATGATACAGTATGTTAATTAATTAAAAAGTCAGTGGCCATAACTCATAATCTAGTACGAGTATTTGAATGGAATTTTTTTAAGATAGTATTTAAGTAATGGCCTAACTTTTCCAATACGCGGGTTGGTGGGCGTCAACTAAACCAGTATTGGCGTATCTTTGTGAAACTGCATTTTTACAACTTCAAATTATAAAAAACAAACATGGATAATGAATTTCACAACAGCCTTTAGAAGCAAGCTTGCATATTTCAGTTTCAAATATCACACCTGATATAAATATGATATGCGAAAATATGTAAGTGACATTAATAATTATAACCAGGGCTCGTAAGTTCATACATTTTCATATCAATCTTGCAAAGCTGTATTTAATGCTAGATGACATAGAAATCCATTTCAAGGTACCACGGTTAAATATTTGAAATCTTATTTTGTATGTTTATGCATATTTGGCATATTTTTGTATATTTGGCATTTTTATGCATATTCTATTTTATCGGACATATTATACAACATTCCATTAGAATCTATAAAAAATCGAAATGAAAAATATAAATAAAATTAAAAGTAGAAATTGTATTATCTTTTCTTTTCTTATATTTTTGATACTCGTACATTTAATGAATAAATTAGTTTCAAAAGTTTCAGTTTTAAAATGAATTATTAACAAAGACATACATTATACGCAGTTCAAGAAGGCTCAAGAATAGTATTTAATATTATTTATGATTTTTTTAAATGTATAATTTTAGATATTTAATGCATCTATATGCATATTTTTTAAGTTTTATACAACTATAGGATTACATTTCAAAAATATGTTAAAAAACATTAATTTTCTTTACATTTTAATAATTTATTTGAGTGAAATAGTGCATATAAATTTAGTATATCATTAACAATAAATAATTAATAATTTTGATTGAGGGGGCCTTGACAATTTTACATTAAATTTAAGGGGTTCTACAACAAAAAAGGTTGAGAAATACTGATCTAATACATCTGATTATTAAACCCTTCATGACTACATTTAATGACTACCTTAAATACGTCATTCTTGGGTGAACTCCTTGTACTCGTTTTAACATTTAGATTGCTGTTTCGTTTTTAGATTGTCAACAATAGTATTTGGCTGACATGTAAATCCCCTATACGGAGTTTTGACATGTACTTTAGTTAATAATGTGCGCCCAACTCTGGGTTACTTATTATATAATTGGTTGGCCTCGTGAATTCTGCATTTCGCAGAACCACTTTTCACTTATTCCATTATGTGATTTGTATTTACTTATTATTGTTTGGAAAATAACCATAATCCTTTAGCCATTGCAACTGTATAACTGGTACCTATTTACAATGATTATACAGTAAAACCTGTGTAATATGGAACCTGAATAACGTGGATACCTGACTTTTATGGAAAAATTTTACGGTCCCGGCGAACCTAATGCAGTTTTAAAAACATCGTTCCCTGAATAAGATGGAACCTGTGGAAATGGAAACAATATTTTGTCGTGTACCTGTATATCATGGAAATATGTACATGTACTATTTTAAAATTATTAGTCAATAAATATAATCTTTATCAATTATGTATATAGATTATTTCGTTGCAATAAGTTTATTTTATCGATAAGTGTCGTAGTAGTGTTCTGACGTAGACTGCGTATAGATGTACATTCAATATGACGTCCAAAAATAAATATTAATTACTAAATGAAAAAATTAAACTAATTGAGTCAAGTGAAAAAGATAAATTAACAGTAAAACAAATTTGTGAACTTTTCAAATGTGGAAAAAGTCAAGTGTATAATATATTAAAGCAAAAAAATGAAATAAAAGAACAATGTATAAATGGTATGCAATAAGCTTAACTATAAAAATGTAAAATTCAAAATTCTACTCGTATATATGTACGTATAATTTTCATTTTAGGAAATGGGCAAATGAAAAGAAAACCAAAATCCAACGCTAATGAAGAAATTAATAATTTGACTTGGAAGTGGTTTGTAAGTGCTAGAGCAAAAAATATACCAATTTCTGGACCAATTATACAGACTAAAGCACGCCAAATTGCTGAACAAATGTCAGTCACCGAATTTAAAGCATCAAATAGCTGGTCGGAAAGTTTTAAAAATCGACATAATATTGTTTGGCATAAAATTTACGGTGAGTTAAATAGTGTCGATGTTAAAAATGTTGATGAATGGAATGTGAAATTAAAACTAATTATTGAAGGATATGAACCTAAGAATATTTATAGTGGTGATGAAACGGGTTTATTCTTTCGCGCATTACCAAGTAAAACACTATCAGGAAAAAGTGAAGAGTGTAAAGTTGGTAAGCTTTCCAAAAAACGTTTAACGGTATTTTTATGTGCTAACATGGAAGGATAATTTGAAAAATCTCTAGTTATAGGCAAAGCACAAAAACCTAGATGTTTCAAAAATTTAGATTCGACAAAATTTCCCATAATTTGGCGAGCTAATAATAAAGCATAGATGACTGGAAGCATAATGGAAGATTGGTTGCATACATAACAATAAATTTAAAAAACAAAATCGAAGAGTTATTTTATTTCTTGATAATGCAACATGTCATTCGCATTTAAATTTATCAAATGTTCGTTTCTTATCTTATCCAACCTATGGACCAAGGAATTATTTATTCGATTAAAGTAAACTATCGTAAAATGGTTTTACAATCATTATTAGCAAGTATGGATAGCATAAAAAATGTTAATGAATTGTCAAATAAAATTAATGTACTAGATGCAATTTATTGGTTGAATAAATTTGTAAACTAATAAAACCAGATTTAGTCAAAAAATGTTTCATAAAAGCCGGGTTTAATTTAGTTTTGGACCAGCCAACAGATGCCATTAATGATAACGATAACGATTTTAAATTGCTATGTTCTACAATAAATGAAAAAGTTGATAGTGATGAAATGTTAACATCGATAAGCATTTATGAACTAATGATACTACAGTGAAACCTTGCCCTTCAATAGATGTTGAACAATCCAGTTCCGAAGACGAAACAGTTAAATGTATCATTGCACGGCAGTGATATTAAAACGTATACGAACGCCCTCCATGAAATAAAACTATTAGAAATTTTCGCATTGTATCAAAATAATGAAAATTAACTTCTTGAATCAATTCCCAACTTTAAAAATTTAGTAGAAAAGAAAATGGCAAGTCAAATAACAAAACAAAAAACATTGGATGAATTTTAGAGTAAAATGCAATGATAAATAATATGTAAAATATATGAAATAAATGAATTAATAATAAAAAATAAATTATATGTATTTCATAAAGATCTATCGTGAATTTTTTTTTTTAACAACCTGCATTAAATGGAAACCTGTCTAAAATGGAAAAAATATCCGGTCCCAACTATTTCCATATTACACAGGTTTTACTGTATAAGAGTTATTCTAATATTAATTATGTGGTGTGTGGTCCCATATACTATGATACTTGTACATTTAATGTACGTCCATAACAATTCTTTAAATTTAGTCTTTTATAATAAAAAAATATGCATTGATTATATTCCTTTTGAATTTTGATCATATTAATAACGCTATGGAAGTTAATTGTTCTGAAAGGGGTAAGAGCAAATATGTTTTCATTACTAATTCTCGTTTTGATTTCTTAAGTATAATTATGAAGTGACTGTTTTAACTCCTACCCCAATAGTAAAAACACTTTAAGCATTGTTTTAATAATATAGATATAATTATAGTTTAACTAGTTTAACCTGAAGGTTAACCAAATCCATTTAATTTTTTCTTTAGTACATTTAACAATTTATATTTATATTAGTTTAATTACAAAAATGTATGAATAAGTCATATAATGTATGAAACACAAATGTAAATAATTTATTCACATAATTTTTTATATTTTAGTTTAATTATATAAACTAATTAATAAAGAAAAAACAGCAAATTAATTATTTTTAAAATTTGAATTCTTCATGAAATTAAGCAATGGTAAATAAGTACATTGTGTAATTAGAATAGCATATGCAATTACTGTTACAAAAACAGATTACCTATGAAAAATAAAAATTACAAATTATTTACACTTATATTTTGCACAAAAGTACTCAAAAACTATTGTATGCAAAATATCATTGATTATTAATACTAGTATTTATAATCATTGATAATATCAATTTAACATAATTTTAAACCTGCTAATTGTATCATGCCACCTTGGAAGTTGTACATACAACAGCATATTGAATATAAATATAAAAGTTTTTGCTTCATATTCTTTAAAAATAATGTTTTTATATGGATTCATCATTTGACTAAGAATAAAACATACTTAAATAAGTGTTTGATTGGAATAAAAATAGACTTTAATTATCACAGTAAATCATTAATCTTAATTAAATATAAAATAAATGAAGAAAATTGCAAGTTTATACATAAAATAAAAATAAAATAACTGATCTTGATCTTAATTATAATGTATGGTACAAGGGTGCATATGGTAAAGAAATATTCTACAAGTTACTTCATGGTTCAGAGTATAAGCTATAAATATATATATATATATATTATATCAATTATAACTAATACAATGTGCAATAAAAAATGTCTTTCAAAAGTATGCACCTAAGTTAAAAATAAATCAATTTCATAAAAATAAAAACAATTTTATTGATAATAACCACTTAAAATTGGTTATTATTACTTATATTACAGTGAAGTCACTACAAGACACATAGTCATGAAAAAAAAAAAAAAAAAGTACAGGAAATCTATAATGATAAACCCTGATCCTCATTTCAAACATATCAATACTTTCAAGAAAATTAAAATATAAAATGTAATATGTAATATGAAATGTATTAGAGTTCAAAATATGTAATTATATAATATAAAGTAAAAAAAAAAAGCAATTCATCATTACACTCTTTGAGCCGAAACAATAGTTGAATCTGGCATCAATTTACATGGTGATTTGTTGAGTTGAACAGCACTGATACTATTATTGATTTTAGAAATTGTTTTCGGTTCAATAATTGCTGAAGCATTTTTAGTAATTAGGTCCCTAATACCATTAAATTGCATTTTAACTAAATCCATACTTTGGTTAGCATCAATAATAATCACCTAAAATAAAAATAAATATGTACTACTACATTCAAATGAGCTTTAATAATAGGTACTTAAGAATTAAAATCAATTACATCAACTAATACATAACTAACTAAATATCTACATTATATTAGAAAAATATCTAAGTAGTATTAATAAAAAAAAAAACTATATAGTAGTAAGTATAAAATAATTGTGACAGTCAAATAGTAAGAGAAAAATATAAGAATAAATTACTTACAGGTGTATTTTTAGGAACATCAGTTTTGGTCACATTTAACCAACTCTCATGCAATTCATGTAAATGTTTGATGTACTCAAATGGAACATTTTTTTCTTCAGGCCTATTTCGGGCTTTTATTCTTTGGTAAGCAACTTCTGGATCTGTTCTCAAATAAACTATAAAACGAATAAAATATAGAACTGTTTTCAACTTTTTTTGTTTTTCATACTTATGAGGTCCGATTCTATCTTAACATTTTCTATTAGCCAAGAATACCATGCATCCAACACAGCATACTCAGGAGCAGCCATAAGATTGTCCTTGTACAAATTTTCAACAAATATGTTTCTAGAATTTCAATAAAATAAACAAATTAGTTATTTAAAATGTTTGTCGTTAAATTTTTTTTTTTATAATAACTTTAAAAAATAACCATTCAGTTATAATCATAAATATAGATTGAATGTTTGTCTATTTCATTTCCTACACAATTTTCAATAATAATTATCGAAACAAAGATATTGAAATATTAAAAAGGCTGACATGAAATAATTCATGATTGTTTATAATAAATCATCAAACATGAAAATTTGTTTAAAAAAACAAAAATGAAACTCAAACATTTGCTTGTAACATTCAACATTCACCAACCAACTATAATGCTATATAATTTTTCATTTCTAAAAATTATTTAAATTTTATAAATTTCCAAGTCAATTAAAATTTAAAAAAATTAACTTTTATGAGGCTAATATATGGAAACTCAAAAAATCTTTTTAATTTCTAATGAATCTTTATGAATTAGAAATAATTTAGAAACCACCTAAGGTATCAAAAGTAAATTTTAATTTTCAAAAACATACTTTGTACATCATAAAATTAAAATCTTATGTTTTAATATATTAAAGTTCATCTGATTATCATAAAACATTAGTATAAGTTTTATGATTTGAACCAATTATTTAAAAAAATCTTAATAAAACCTATTACACATGGCAATAATAATCAAAAAATATGGTACAATATCTAATATTAAAAATATCATAGTGAGTTTAAATCAATTTAAACAATACAATTAAAAACAACTAAAAATGAGTCATAAATTATAAGCTATTATTTAATAATTAAATCTAATGTAATTCTAGATAAAGATTAACATATGAAGTAAAATAATTACACAGATTTTTTTAATATTAACACTAAATGCATAAGATATTATTATTTATTCTATTTATATTTTAAATAGTATAATATTTGTTTCCACATTATATCAACAATATTATTTGTTGAACATTAAATATGATAATAATGACATAAGTTTGACCAGCACAGTATGAATACATATTACCAAAATGTACATCAAATGACAATTTTATACTTCCCAGGCAAAGATAAAATCTTCAAATGAAAAAAAAAATCAATAAAAATGTGACAAAGAAATATTTATTCAGTTCTTAAGTCAATATATTAAAAATGTTTTTTTCCAATGAAATGTCCATTAGACACAAAAATATTTATTTAGTTATTGTACCTATAATTAGATTGAGAATGTTTGTTTAAGAATGTACAAGTCCACCGGTCCAGAACATCTGGAATTCATTGTGATTGTTTTATGACAAAGAAAAATAAATTATAATAATCCCTTCCCGCCGTTATTCATGGCCAAACTCGTTTACTCCACCCCACCCGTACGTGCAATGACCCGAGTTCAAAATTCAAATTGTCACACAGATTCGAATAAAATACCAAAATATATTGATAAAATAAATTATTTCCCAAAACTGAGCAGAGATACGATGAAATTATATACTTTAAGAACGTTTTCAGAGAAAATATAAAACGCTTTTGATCACCTGGCACTGTAGATTGATCGTTCCATGATTTTGATATTTTGTTCGGGTTTCGGTCTAGCCTGATGCAACTCAAGAAAGGTCCTCTGCACGATTGACTGAAACGCAAAGCTCCAGCGTTTCGGGTCCTGGTACATGAGACCCTGTCAACAGGCAAACAAGAACAGCGGATTAAGAAGACGTCCTACCGATGACGGGGTAGGGGGTGAGTGCGGGATTCACCAGAAAGTTGTGGCCGTTGACGTTCTGCCAAATGTGTACCGGTTCCTTGGCCAAAAACACGTTCGGGCAACTGGCGAAATGTTCCAAGAACGTGGTCTTGCCGCTGCCCACGTTGCCCTCGATGAACACCGCATACGGCGGTCGGGTTTCCGCGGTCTTCGCTGACGATGACGACGCCATGATAACTGGTTGCGTGGTAGTGTTCCGTTCGACGTGCGCGGCAGAAACGATGCCGAACGGTTGTTGAAGGGTAGCGAGATGGACAGGTAACGCCGGCGGACACAGGAACGGAAGTGACGAATGGGTAGGGCACAGTGACGGGACGTGAGCAAACGGCGGTGAACAACGGTGTAATGGCGGCGACAGAGCTGCGGCACTGGATGACGACCAACAACGGCAATACAACGACCTCATCGCGTTTTAACCGCCAAAACTTGTTGTTCGGGGAACGCGCAACGCGCGCACGCACACGTTATCAGGTTTGTATATCGGCACTGAAGAACCTTTATCATAAGTGCGCGGTCCGTCCACGCGTTCGGTGATCGTGCACGCTTCTCGACCAGTGCCGACGTCAGCGAGCGGGCAACTTTAAACAATCGCCGGATCCAGGGGTGGCGAACCTATGGCGCGCGCAAAAAATTGAAATCATTAAAAATTGTATACGAGAAAAAAGAAATCATACTATTTATAAAATGTTAGTAGTAAGAAATTCAAAGAAACCAATTATACATATTTTAAAAATGACAATATTCCTTAAACATTCATATTTTTCGTCAACTTATGTTTGTGAAAGCTTTTTCACCATAACGGATTAAATTAAATCGAAGAAAACCAATGTTTTGACCGATGAAATAATTGCTGCTTGTGTTTCACTAATAATTACTAAAATTTAATAAAAATAGTGAAATAAATCTGTAATTTTATTTTTATTCGTAGAAAATATAATCTTTAGGCACTTGAACGTTTTTCAAAATCTTAATTGGAAAAATTTGACACGAATCAAAAAAGGTTCGCCACCTCTGACCTAAGCAGTGCCGTACCTAGCAAAATTAGCACCCGGTGCCAAGAATCTTTTTTAGCGCCTCCACCTCCTCAATCAAATATTTTTATGTCTACAGGCTATAAGGAGACTACATAATAGAGAGTTCTTTATAACTACTTATTTTGCATTTACTAAATTAATTAAATAAATAATCAACAACTGAAAAACAATATAAGTAATATAACTCAAATTGTATAGATAAAACAAAGCATGAACCTAGATAAAAACCTAACATATTAAACCTGGATATTTTATTTACAATTCGAATTTATTCGATAGCATAATTTAACTTACCTTTAAATAATTGTTGATGAAAAATAATTAGGCACCTATTTATGCAACTTCTCCGTTCATAAATTATGATGTGAACACTCATCTAGATGCCATCTAGATCTTAGATGAATTCAAAATGAAATCGTACAACTCGTTCAAGTCACAATCGTCTATGTTATTAATATCATTAAATTAATTATATCAAGTAACAATAATAATAAAGTATAAATGATGTTTTATTGTCAATTTGTTATCGACGATGTCGTTATTTCCGAGAAAAATAAATACCAATAATAAAAATGAACAAGCAACACCACCTATCAGGACAATGTTAATGATCTTGACTACGCGTCGAGACCGTGGCGTTGAACACGTTAAATATTATAAATTAAATATAATATGGTTAAATTTCGATAATATTACTATGATTTTGAAAAAGCTTTTGGCGCCCCAGTGGTTATGACGCCCGATGCACACGTACCTCTCGCACCCCCATAAACACGGCCCTACGCCTAGGGCCTCACACTCGAAACGAATTCGGGGGCCCGCAATTTGTCAAGTTAGAAGTAGTTAGAATAGTTAGATATATTTAGGTGAATAGAAACTGTACTGTTCTCACCTAGGGCCTCGCAAAAACTTGCGGTGGCACTGGTCGCTGAGGGGCACGCGATACGATGTTCTAAACCGGTGGAGCGCCAATAATTTAATACCGAATGACTAAGTCACAAATTGTGTATTTTTATTTTAAATAACTTCATACTTATGTTTCAGATTTCATAAAACTCTAAATCTTGTATTTATTTTTTTAAATTTTTTTATGTTTTGCATTAATAATATTAAAGAAACATTATAATTGCCTAAAATGAACGATTTAATTTATACGAACAAAATGTTTTTCTGTGTTAAGTAAACATATATATTATACACTTAGATAATGTTGGTAGGAAATGGAATCACCTAATTGAAATAGATTGATTTTATGGTCGTTGATCAAATAATGTTGCGCACCGTTGTTCTAAACCAAGGGTCACCAATTAATATTTCCGGCGGGCCACATTAAGAATTCGGAAAATTCTCGCGGGCCATAAAAATTTAAAAGTACATAATATTTATTATAATATTCCGGTTGGTCAAAAATACTTTATTTCTAAAAAAAAATATATACACTTATTAATTATTATGTAACTAAAACTAATGAAAATATAATTAAATTAAATAAATATATGAAACAATTATTAATTAATATTTTTAATGAGAAAAATGGCAGATCTTGCTTTCAACTAGCTGCTTTAAGTCGGGGTTATGGTTTGTGGTAGCTATCTTCGTAAAATGTCCCACTGATATTGCTCAAGTATCTCACGTGAATTATTAGCTGAGATGTATCTGTTATATCACTTGATTCATCCAAGGCTATAGAATAAAAATCAGCAGTAGATAGATCTTGTTTCAACTGATTGTGATTATTTTTGGCCAGTACTTCAGTATTTCTCGTGTTAGTGGATGCTGATATTGGGATATGACGAAAAGTTTCGACAATTTCCTTTTTATTTCCAAACAGAACATTTACAGATTGAAGCATACATTCTTTAACAATATCAGCATCTGTAAATGGCTTCATATGTTTACCGAGTATCTACGAAATTTGTAAAGATGCCTGTGCACATTTTTGTTGTTCAGTCATTGCTTGGCTCAAAATTTGAGTTGCCGATTTATATTTCATTTTTAGATTTTCAATTTTTGTTTTACGAAGGCCAGTACCCAATGGGAATTTTTCGGCAAATGACTTGTGTGTCTCATAATGACGTTTGATATTAAATACTTTCATAACAGCCACTGTTTGATTACAAATCAAACAAACAGGTAAGGCACCTACTCTATCTGGTAAAATAAAACAATATAAGTCCATCCATTCAGGACAAAGCTGTCTATTTTCATTTTCTATTTTTCTTCTTTTTCTATCCATAGTCAAGTTAAAACAAAGAATAATATATTATTTAATTACGAAAATTAATAAATAAAACGGAACGGACGAACAAAAATTACGTCGCAGCGGACACCACCGTCTCACCGATAACTGACGGACTGACGTGTTGTACGTATATTAATATATGTGACTTAACGAGTTGTCGACTTGTCGTAATAAAATTTCAAATAAATAATAAAACAGATAAGATATTTTTCACAGCTAGTATAATATTTGTTGCATCCGAAAAAACCTAATAATGCAGTAATAATGTACAAAGATAAGAAATTACCTGCAACATTTCGACTGCAACAATCTCGCTTGATAATAAATACGTATTAAATTATTGGATTTTCTCTCAGTCTGCGGGCCGGTTAAAATGTATTCGCGGGCCGGATGCGGCCCGCGGGCCGCCATTTGGTGACCCCTGTTCTAAACCATGTTTTCTGTTGTACTAATAGAAAAAAAAAACATTTTTACCTAAATCATTATTATTTTACGCGATGGTTCAGCGGTTGCGTGATCCGGTTTATCGGTTTATTGCATCGATTTCGTAATGATGCACTTGGCAATCGTTACCCCCCCCCTCCCGCTCAGTTGTTAGATGTTGGCCGTCGTTTCGTTGTGCATTCTGATCAGTGCCGTAAAAACCGGGTGTGCAGAGTGTGCCACGCACACGGGCCCCAAAGCTTACTTAAACTTGGGGAGACCCCCTAGTTCCAGCCTGAAATTAACTACACTTTACATACACACAATTATTTAATAATGAAAAGAAAACATTTTAAAGTTCAGGTAAAACTGTTATAATATTTTAGAATAATATAATATTTATTTAGCAATGAGTCCATTGAGCATTTGAGTAGGCATACAACATACCTACATAAACTACTTAAATAAATTTACTACATAAATATGCAGTGAAGTAATATAAATAATATATAACAGTTATCAACAGACTCTGAACCCGATCGTTTTTAACAAGCTACCCGAAAATGTTTCATCCAGACCTTCCGCGTAAAACACGATGCATAAATGAAAATCGAAATAAAATATAAAATATATATAAAATCCTTTCTGTTGTCATTGAGAAAATTGTGCACCGAAGCCGTGATGTACGGGACCTTGTTTGATGCAACGTACCTAATATAGGGACATATTGGTACAGATACTGCATGTTCCCCAGCATATTTTGATATTCTTCAGTGCCACACTTCACCGATGACCTAATTATGAGTATAGTTTTTTTAAATTAATTCATCGCGATTTGTATTTTTGTTGTCCTTTGCCGCTATCGTACCAATGAAAAAAAAAACTTTAAAATTAACATTTAAATTATTAAAACCAAACAAAATTAAATTTGTAGATGCATAATTCAATGTATTATTGTCCATTTGGTCAAAGTTCTTTTCTCCCCTTCATACTCTATCTGAACACGCTATTACTATTACTATACACTATTCATGCCTAACTTACAGCATTATGTCATCACATATTATTATTTAACTACTATGCTATTATAATCTGTCCATTGTACAGTATATTCGTACAAATATGCAATTAATCTGATCAATTGTATTGGGTGCATAAGAAAACAATTAACTAGAACAGTAATCGCTATTCACTACAACTAAAGAATGACTATCTGAAAAAGCTTTTGTATTACTACTTAACTTTTATTTTTGAAAATGATTTGGAAATATATGAATGTCAAGTGCCAATTCTCTAATACATTGTAACTAGAAATAAATAATTAAGGAGGCAATAGTCTATAGTCCCAATCCCAGAATATTTTAAAATATTCTTATATAACATGGTAATTAATAAAAATTAACAAGTAATTAAATGAATGGTTAAAAATAAATGATAAATCAATACTAGTAATTGATGTTACATATAGTACAGCGGTATTCTGATATTAATTTTGTTTTTAAGAAAAACACAAATTATATCATTCATTTATAACTGCACACGGCTTTATTTCAATGGATCATAATCATTATTTTTATTCAATAATAATTTTCTTTCTATGTAGCAAAATCGGTTAAACTATTTTGCGTCATAGTGGACCCTTAACATAGGCGTGCGCAGACCTCTATTTCAGGGTATGCAAAAGGTTGCCACTGCCTACCTCCCCTAAAACTAAAAGTTAATTTAAGCGTTCAAAATTCTGATCTTAATAACCTATTTAATTTAAAATTTTATTTTTTTTTTCCCGAAAAAAGAGACTGAATAGCCATTTCTTAATTATTATAACTGTCTTCATAATTAAAATTTAAAATAAATTATGAAAAAAAAAAATTAAATACATAATATTTGAAATGTTTTAAGTAATACGTTTAAATAGGGTAAATAAATAAAAACGTAATTATATACTTAAACAAAAAACAAAATAAATTTAATAAATAATTAAAATTAATCATAAAAAGATTCTGCGTACAGTTGAGTTTTTAATATCACCAATAATGTTTTCGGGATTTTAATTTATAGTCATTTCTTGTTCTGTAGTTGATAGTTATTTAATCTTGCTTGAATTATCGTACTTCTTAATTTCATTAACACATTAAATCGTTATTATAGCATATGATTTTTCTTTCAAAAATAAATTAAACTGTTTGGGACTGAATATAAAAATATAATAAAAATCATAATGTAATACATAATCACATAATATACATAAGACCAAATACGAGTATATCATAATTTTTATTTATTTTATGTGATTTTGGAAAGAAGGCTCTATATTTAGGGTATGCGGTTGCATACCCTGCATACCCCCTGCGCACACCTATGACCCTTAAATTATTTGTTTCGATTCTTCTCGTGCATGAGGATGAGCGCTCATGTGTTTGAGCTAATAAGTATGACAATTTTAATTTAGATAAATCTCATGTTGTACGACTGATTTCAATAGTTATTTTAACGGCATATTTTATCGGTTACCTGAGATTTGCAATATGCGAGGTACTACGAAAATATAAAAATGATAAATGTTGAGCAACAAGAATATTACTATTCTATAATTTAAATTATTAATGTTAACATTTAATGAATAAAAAAAAATAAAAATAATTTTAGGGTAAATTCATTATATTCTTACATAATATCATTATATCATATTACATATCAATCATGTAAAATTCCCCTTCTTTTGAAAATTCTGATGTGTATATGTTTAATTGTAGTTGTAATAGGTACATTTTATTTAGACATATCAAATATAAATTTTAAAATAAAATATAAAGAACACATTTTTGAAATAAAATTAAAAAGACTGCACCTAATTCAAATTTTGTTAAACATGTTTTAAAAATAACCGTAATATACATTTTGATATCAATACAGAATTAGAAATATTAAATACACAAAATAACATTTACATTAATTCAGTTTTAGTAGAGTTCACATAGGTATACAATGAGATAAAGAAAAATAATTTTATTACTACCGGTTTTAAATGTACAAATCTATTTTAAAAGTATCTTATATCAATACGTTATAGATAATGATAATAATAACTAGAGCCCAAAGATTTATATGCATTTAAAAAGTGTCTAAAAGTGTTTAAATATGCAATTATATGCATTATGTTACACTTTATAAAATGTAATTTTTTTTTATACCAAATAAAATTTTAAATATTTTATCAAAAACAAAAAAAATTATAATATCCATTGCTTTATATTTTAAATCATTTAAATCAATCTAAAACTTTTAGGAAACTTAAAAACGAGAATACAAATAAATATTTTACATCATTTAAAGTTGCCTACTCTCAAAAAACTAATAGAAAACTTAAAAAAAATACAAATCTTTTAAAATAATATTTTTGAAACTTAATACCTATCGTGTATATTTATGCTCTACTCGAGGCGATTACAAAATTTACTGTAATTTAAAATAGTTAATTTATTAAAAACCCATTAAATATGCATGTTATATGTATTTATGAACAAATATCCAATAACCCTCGAAAAATGCAAAATATGCAATATAAAACTTGGTGTTTAAATTTGATGTGATATGAATCATGGACATTTTAAACCTCCATAGACGTGCATACACTAATAATAGGTATCCAAAGTATTTATATTTCTTAACGTATGTCTAATTGTCTAATAGAACTAGTGGTGGGCATATCCGGATTTCAAAAATCCGAATTATTCGGATTTGTCAAATCCGAATTTAGTAAATCCGGCTTTCACGGATTATTCGGAGTATCCGGATTATTCAACTCGATTTTGCTGTTCAATGACTCATTTTTAAATACTAATAATATTTTAATAATATAACATTTTGTTAAATTTTCATTATAATAAAATAATTTATTTTACCATACATTAAAAATATTTGTAAATCTGAAGTCAAATAAAAAGCAAATCCATAAATCCGGATAATTCGGGAAATCCCGATAAGAATTTAATTCAAATCCGGATTTGGATATCCGGATATTCGGATAATTCAGATATTCGTATTTCATGCCCATCCCTAAGTAGAACTCATTTTAAATAATTTTTCCTATTAAAATAAATGATCTTTATATAAAACAACATTTTTTTCTCAATTTATTCCTTCTTTTATTTTTTCTTATTCACAGTTGCAATTTTATTCTTATATTCAGTCACAATTTTATTAACTTTGTATATACCTGATGATGAATTTTTAATTTAAAATCGGTAGTATTTTACAAATATAATAATACTCCAGACTAAGCTTAAAGTTTAGTCTGGAGTATTAAAGCTTTTATTTATTTATATTGGTATTATTTTAATTTTTCGCCATAACTCAACAAATAATATTCTTAGGGACTTAAAATTTATATTGAGTGCTTATAATGTTTACGATAGGTACCATTTATTATAAATGGTAAAATTTTCAAAATATTTGAATACCATGAACATTTTTATAAAAATTTGATGTTTTTCTTAACTTTTTTTCATAAAAAGTCAATAAAATTGTTTTGGTTCGATAAAGTCTTGAAAATGTAATTTTAAATTCCTCATACTTATATCTTATTGGTTTAAGAAAAAAAAATGTATGATTGTTATATTTTAACAAAACACGACAAAAATCCACAACATTACTATTATAAAAAATTCATAGTAAAAAATAAAAAAAAATTAAATTGTAAGTCACATTATAAAAAATTCATGTGACTTACAATTTTAATGTTTAAGGTTAGAACAATATAAAAAAAAAAAAAATACCGAATACTACAAAATCATAAAAAAGTTTTAATAATATTTCGACGAAATCGGTTATTTTAACAAAAAATGCAGCTGATACATGGAATCAGTTTAGAAAATATGTTGAGAAGAATCAGATGATGATAATTCTGCTAAAGACTAATATTTACCAAAATATCTTTTGTATTTTAGAAATACTTGTTTGCAGTGGCGCCGACTTGTATTTTAATTGGTGGGGCAAAGTATAAAAATTTGTTAATACCACCACCCAAAAAGTTAGAGCAAAATAATGACAGGTTACATGATTGAATGATTATATTGTAAATTTAGTCATCATAAATTCGCTGGCTTCGTTCGCGATTCATCACTCCAATTTCATCTATTAAGAAGGTACTATTCAGCAATGGCGTATCCAAGTGGTGTGGGGGGGTTATAACCGACAGCCCGCACTATTAAGTCTATTTTAGAATACGATTGTATTTATTGTTAAATGTACCGCTTAAAACAACACATAATAATAATAATATAAATTATGATCGAGTTAAATGCCTCATATTTTATCATAAATCAATAATCATACAGACTGAAAATGATAATTATAAATTAAGTATTAATTATTACCTATTTACCTTACTTATTGCTTACCTACTTCATAGAAGTCTTAGAAAAAAACACTTAATAACAATTTAAAGCGTATATAAATATAGGATTAATTGTTTAAATATTAAATAAGTTATTAAATTAAAGAAACGTAAAACAAAAAACAGTTATTTCATTTTTTAAAAAACTATAATTTAAAAAAATATGTTTCAAAAATATTTCACGGGGCGATTGGTAATTTAAGTAACTATCTTAGAATGTTTAAAAGATGTATTTGCATGCTGTGTAATCACTTTTAAACACTGAGAACCGAGAGACATTTAACTTCATTATGTGTGCGAAATATATATAAATGTCAATGTACGTCTGTATAGGTACTTGATATGGTATAAAGACATACATTGATAGGCGAATTGTTATATCGCATCATAGTATCCTACCATCTACAGATCGACTGTCACTTAATTTGTACATTCTTAAGATTTACTAACTAGAGTGTAAATTTATTCACCCAAGATGGGTGACCCAACTCACCTCACACCACTCAAATACCAGACACCCACCACCATAGTTAAACGAAGGGGTGAACTGCCCCGTAAAAGTAAGTGTTCGGCCCCACTACTTGTTTGTTCTACAACATTTTATTTAGTTTTGACAAATATTTTTACTGCGTTTAAAATTGTTTTTTTTTTTTTTTATACCAATATCAAATGCTTGTACAAAACGATCCATTTCTAGATTAAAAATAATTAAAACAAAACAGTCACATACAACCATTTCGTTATAACGTTTAGAGATCTTTTTTAAAGTATTAAAAAGTGACATTGAAATACGAAAATAAATAGTTTTAAATATATTTATCTTCTCAGAAAATGAAAAACTGTTACGAATATTTATTGTTTTTATTATGGTTTTTGTATTAAATTACGTATGCATAACTATCAATTATTCTAGCTATACAAATTTTAAATAATGAAATATTGTTTTGTTCTTGTAATATTACAAATGTGTTTTAATTAAAATAAACTAAAACAATTTATTGATTTTTGTATTTGTTTATATAGAATGGAAATATCATAATTAGTACAATCTTGTGTGTAACTTTTTTTTATATTTGAAAATCGGGACGAAATATGTTCCGTTCAACTTTTGTTGGTATAATAGATTCAATGTTGTAATACAGAACAATTTTGTTCAATATACAACTTATGGACTCCTTATGTATTTAGTACATTTTTAAACTGTTTTTTTTTTGACCAATTTTATACAAGGCATTATTTTTTCAGGCGGTTAAAAATTATAATTGTTAGACAGGTGAGTTTTGATTTGTTATAAGTAATGTCATACTACTTTTAATATACTTTGAAGCATCTGCTCTCTCCCAACCGTAGATTCTTTCCTGTTATTATGTATTTAATTAATACTTTGAGTTTAGAATTTTTGAGTAATAAAATTGTGTATAAGATTAAGTTTTAACCGGATACACGCTATAGACTTTATATGTAAGCCTTAACAAATATTATAGTCAACTAATAATTCAGCAGACTTTAAGATGAGTCAAAAATCATCCAATTTATTATTTTTTTTTATTTTTGAAACAAATGGTTTTTTTTTTCGTAAGTTTAAATTAATGCTTGGGTCATGCGTGTAAAAACAAAAATCAGGAAGATGAGACAATTACAAGCCTTAGAAGCAGTTCACTCACTAACCTATTTTCTTTCATTCCAAATAAATAATTCAACATCATTTTATTTTTTATCACAAGTTTATTAAACATATAACTTAATTTTATCTCACAGTTAATATACAAATTCAAGATTAACATTACTAACAAAAGATAATATATTTTTATTTCAAATTCATTCATTTATGTAATAAATAACATTGTATCAAATCAAGTAAATAATTCAATATTTTCTTTAAAACTAAAAACTATAGCATTTGTATTTATGAATCATATTAAATCATTCAAAATAGGCACTGTTCTTATTAGATTAAAGAGGATGGTATATTATTATATAATTGACATTTGTGTATAGAATTTTGAAAAACAAAACAGTTAACTTTAAAATGAACCATAGTGGTAAATTATATATTTATGTATATATAATTTAAAACTATATTATATTTCAACAATACATACAACAATAGAAAATAATGATTTAAAACACGGGAATACAAAAGTACATAGCAACAACATTTTGGTATTTGTAAATAATTTATTATTAATTATTAGTAATTACACATAGAATTATATATATATATAAAAAAAAAAAAAAAAACAGTAAAATTTAATAGCATTTAATAACAATCAATCACCTACACTTCTGGATCATAACTGGCATCATAACTTGCATCATTACTCGTTTCAGATGATACTGATAATGGAGTTACTGCACGAGAATGAGAACCATGAAGTACACTACTGTAGCTACTGCTATTTCTGCTACTAATGCTGCTATTACTGCTACCACTTGAAAAATGATCTCTTTCGTAGCCCATGCCTCCACTTAACATATCTTCCAATAACGATGGAAATACTACTTAAAAATTAAATTCAAAACTTGAATGAAAGCAAATTAAAATGCAGTACATTTTTTTCAAGAAGTTATTATTATAATTTCCTGCATTTTAATAACATTTTAACCAGATAAATAATACAATTTATATTCCTGGACAAGAGTCATTACTAGGCCTGGACGATTATTTTTTTTAATCAATTATTACTAACGAATGATAAATAATCGAAAAATTATTTAACGATTAATAATCAAAAATCAAATAATTGGGTAATGGAATAATAGATAATAATCGAAAATTATATGAAAATCAATTATTGTCCAAAAAACTTGCGCAGTACTAATTATAATACTATGATTATTCAGTTAATTAGTTATTCGATTACTATTTGAGTATTCATCATTGTTAATTACAATCATACTATACTCTCAGATTATTAAATTAATTGATTATAATGGAAAATCATACAAATAATCGATTATTGTGGAAAAAAAATAATTGTGTAACACAAGCCATTATACACAGCGGTTGAACTGGGATATTTTAATGGCTGATTATCATTCATTTTTTAATATTGATCAATTATAAATTATCATTAAAAAAAATTAAAAAAATTAAACTGACTATGTATAACCAGACTCATTCAAAATAATGTGTTTTGATCATTTGGACAATTCATCTAAACATGGTTGAACTTTCAAATCTTTCAGATAAAATTTGAATAACTGAATTATCAAAAAAAAACCTCTTTAAAAGTAAAGACAAATGGGTAGTTTGTACTTAAAATAATATAATTTAATTTTCAATTTTTCTTTAGGGCTGAACTGCTATGTATAGCATAACTTTAAAACACTATTTGTCATCAATATTAAAATTAAATTTTAAAGAAAAACTATAAAACAATGAAAATGGAAATATTTAACTAAATATACAGTTTAAATTTACTAGTTTTTAGCTCAATTGATTGATTTAGAACAAAAGTACACATATTGTATATTGACAAATTTATATGATAAATTAAATAAATTAAATGAAAAAATATACTAACAAGACATATTTTCGTCATCTGATCCTGAAGCTTCAGTATCAACGTCATCATCATCTTCTTCTTCTTCATCATCATCCAACTGAAAAAAAAACTAAAATTGTTAATTCCGTACACACATTACTTTAAATAATAATAAAATAACTCACAGTTTCATCTTCATTTCTAGTTCTACCAACATCATATATTCGGACAATGGACTCATCAATATTTTCATACATTCCTTGATTTTCAACAATAGCTATCTGAGTATCATAACTATCACATGCCATATGGTATATAAACTTTTTCACATCAACAGTAGCTAACCATGTGTGTATTAAAACACAAATTAAAAAAGAATCTAATTAACCATAAATAAAATATATTATAAATTTACCAATATTTGAATAGTCAAGAGGATCTAATGTTTTAAAGGATGTTTGGAGAGAAGTATCATTATCACTTTCTTGATCAGCAACATACACATACATTCCGTCTCCAGTTCTAGAGAACTTCACATCGCATTGATTAAGACTAGACACTGTGCGTAATAACTGAAATGTACGCATATCCCACACTTCTGTGTTTGAAATAATCTACAAATGTATAAGAATAAATTTAGATTTTATTAAATAGTATATTTGTTCACTTTTTTGGGGATTTAATTTTTTCCATCAATGACTTGTTGGGTAAAGTTCAGCCTAACCTAACTACTTTAAAGAAAATTCATAATGGATATGTAGTATTGAGGTATTTTTACTTATCAAAATTCTGTCCTTATATTAAAAAAATAGTTGTTACTTTTGTTAATTTGTTATATTCCTTTGTTGTTGCTACTATACAAATTCATGATGATTACTTTCATTCATTCATAGACTATGAAAACCAAGAGGACTAAAAATATTTTTTCTTTGCTAGTTCTATATAAATATAAATATCTTGCAATGAATTACAAACAAAATATAAAGGTTTCATCATAACTGTAGACATTCTCAATTTTGCAATTTTGCAATTTTTTTTATAGATTATGAATTTTATTTTAAACATGGGAAAATAATCAACTAGGTTATTGGTAATATATCTGTATATATAATACAATAATCGCCAATAAAAATATATTAATGGCTACTGCGATAATTATACATATAAACAACACAATAATTTATAATTAAATTTATCAATAACAAATCATTGCTGACTCAATTATTTTAATATTACATAATTTATCTTGGAAATATTGAAAATATCTGTTTTTATCATATGAGATGTCACTAATTGTCATAGCAAAGGAATTTCAATTTTTTTTTTTGAGAAGTTGTAAAATCTCCTTGAATAAAAATAGTTTTAATTTTCTCTAAAAATGGTTTAAGTCAATATTATTTAAATATCCTAGAATCCTAGAATAGGATCCTAGATCATAGAATCCTATGGGTAAAACATATTATTTGAATAACTAATTTTTCATTTTAATAACATTCATGCATACTATACTAAACAATAGTTTTCCAGTCTTAGCAGGGATGGAAAACCTTTTTAATTTTTTTGTTTTTGTTAGTTGATTTTACAAATATTGTTTTTGTTTAACGTTTTTAAAAACTTTATTTTTCTAAATTGTTTCCTAATAACGTTTTTGATAATAAATCATTGAATTATAAACCCAAACGAACATAGACTTGTTCATTCTTGATTTCAAATACCGTATGGATATCAGAATAATGAAATTAAATAATTTAACCATTTAAGAAAATATGTAAAATACAGTCACTGATAAAGTAAAAATTATAGTCATGTTATTGTTACTATTAACTATAATTGCCAATAGGATAATGAGTAGGTATAATAAACTATAAAACAAAATCAATTCTTAATCAACTGCTAAAATCAATAGATAATAATATAATCATATTATAATAATTGAAGCGGCAACCATGTTATAGATTACACTATGAACCATGACCATCGCCGTGAAAGATAATAGAATTTTATCGTCACCATTGCAATGTGTATGTGCCATGTGGACTATAATTATTGTGCTACCCTATTAATATATTTTATTTGTCAACAATTACCTATTAGTTATCAGAATTATCAACTTTTTGATAACAGATATATTTTTTATTCAAAATAAATAATAATAGTATAATACTATAATTTATTTTCGTTTTCGTTATAATATTTTTTTTGTTTTTGGTTTTATTGATTGATTTTTTTTTTTTTTTTTTAATAACGTTTTTAAAAATGTTTTCCATCCCTGATCTAAAGAAACAATATATTTTTAAATTTGGTAATTTGTTGAGCACAAGTAATCAAGAATACACTATTTAAATATTATTTGAAGGAAATAAAATAATAATAATTATAATTATAATAAATGGTTTTAAGTACATAAAAAAATTAAGTCTAGTTTTTACCTCTCAAAAATCCTGTTTTACCCATTGGGTAGTAATTACCCACAGGTTGAAAACTGTTGGTTTACACGGTTCACTACAATAAGCTTTTATAATAATAATAAAGAAGTTTAAAAATTAGTTCACTTAGGACAAATTCAGCACAAATGTATCAAAAATTACAATAATCAATGAGGAATTATATACTTTATAAGCAATTAATATGCCAGAATCAAACCACTATTATAAATTGTTAAATTATTTGTTGTTTATTCTACATTAAGTTTTTGCCATTTAAACAAAACTGTATTGAAAACACTATTCTGTTGTATTCTATGCATTATATATACTTAATCAATGAAAATGCTCTTTTAAATAACTGTAATAAATTATGACAAATCTGTTTTACCTCTAGTCCATTTGGATGAAAATCTCCACTAATATTTTGATTCAACTTATCAAACTTATGAATTTCTTTACCAGAAGTAGCATCCCATAATACACCATCAGATAACACCAATTCATTAGTAGCATCAAATACTGCACGATTTCTATTGTACCGATTTGAATGTCTTGGAACTAATTCTAACAATTTTCTACTGGTTTCAATATCATAAATCTAAACAAATTATCAATTAAAAAAAATTAAAATATGATAAAATATTCAATAATTACTGTTGCTGTTTCATTTTTAGTTCCAAGTAGTTTACTTTGGTCATATTTGCTAAAAGTACAGTACTCTTCGAGATCCAATGAGAACCTGATGCAATAAAATATTTTAAGACATCATAGTAAAATTATTTAGTATTATTAAATATAAAAATTAAATTTTAGAAATATTTGTACCTTAAATTGATTGTATCATTATTTATGGACCAAAGACTAGATAAAGATCCTCGCCAAGAAGCTGAAGATACCATCAATCTTTCATCATTGCTACATTCTATATGGCTAACATATGCATCATGGGCTGAAAATGTTAGTTCTTCTTGTGAAGTAAATAAATTGAATACTTTTATTTCACCTCCATCTGTTCCAATAGCAATACGATTTTGGTTCTAAAATTAAGATTACCTTCATAACAAATAAATTAACATTTATTGTAGAAACTTACTAAGAACTCAGAGCAGGTAAAATATGCTTCATCATCGTTATCCATGCGAAACATAAGTGTTGGACAAAAACGACTATGAATGAGTCTTTGATCAAGTTTTCTAGAATGAATATTTTTGGAAAATCGCATAGCAAAGTTTGTACACATTGCACTCCTTGGTTTAGGATCAGGACATTTGTGTGGACTGTAAAAATAATTTTAATTTATGTTAGTTAATATTATGTAGTGTTGATTTATTTTAACTTAATACTCACACAAATAAATTAAAAGGAGGACATGTAACCATAGGATGTTTACATGAAGCATGTTGATTTGTTAAGTATTCGGTAATAATAGATTCCAGACTAACTGTTGAATTACTGTTGTTATCAGATGATAATGGTATATCTTGGTCAATTTTTTTATGAACTAATTTTGACATAGGTGATTCAGTTTCAGGTTCTAGTTCTGGTTTTGGACGGGTTTCAGTTCGCCTACACATATAAAATAAAAATTATGTTTTAACTATAAAAAAAAAAAAAAAATGATATAAAATGTTTACTTATTAACGTTTAAACGTATTGGAGATGATGAATTTACTCCTCGCATGTTAAAACCAGCATTTAAGACACCATTAGATGAACTAGCTATTTCAGATTTTTGGTTTTGAATTGTGTACCTAGTAGATGCTGGAGATATTCCTCCTCCAATTGACCGATTCTTAAAAAAAAAAAAAAGCAAATTAATATTAATATTGGTTACAGCTCATTAATGGATTAATTAATTCACAATAAATGGAACATTTAACTTACACGACAATGAGCAACATATGTAAATGGGACAGACTTTTTTTCTGTTATATTAAGATTTGCTTCTTGTACTAATTTGTCTGCTGCACCTGTATATCCTTTCGCTATTAAATGTTGATGTATTAAAAGGAGCAAATGTTGTTCATTGAAATTTATTTTTGTTTGTGCAACAATATTTGCCTGCCAACAAAATAATTTATATTGTGGTTGTCTGCCATTGGTTTATATACAATAAATTCTTTAAAAGAAGATACTAGTAAAATATAAATTAAATTAAACAACTAAAAACAAATCCTTCTACTATCTAAAAAATAACCACGAAAATTACTCTCAAAAAAAAAAGAAAAAAGATTACGAACTATTCCAGTCATAATTATAAACAATTTAAAATTCAAATAAAAAATTATTTTTTAATATTTTTATCATTATGTAACTTAAAAGGTATTTAAAAACAAATTAGTAGTAGTTTTAAAATGATTAATGATTTTGAGCTGAGTTTTAATTGTATTATTTATTTACTTAATCCTAACAATATAGCTACTACTAGACAAAAAATAATGTCGATTTTTTTTTTTTAAGTTTAAAACATACCCGATTTATATTTGCTAATGAAGCTTCAATTTCTGCACCATTATGTTTTGCTTTTCCAGTAACTAATTCCATTAATTCTAAAGCATATTTCTGAAATGTTACATGTTCTTGACGCTTTTCTTGCAATACAGGATTTTTCACTAAATCTAAAATGGAGTACTATTATAGAAATCAAATAATATAATTTACACAATGAAGTTAAATAATAATTATCTGTCAACACATGTCCTTTTTTAATTTAAAATACTTCTGATCAAAAAATTATAACATAGACAAATTAATTTAATTTTATTCAATTATTATTTAAAGTTTTGTAAGAAATGCTATTTAATTTAAAATAAAAAAATTATAGTTAATCCACATCTGCAATTTCTAAATTTATCTTTCTTATTTTTAAATAAATCTATATAATATCATGTAATACACTGGAGTGTTATTTTATTTAAAATTATTTCAAAATATTGAAAAACTACATTCCTTTTTCTTTATGTTTATTTAAATTCTATATATATTCACTCAAATTAATGAAATACTTCTTGAGAAGTTGATGTAGTAATATTTATTACTCTAAGTATAATCAATATAAGCGGAGGAGGGGAGGTAGTCTGAATGTATGTAAAATTTTTTTGGAGTTATATGTTTTAGTGAATAGAAATAAAAATGAATTTGTGGACATGTCACTGACGTCTTTGAATTTTAGAATTTTATTCCACTTAGTAACATGAGATAATACCCAATGTTATAAATGTATTTATGTAATATTAATAAAGTACATACTTTGTAACTGGCCACTATTAAATAAGGGTAATTTGCTAATAATTTGACGAACGGATTCACTGCGAGCTAATCCTGCTAATGCTCGACTAGCTAAACCTCTTATAGCGTCAACATCAGTGATTGGAGTTTTAAGAGTCATTAATGTTAGTAAAACCTATGAATAAATGTATACATTTTAATACAATGGGTACATAAAAAAAACGGTACTTCAAACAATAATTATTGAAAAATATGCTAGTATGTGGTAGATTATATGTTTAATACAATAATAAAATTACCATAATTCCATTATTATTCCTAATGCAATCCCAAATTTTTTCAATTACACCATCATCATTAGTTTTATGCATTCGTTTCTTAGCAGATCCATGAGCTGAATAGTATGCTATGCTCCCTCCTTCCTAGTATATTATAATAGTGAACTAAGTATAATATACTTCCAAAGTATTCCATAAATTAATCTAATATACTATATTAATTTAAGGAATACTAAATTTAATTTGATAATTAAAAAAATTAAAATACATACCCTATGAATTGGAGCACAAACACAAGTTATAATGACAGATAATGCAGCTTTTTGGATTTCAGCATCTAAAAGTTCTCCTTCAGCAGCTTTAATGATTATATTTAAACCAACATTATCATTTTCAGCTTGTGGATCATCTTCTAATATAGAAGAATCACTAGGATTATTGCCTTGAATATTTATTGTTGGTTCACATAATGCCAATTGGACTTTTGGTAATACAGCACATATGTTTAATACCTCAAGTGCATTTTTAATCATTTCACATCTGTAACACGCAATAAATGAAATTATAAATTAAATGAAAACAAATTATTATATTAACTAATACCTTCCAGAAAAATTCCATTCATGAGCCAAATTGATGATTTGTAACAGTAAATTTAACCCACCCAATTTAATTAATTGATCAACAGGTGTCCAATGACTTTTCATGGACACAGCATTTAATAATAATTCTATCTCTTCATGAACCTCAGCTTGAGATTTTTTAGTGGACTGAAAAATAAATACAATATAAATATTAAATTATTTACTTTATAGTTTTTAAAATATCTCACTTTATAACCGGGAACAGTATAAAAATTTTGAACCATTGATGATGTCATTAAAAGACCAGAATCTCTCATTTTAGCTCTACGTATTTGCTGGGCTTTTATATGTAAATGAGCTTCAAAGTAATGTTTCAAACCAGCACATACATGACGAATTATTTGTCTGGCTGAACATTCAGCATCTTCACTTATCACATTATATGTTGGATCTTCAGATGAAAGAAGAGGCAAAGTACTGATCTATATTACAATAATAATTTAAGATTACAATTTTTAAATTTTTATCATATTACTTGCAAGTTTTTAATGACACAATTATTATAAATATATAAACTTAAAATTAATTTTTCCTAAAAAAAAAAAAAAAAATCTATTAATAAATTTTGTTGTATACTAGTGTTTGTCGAAATTAAAAAAAATCAAAAATAAAATAAATTAGATATAAAATATAGTCCAAAATAATTGGATCATAACTTAAGTTGCATTGTTATAATTTTACATATTTGTAATATTTATTCAGTTTAATTACCGTAAGATATATGATGAAAAGTGACTTGATGGTCCATACAATTTAAAGAAAAATCATAAAAGCATATTTATTGGATTTTGGATTAGTTAAAGATAGCTTGAGAATATAACACAACACTGACATTTCTTCAAAACATTTGTCTCTTTTCTCTACTCTATTAACAATCATCTTATTGAACACACCAGCAATTATATTTGTGATCTAGAATTCACTCCTACCAAAAATCTTAACTCTACTGTGGTCTGAGGCAAATCTTTTAAACTACTTAGCTTAGTTAACAGTATTTTCCAAGATTTTACTTCCACATACCTCTCATGTCCCTATTTTGTGTATTCATTGATCCTATTCTAGAGTATGGTTCAGTCATTTAAGATTTTAACACATCTGTCACTATCCTGGTAGACATTAATTATTCAATTGATTTAATATCTATTAAATTTATTTGTGCTGCATGACATTATTAAATAACCCTATCGTCCATCTTCCTCATTCTGCAAACTATAAATTCTCGTTCTTTCCTAATTTAGTTAATTTAGTTACCTAATTAATTTATAATATGTATCTATAAATATATAAATATTCTATAACACAAATGTGTGTTTTTTTTTTAGTTGGACTTTGTCTGTACTTAATAATAATTAATATGCAAAATTAAAATTGAATTTTGAATTTTTCATACTCTGAAATATGTTTGTACATCTCGGACCAAAATTTTAGTACATTATATAATAAATAGGCATTAATTAATAAATATAAAATAAAATAAAAATAAATAATTAATAGGTATTAATTCATGTAAATATATTATAATTTATATTTATATTTATTTATTTAATTAAATTCCAATTTAAATCTTACCACATTAACAAGTTTACGTAATCCATCATGGTTATCAAAAATTTCTTGAATAACTCTAAAATGAAAACTATAACTGAAAAACATAGTTGCATGACATCTACTTGAATCGTGAGAACACTCTAACATCCAAAGTGCATACCTGAAAATACATTTTTTTACATAAGAAAATATCTCTTATCTAATTAATTGTACATACTTAACAAGATCAACAAGGACATGTTCAGGTAAAAGGCAAATTCTTTCCATAGCTTCCTCACAATATGACAAATAATAAAAGCAAATTGAAACACCAGTGGATGCAATGCTGGGCTTAGGAATAAGAAGTAGTTTCTACAAAAAAACAATTATTTTTTTAAGATAATAGACAGTTGCTACTTCATCAAAACTACAAAATCATAAACACACAATGGAAAGTTAGTTTACAAAATGGTGATTCAAAGTTAATCCAAGCAAATCAATATATACAGTCTTTACTCTCAAACTTGCCTCTTGCCCTAATTTTACCTTTAATGGAAACTCAATCACCTACTCTCTAGTAGTCAAATATTTCGGTTTCATATTAGATCAAAAACTAACTTGGGCCTCTCCATTAAATCCAAAAGGTTGACTTTAAATAACCGAAAATGAATGCTGAAAATTATATTATGTAGTAATAAATATTCCTTGTTAAACTTCTCATGTATAAATCCCTACTTAATCCTGTCTAACTATATGGAATACAAGTCCTGAGAAACACAAAAAAAAAACAAGCTTAAATAAAATTCAAACCTTTCAAAGTATAAAATATTGCTTTAAAGAAACTAACAAAAGCACCTCTTATGTATCAAATCAAAGCTCCCACAGATTTAAACCTGGACACTAAATGAAGAAACCAAGCTCTATTAAAAATGGTTTCATGACAACTTCTCATACAAATTTTCTAAGTTGATTTAAGCGTAAGTAGTGATGTGATCTTTTACTTAACAACATATGTATTTAAGATCCTCAATGAAAGTGTCACCATTGAGTAACTCCTTTCTTTAAATTATATTGTTATTTTACTCTTATAAGCCTATATGCTTATTGTGTCAATGATACAAATTGAATGTTACACATTTAAATAAAAATAAGTAGTGTCTAATATAATTAAAATATATTCTATTTTATAAATTTAAATTCCTATTTTATTAATATCTAAAAATTATGTATTTATGTTAAAATACACATATAATGAATATAACATACCTGTAATCCTTGTGAAGCAATAAATTCAGTCGCAAATTTTTTATGACATAATAGAGCAGACAAATATTTTAGTGCTTCAAAAGTTAAATAACCGTTTAACTTTTCTGATGCACTGATTATTTTCATGACCAAGCGCAAAGAATTTTTTTCATATGCATGAGTTAAAAACTTAAAACGAATCATAAATTTTATTATTTCATTATACATGATATTTATTATTTAACATACTTCTTGGTATTCTCCAGTTGGAATTAGGTATTTGAAACAATAAACTAATTTTGTGGTTAAAGTTACAGGATATACTTGTACCCAGTTTGATTTAGACTCGATAATCATGCAAGACGAATTACTATCATCACAAGCTGCACTAGCTGCACTAGCTGCACTATCTACTGACGATAATAATAATAAAATTTATTATTAATAAATAAAATAATTAATAATATATTTAATAGAAAAAGTAAAATAGTATAAGTATACTTGGTTCGTCATCACCAGTCAAATCTACACAATATTGCACTTCTCCATTACAAGCTTTATGATCTTCAATAATAACGTTTGTTAGCAATTTTCTCCGTTCTTCACGAGTTAAATTTTGGTCATTCAATTTATTACTTAGAACTAGTTGCGCAAATTTACTTATATGTTGGGGACGTGAATTATCAGGTGATATTGGAATAGAATCATTTTTAGAACAATCATTAGGATTATTTAAAGATGAAGATGGTTCTGTACTGGGAATAATAGGTTTATTTTCATTACATAACTGTGCATAGTATAAGTGAATACGATCCAATATCATCGGAACAAGTCTTTTATTATCATCTCTAAACAAAATATTACATCATACTCAAAAAATATAAATCTCATTAGAATTATATAATGTAACCAACTTGAAATTAGCAGCTATATCATTTATCTCCATAGCTGCAGCTAATAAACCAGTTGCATAAGTTTGCAAAGGTTCTGGACTGTTCTCTGCCCATTTGAATAGTCTTGGAACAAGCGACTCATTTGAAGGCTGTTAAAATTATTTATTTCAAATTAAAAAAAAAAAAAAAAAATTAATAAAAATATTTTACTTACACTTTCAAAAACAACAGTTGTTTCCAAACCAGGTATAAGATTTATAACAAGTCTGCTTGCAGCAACATTAAGATCTAAACAGTCTTTGGTTCGTCTTTGCAACTGACCGTCTTTTAGATAATCAGTTACTAACTGAATAAATTTAAAAAATGATTCATAGATGAAAAATTAAAATGAATTTAAGCAAAATAATATGATATAATTATATTTACTGTAGTCATTAATTCGTCTTTACGGAATAAAATCTTGTACATCTGGCCCAGTGCACAGGTTGGATCTATTCTTGAAGGATGGCGATCATCAAAAGGATCTGGATCTTTTTTGATATAATTTTTTGATTCTAATTCAAAAATTTCACACAGCCTGGAAAATGTAACATTGATAAAACATTAAAATGCTGAAAATTTGTTTTAGCTATAGTTTGTATCACATACGTTTACAATAATAATTTAATATATGTAATGAAAATAAGTGTAAAGCTAAAACACCAAGTATGGATAAAGTTTGAAAAAAATTGTCAGACATCTTCGACGACAAACATTCGAAAAGAAAATCCCAAATTGGACAAAAATTAAGAGTAAACCGTCAACAGATGGAAGAAGGATGAATAAACCACCACAGGATAGCGATTTCGTATTAAGTACCTGGTCAACGTTGGTATGGGGTTGTAGCCGACATTTGTCGATTCCTCGTCCCAACTCCGGAGCAAGTTGTTCAATTCGTTGACAGACTGTTGCTGTTCCATGGTCGACGATGAAGAAACGTGTCGAGCCCAGCGTATATAATATTTTACAACTCGTCCTAGGAAAGACACAAATAGGTATTTTAAAAAAAAAAAACAAGAATACGAGCAACGATTATTGCAATAACGGCTGAAATCGACGCCGGTGCAAACGGCGTGGACGAATGTTCGTTCGCTACGCATTACTCACGTTGCGCCGACGACGGCGGTCCGGGCGTTCGTGCGCCGGTCAATCGGTAACGGTGTGTTCGAGAGCTTGCGCGGGAACGGCGAAAACGGCGAGAGAGAGCGCGTCAGCAGACAACGAGCAGAAACGACTGACGCAAACGCGCAACAACGCAAGTGCGACGACAACACGCTCGTGCCTGTGCGCGGTTTACCGATATTCCGAGGTTATGTTTCGTTGTGTTCGCGAGACGAGACGCAACGCGCTCTAGTGATCGCCATGTTCGCGTGAAACGGCGCGGCATGCGTTCCGCCGTATAATTACATGCTCGTTGCGTTCGCACCGCAGACGATCGCCTCCATAACCGACGGAGGTAGAGCGGCCGGCCACGGTTTGCGATCGACCTTACGCTTTCCTAACGCTATCCGTTGACATAAACGGATCGGTTGAAAAACGGATAATCTGTTCACGCGAAAACACATAAAAAATTCGTTTATGATCAATAAATAAAAACAACTGCTCTATACATGTACGTAAATTCCGTACAGTTAATATTCTGTATGTTTACCGTGAGACGTGTAGTAAACACTTTTTATTAAGCATTTTAAGTTAATTTAACAACAATTTTTCAAAACTGGATGGTTTTCAACCAATGTTATTAATAAATCAATATTCTTTTTCGGACATATTTTAATTTTTAACTATGTCAATTTATTCATTATTAGTGTTTAATATAAATTCGGTAAATTTGTTTTTGGTGTGTACTATCTATTTCACATTTAACTTAAAAATGACTATTGTATAAGATTATTACATACAAAACTCATTGTTTATACGTTGATAAACATTAATATTTAATTAAACATTAATTTAACATAAATATTGTTGTGTGAAATAAATAATTTAAATTTACCAGACTGCACATCGGACCGACAAAAATCACGTTCCGCCGATGGACAACTGTTGAGATAATTCGTTAGTTGAACAAATTAAAAAATAAAATGTGAAATAGATAGTTTACACCAAAAACAAATTTACAAAATTTATATTATATTTAATTTATACAAGGAATGTCCAAAAATTAAAGACCATTTAAATTTTGCCGCCGTATGAGTGAACTTTTCCGCCATATAGCACCACTAGCTTGCAGCTAGGACTTCCTCCTCCATAACAAGGCCGTATCTAGAAATTTTTTTCGAGGGGGGGGGCATCCAAAATATGTATTTTGTAATTTTATTGAATTTAGAATTTGACTTTTGATATTTGGTTAAAACATTTTTTATTAAAATATGATAAAATCAAATAAACAAAATTACTTTGTCACTTTAGATTTCTATATAATACGTGAGTTGGTTAGAAGTTTATGATTATTATTATAAAACAATGTAAAAGTATCTAAAAACAGTCAATGATTAATTGGAACTTAATGCCGGCCATTCACGTTATGGTCTACCGGAGAGGTCTACCTGCGCAGGCATGCCTGTGCAGGTAGACCGTAGTGTGTATGGGAATAGACCTGTGCAGTTTTTTTGACCTGTACAGGCGACCGGTGCAAGATCGAAAATCAATTTTTTCTAGCCTCACCGTACGGTGTATGGCATGCCATCATGAAAAAACTGAAGACCTCTCCGGTACACCGGAGACACAAACGACGTCCGGTATACCTGCACAGGCATGCCTGCGCAGGTATACCTCTCCGGTAAACCGTAACGTGTATGGCCGGCATAAGTCATTTTAGACTAAAAACATTTATGTTGGTATTAAAAATAAATAATTATTTTAAACATTTGTAAAATATTGAAGACATTTCAGGAGGGAGCAGACACCCTGCACCTCCTCAGATATGGCATTGCTCCATAATGCACCGTCGCCAAGCTAATGATGTACCTAATGAAAAAATAAATAAAAAAAGAAAATACTGTGTTATCATAGATTAAATATACTAGCTAACTAACTAACCTAACCTAGCCCACGGGTATAGGTGATATGGAAACATGTAAGTTAATATCACAACGTCTCAATAGATAGCGCACTCACTTGTAATATCGAAAAATAATTTACAATAATAATCAAATGGTCAGGGAAGATGTACGGTTATCGGTTAGATATCGTATCTAATGGCAGGATATGATCGGCCGCGGCGTTCGGTCGATCTATACTAAAAATAAATTGCAATACGGAGTAAATGAATAATGAAATAATAATAATCGCCAACGCTCACAAACTATATTGTGCTAACGCTGTGGACAAAAATCTATTTTAATATCTATTGTACAAAAAAAAAAAAAACGTAAATATCATTTAACACAAACATAATTATTTGACATAATTAAATTATTATTACATTGCTTTCCCACAGATATATTACAGTCCGTGATTATTATGCTTCAACCCCACTGAAATGAAAAACACAATTGTTAAAGGTTGTTATTTTTAATATGGATACATCTTAATGCTGGGGTTCCGAAAATTTGTCGCGATACTGAGAATGTTGCTTATGCCATAATTTAAAATTTTATATTTATAAAATATGTTTATTCTTATAAGAAAATATGTGGTGAATTTTGGGTGACTTTAATAAAAAATTTGTTTATTACAATGTAGTTTTTATACTTTTAAAAAATAATAAATCATTAAAAAAATTAAGTTTCTAATTTTTCTGATGGTGTAAAAAGACAGTCGAGAAGTCTTATAGTGTTAAAAAAATTTTTTTCGTAATAGTGTGCTTCCTCTTTCCCTTTCACCCAAAAATCAAATACATAATCGACCCCCTTCGAAATGAAAACCTATATACGCCACTGCAATGTACATCAAGGGGCCACTCACTACCATATTTAATTATCTTTATAGTTAAAATTCTTTATACATAACATTCTGTATCCAGAACTCAATACCCAAAGGTGGGCTCCCAACCTACAAAATTTTATATGACATCTAATTTATAGTGTATGCGACCATTTTACTTTACATGATTATTTAATTTTTGTATTAATATTTACGTATAAACGGAAAACTTAAAAGATTTTTAACTTGATAGATCCATTTTAAATCAACTGTAAAAAGCTAAGTTATTTCAACTGCCAATTAAGGCCATTGGGTACCAGTCAATTTTTCCATTAAAACTACCTATTTAACTTCAATTGTTCTGATCGTTGTATTGAAGCGATAAGACTTCTGAAAATATATATGAATTCGGCATGAAGTCTACTTGAGATCGGTCGGATTACATTTTTTTAATTTTGCCCTCAAAAATCACAAATTTGATCTCAGTTTTTTGATAAATATTAAATTTTGTAGTAGTGTTTAAAAAACATTTTTAAGTACAACTGAAAAAGTGGTCCGACCGATATCAAGTAAACTTCATGCTGAATTCAAATAAATTTTCAGAATTTTTATCTCATCAATACAACGATCGGACTGATTGAAGAAAAACGAGTGGTTTTTGAAGGAACAATTTTACGAATCCTAAACAGTAACCATGCGTACAGACTTGTGCGTGTGCGTACGAGAGTCACCTCGGCTGGTTTTTCTAAGAATAAGATGTGCGCTCTACGATAATGCGATATCCGGTTTTATACACAAATAGGTACATTATTATTATAACCGATATAAATAATTTATTATTGTGAATGAATTGAACTAATGAAGCTTGATGCAAAACATTATAAAATATAATTCTGTGTTCGACGGTCGACGTCATTCGTCAAATAAACAGCAATAACGAACCACGTTTTATTTTATTTCCCGTTTATTTTACACGTTTTCAGTTATAAGTAATTGTGTTTTTTGTTTTAATTATTGATTGTTTTAAATTTAATTATAAACATGGCAAATTGTACCATCAAAAAAAAAAAGCCACCGTTAAGTAGAAGAAGAAAAAATAAAGGAAATTCATTGACACTGTTACAGAACCAACGAACATCTAAAATTGATATGGTTGGTGCTCTATACATTAAGAACTGATTTTTTGATCAAAAAACCGGGTGTCGGTGAACTGGGCACAAACCCTCTATACAACAAAACATTTTTATAGCATAACAATTTCGATAAATTATTTATTGATATTTTTAAATTGCACATTTTAGATTCTGAACGGAGTGAAGAATGTATTGGTTTTACAGTGATGTGTATTTTTATTTTATTTTTGTGTCTGTCGACACGATTTGGGTTAGTAAAAATGCTTCGATTTCCTTATGTAGCAACTTTTCTGAAAGGAAAGTGACTCTAGTTGGTACTTTGGGGGTCAAAAGTAAAAAAATTTCAATATTTTTTAAATGCGTCGGGAAAGACACTAAAAAAATAAGGGAAAACGGGATTTTTTACGCAAAACCAGTTTACGACAAAATCAAATTTTTATTTTGCTATAACTCAAAAACTAATCGATGTAAAGTATTTTGACTTTTATTGAGCTATTTATAGACAATTGAAATTTTCAATTTCCTTAAAAATAAAAATATACGATTTTTTTAATTTTTTTTTTTTATAAATGTTGATAAAAAACATTTAGCTCGGACAAAATACTTGAAAATTTAATAGAAGGGTCCACATAAGTTGTTCTAACTCCCATTCAAAAATTATAAAAATACATAGGCACAAAATTTTTTTATAAGCGTTTATAAGTGCTAATATTGACAAAATTCATCAAAATCATGTATATTTGCTATGTATTTTGTAGGTAAAAATTAATAAAAAAATTTTTTTAGAAGCTACCAATTGATAATAGTTTTGATAACGATTTTTTACCGTTATTACCAGAAACTATCATGGATGATAGTTGTGATGGTTACAATCTCACTTTGTCTTTACCCAATGATTTGGATGATGAGGATAACAATAATAATAAAAATGTTCTTACTGGTCGAAGAATTATTAATGTTGAATACTTTTTGAATAGTTTACAATCAATTAAACATGAATTATTCGATTGTAGTATTCAAAATCTTGTCTTCAAATCAGAAATACAAAAAGGCTTTTTTTCTGAATTTCATTTTGAATGCAACTTATGCAGAAAAAAAGAAGTAATATTTTCCGAACCTCCAGACATAATAACATCTTTGTCTATTAACGCTGCAATTGTTACTGCAACAGTAAATACTGGTCAAGGATTTACAAACTTAGAACAATTTTCATCCATATTAGATATGCCATGTATGAGCAATAAGACTTATCAAAAATTCCATCAGGTTTTATCCAAACAAACTGAAAATACAGCATGGGAATCTATAGAGCTGGCTGGTAAGGAAGAAGCAAGACTTGCTGTTGAAAACGGTGACATAAATATTGATGGTATTCCTATGATCACTGTTGTGGCAGATGGTGCCTGGTCGAAACGATCTTATAAACGTAATTACAACGCATCATCTGGTGTTGTAAGTATTATAATATATTATAAAATATTTTTATAATTTTTTTATTACTTTAATATTAATAATTTGTTTAGGCATGTATTGTAGGTTACCGAACAAAAAAAGTATTGTTTATTGAAGTTCGCAATAAATATTGCAGTATTTGTCGAAAAGCTTGTGCAAATAATAGAGACCCACCTGTACATTTATGTTACAAAAATTGGAATGGTACTAGTACAGCGATGGAAGCTGATATAATAGTTGAGGGTTTTCGACAGAGTATTTCAATGCACAATATAATTTACCACAAACTTATTGGGGATGGAGATTCTAGTGTCCTGAAAAAAATAATGTTAGCAAAACCCTATGGTAATAACTTAGATGTAAAAAAGATTGAATGTGCCAACCACATACTCCGAAATTATTTAAATAGACTAGTAGATATAGCGACTAAACGGAAAAGCTCAAGCGGTAGTGTTGTACCAGTATTACTAAGAACCAACTTAAAAGAAAAAGATTAAAACTAAGGTAATCACATAATTTATTTGTTATTTATTTATTTGTTATTTTAAAAAATGTCTATTGTCTATTATTTATTCAATATTTGTTGCTAGGTCTGCTGTAACAAATGCTATTAAACATCGTATGAAAATAGATTGTCCTATAAATGATAAAGTTGCACTTTTAAAAGAAGACATAGATAATGGGCCATATCATGTTTTTGGTTGTCATGATAAATGTGCTAGGTTGTTAAAAGTCAAATTTAAATTGATTTATAAATTAAAAATTATAAATAAAATTTTTTTAATGTTTAGTTATTTTTGTTATTAACTTGATAGATCCATTTTAAATCAACTGTAAAAAGCTAAGTTATTTCAACTGCCAATTAATCTAATTGAGTTAAAAAGTTAAAAAAATTTAACTTTTTTAGACTAATCCTATTCGTAAATTGTAAATGGGTCCACTATTATAATTTCATCGAGTTGGAGCGACTGATGGAAATCTCTTTTTAACTAATTGATCAAGTGCATTTACTCTTTTTATAGATTTTGAAAAAAATGATGAAAGTTCAGAGAATATAATAAAAAATATCTTGCATTCCTTAATATGACCAATAGATTGTTTTAAAATTAAATTAAGTTTATGTGCCTAAAAATGAACACAAAATTGAAAAACACTCAAAATTAATGAACTTTGT
>NW_020273374.1:0-30981 GCF_003268045.1 Sipha flava
TGAACTAATAAATGAAAGTTCAAAAGAGTATAATTTATTCATAAAAAACGTTTACATTTGTTACATTTTCATCATATTTCAATATTTATTGAATCAAAAGCATAAATATTTACATGCATATTTCATGAATTTTACTTCTATAAATGCACTTCTCTCACACATTAATAGCGCTCGAATGTTTAGGGAAATAAAATTACTGTAATATGTATTAATTTATGTAGTAAAACACTACCAAATATTTAGGTAATAAAAATAATACTTTATTTGTCCAGAAATAACGAATCAATTAGTACAGTATAACTTTGACAACTTTCCCGAGATAATTTTCAGTTGATGTCAGTAACTAACCTAACCATATATGGCATATTGCAGCAACATTATTTCGTAAAAATATTTCTTTGAAAAATCCAATTACGAAAGAAATTATGTAAGTGGATCGAATAATACAATTATTAATAAGTAATAATCAGTGGCGGAGTTAGGAATTTGTTTTAGAGACGAAAATGTTGGTATTTTATTCTCTTTTGAAACCATAGGAAATTGATTGAGCTTATTATATTTGGTAGTTTAATTAACATTTTCACCATATCAAAATGTCTTCTCGTTTCGTTGTACAGTTCTTTTAAAATGTTATGATTTAAACTAGAAATCAAGTGTCGGTCTAAAAAATTTAACGCAAACAAGTGCGCATACACATACATAAATCTTTTTAGTTTTTAACCGATTAAATATTTAATGGCTTTCAGATTGAAATCCTGAGTCTATGCTTGTGAAATCTATACATGTATGTGCGTTCATAAATACGCAAATATAGCGTTATACGCGTACTTACAATAAAATTGGCGTCGTAAAGGAAATGACGCGCGGCGGCGACGAAACCGGCGACGGGGGAACACGCTAGGGAAAATCCATCAATATTCGGTGTGAAATTTCGACCGACCGTAAAATTCGGTTTATAATATAATAAAATACCACAAAAACGTATATCGTAGGAATTAGACGTTGTCGCCTGTAAATGTATGTACCTACATGTCGACGAGGGTGGGAGGAGAATCCTGGTCGGCCGTGTTGGCCGTCTCCGGAATTGTGTGTACGCGCGTGTATAGCGTAATTCGACACGACGACATGCGAGCGCAATAAAACCGTCAGCTATTCGCCGCGGCTCGGCCGCGCATTGTCTGCCAGCGTAATAACACGGGAGTAGGCGAGCGGCGCGCGAGACCCGTCGAATGACAAAAAAAAAAAAAAAAAAGAAAATAATAATAAATAAATAAAACGGCATCGGTAGCGGCTGAGGACGCGCCACTCGAATCCGATGCGGGTGTGCGAGACAGCGGCGACGACGACGACACGATAAATAATAATAATAATAATAATAATGGTAAAAAAAAAATGCCGACCAAAACGAAATTATATATTATTTTACACCGTCGCCGTGTTCCCACGCCGGTTACCGGGCGGAGGTGACAATGATAGTCGTGCCGTATTATTATTATGTATTATGAAAAATGAAGACGTTACCCCGTGTAATAATCGAGCCATCATTGCGTTAGGCACGGCTATCGCGGACGAAGAGTGTATTATATATTTTGTATCTATATTATTATTATTTTTTTTATTGTATCACCGCCGTATAATAGACGCGGGGTGCTGTACGTACCCGCAGGTACATGGTTAACTCGGTGTATTTTCGTACGATTTATAATCCAATAAATAATGTAATGTGATTACGACACGTGTAAAAAAATACTATTGTTGTGTTTTGACAGGTATGTTGACAGTTCCCATTGCTGAGGTGACGTGGCCCATGATATTGGTCTTGGTGTCGCTGCTGTCCGCCGCGATCGGCGCCCTATTCATGGTCGTCTTCCTACACCTAAAACTGTGAGTATTTCGACTATATAATATTTTATTACATTTTTGTACACACGCACACGGATTACGCGTTTTTGTTATTGTTGGTTTTTTTTTTTTTTTGTCAACGCGCGATCCGCACATTGTTTTCCCGTTCTACTTTATGTACGCGCATATAATATTATGACGGACGACGTCGCGCTTACATGTGAGTCGAGGAAGAAGTGTATAGTGGATATGGTTTACGAGCGCGATTTTTTTCATTTTTACTTTTTTTTATGATGGTGTCGGTGTTTTGTAAATATTAACGCTCAGCGAAAACAACAATAACAACGATATTGTGTGCGTATGTAGAAAAAGAGAGATATACGACCGCGGCGACAATAATAATAATCATTACGAGCATTTTTTTACGATCGAATAAATGTATAAATTATTATAACGTGCATATATTATATAATATAATATACCCTTACTCGAATACGCGCGTGCGTTTACGCGTGCATAATATTATAAATTTTTATTTTCAATATTGTGCTGCGCGTATATTGTACGTATGCTGCTGGTACATTCTGGTTACGGATCGTTTAAACGGGTATAAACCTTTACAGACACGCTCACGGGCGCAGCAGTCTCTTGCGGTTTTGCCCACTCGTATGTGCGTAAACACGTACTACGCTCGCGCGTGTGTGTGTGTTATATTGTAAAACGTCAGTACTCGCTAATGCGACCAACCATATTGTATGTACCTATGTTTTATGTTTATACCTGTACACGTTAGTAGATTCTTCATATGTGAGTATAATAACGTACGCTTATACATAAAATACATAATACGTACACGCGTACACGACGCACAACATTGTTTCAACACGGCTACCAATATATGTGTGTGTGAATGCAATACGCGTGTACAAGGATAATTTGCACCCTTTTAAGCGTATGCGTGCGAGCCACGTGTCGGTTTTCTCGTACAATATGTGTGTTTTACATATTTCCTTCGGATTCTAAAATGATATCTTACGATTTCTGTAAAGTAAGAGCGGTCATTGCATGCTTTTAACAGGTGGCAAGTCCGTTTTCATTATTATTATTATTAATATTATTGTTCCTTATTATTTTTTTCGTAGGTACGCCCACATTTAACTCGAGGGCTTTAATCGTTGTGTACGCGCACGTTTTGTATACGATCCGTGCATAAATATTATTAATAATAATAATAATAATAAATCGGTTTTATATACGTCTGTAATAATTATTCCGACCGAAAAACGAGATTATAATACGTTATACTCATAACGAATCTATCGATTTTTCACATTTCGACATCCCGCTGCAATCTACACGCCCGACTATATTTGACGGCTGTATACACGTATAACGAGCGATACATTATACGTGGTTATTATAATATATCTGATTCGACTCTGTGATCTAGCCGGGTATACCGAAAAGAAAGAATTATTTATCATTTATATATTACGTACATTCATAGATGAAACGAACTGATTACGACGGTGTATAAAAGTGAAATCCATGTGTTCGCACCCAAAATTATAAGATGAAATAATTAATAACTTATATTTTTGAAGTCCTATGCTCTATGCATTCACCCACGAGTATTTAGAATCGAGTAAACACCGGGGTGTTTATGTTAAATGTTTACTGGTACGTTTAAAATTTAAATAATTAATTCATCAAAGTATAAAACCGAAATATTCAATAATTTAACAAAAACGAAAAAATCATGAAAACAAGTCTTTAAGACTAATGAAAGTAAACACCTACAATAACTTTACCACTAGCAGAGAAATATCAGACTGAGTTAAGATCGCTTTCTGGAAATAGATAATAAAATATAGTTTATACGATCAATAGCTTACTTATAATGTAAAATGCATAGGTGGCAACTTGTTGAAGCAATGTGATAAGATCGAACATTGACGACGGAGAAAAAAGTTCAAAAACCTCTTTAATAAAGCATGTGCAAGAAAGGCCCACGCATGTGTAGTGGCTCTTGAAGAGAAACGATGTAGGAATAATGTCAATAGCGTTTTTAACAACGTTGTAAGCCATTATAAGGATAAAATGCATTTCTACCTACATCTAATAACTTATACGACAACTACAAAAGTGGATTTCTAAAGGCTATTATGTATACAAAAAGTCATTTCCGATAGAGGTTCAATGTGTAACAAATTGCCATGAATGCGGACCAAATAGTGGATTCTTTGAAAATAATTTTGAAAACTATTAGCGAGTGAGGGAATTTTAGAATTCAACATGAAGGTTATGAAAAAAAATCAACATCATGGGTGGTTAAAGATAAAAAAAATTCAAGGTTTATCGCGAAAAAAAACATTTGTATTATTGTGCCAAATGGAAGATATAAACGTACATAAAATAAAACATGTATCAAACCCATTTGTGGTTAATTCCTCATTGGTTGAATGGACAATAATATTTTTGAAGTAAAAACATAAGAAATTATGTAAATAGCTTTCCGTTTTATTAAACATTTCAAAACAACAAATGTTATTTTACGTTTAATAGCCACATATGTTGTGACTGAATATCGTTAACAAAAATAACTTAAAAATAAATAATAGTGCTGTTTAATTCCATTAAAAATAACGTTAATAATGCCCGGGTTACTCAAACGTTCACTGCAGTTTAACAGATAAATGTTGAATAATCTTTAAATATTTCATATTCCCTGAATTATCAAGTATAAGTGACAATATAATGCATTATATTTTAATGAGTCGTTAAATTTATCAAATTTTTTTGTGATTTAACATTTAATATATTGTTTAATGATTTCAAAATACATATTATAATATGTATTTTAAAATCATCAGATTCATCATTAATTCATCATTATATCATCGTATATGATTTTATGATGCTTTTATAATGTTAACACACAATTTTTAACTGAGCTTAAGGTTAATTAAATACATTTCTTTAGAAAACAAAAATTCAATAGTTCTATAGATGGAAAAAAAATATTTATTTTTGAAAGTTATAAATTAAAAATAAACTATTTAGTTCTAATTTAATAACAATTTCCAAAAAAAATATATATTTATATACTTTTGTAAAACTATTTTAATACAAGTTTAAAAAAGAGTAAATTAATGAATTTGACTTTCTAAACATTAAAAATGAGAACAACTTTTAATGAAGGTTACAATTTTAAAATACTCAGGCATCGTTAAAAAAGTTATATTCTGTGCTGATTTGATGTATGTATATTGTATACGTTTTCGGGAAAAAGAGCTAAGTACTGGTAAGTTTAATGTTTTTTACGTTTATTTTATATTTGAACACAAGAGAGATTATTTACTAACGTATATCAAATTGTAGAGAAGTAAAACTTCAACTCTATATATCACTGTATATTAATTAAACTCAACCAGACGTCTCGTAAAAAATACGCATATTACAAAGATTTAGTACATAAAGTTTCACAGTAAAAATAAAATCGCTCGTGTTTCATACTTATCATGAACTCTTTAAACATTTTTTAAAAACGTAAATGCGTTACGCATTCGTAGAGTTGTGTGACGTAGGTACTTTAGTATCGAATAAAAGTGCCATTGGACGTCTACGCTACTAACTCATTCGCCATGACTCGGCCGCCCATTGGTGATTTTAAAATTTGGTCTTAAAAATAACTTTGAGTCGACGAGTTTGACCGAAGAGGGGAGTTGAGATATTATTGCGGTGCGGTTAAATGAAGCTCGGAAAGGGTTAAATCAACGTAAGATTTTTTGGCGATAAAAAAGTAATTTTTAATTAATTAAAATGTCCAAAGTAAATTATACAGGTACCCGTTATAGACTGACATGACCGAGATATTTCACGAAGAAATCTGTGCACTAGGTCGTGCAAATTAATACACAATAATTATGATTTCGGGACTCGTTTTAATTTCCGGCGAGCGACGTTTTTACGGCAGTAATGTTTTTATAATGATACGGGTCGGTCGGTCGGTCGTCGCCTTCGTTGGCGTACCGAGGTATGGTACACCCCGCCGATAACCCTGCGCGTGTGCTCTGTATACATTATAATGCACTTATGCACTATTTGTAGACGAATGTATTACGTACACAACAAAACTTCACATAGCTTCAAAATACTTGCGCGTAAACCTACTTATTAAATTATACTTCGAAATTGTGCGCGCGCACACACACACACACATGCACGGACGCGCGTGCAACACGAGTTATTGTGTACACGACCAATTAAAATGACGTTAACCGATCGGTAAGATCATGTAAGAACCGCTATGGAATGATCTATTACGCGGACGACTGTGTGCTTGGACGTCGATCTAGTGCGATAAAACAATACCTAGATGAAATGTGGCATTACAAGATCAACACGGAGTATACGATAGCGATCGCGCGTCGTCGTCTGCCCCGTTTATAGACGGAACTCTTGTATTTCGTGACGGTTTCGCGTGGGTGTATAAGTACACGAGTGTGTTTTTTACGTTATACGGTGGTCGATCGACAAACAACAACGCGCGCAATAAAACGGATTACGCGCGTCTGCGAAAAAAAAAAATCGAAATAAAAAAATGTACATACACTTCTTTTACATTACTTTATATTTTTTGTTTTTTTGTTTCAGGCGACTTTCTGGACGCACAGCGCCGTCACGGCCAGGTGAGCAATTTTATTCATCATTACGATAGTAACATTTATGTACAGATTATTGTACGACAATCGGTTTACTTCAGCTCGTTCGTACCTGCACACAGCAGTTCGTTCAAATATTATTAGTGACTAGTCCTGTAGAATTTATTTCACGTTTTCCATCAGTCTTTTATAGTGCATACTGTATTTATATTTGTATCACTTAATGAACTGTACGGAAGTAGTATTATAGGTAAAAAATATAAAATAATAATATAATATAACTAAAAAAATGGAGTATGTAACGCGCTATAATATATGTATAATAATGTAATGCATTGGGAACGTTAATTCAGAATTAAAAACGAAACAAAATTATTCGTACCTATATAGTTAAAATTTAGTTTTCAAATATCTAATTTAACGTGCGTTTGATTTGTTTTGATTATAAGAAAATTTTAAATAAATATTCTTTGATGTGTAAGAGGCCATAACGGTAAATAACATCGTGTTATAAAAAGACCATTTGTGTGTATAAACTGAGGCCAGTATTTTATGTACTTTATGTTGTGCTATATTTTTTCTTCTCACATTTTTAGACTTAAGACTTAAACAACGATTAGTACAATATATATTGTTCTTAATTTATTATGTATTATTTATCATACACCATGGGCATAGTATGCATAGGGTTATGGGGGCAACATCCCCTACAAAAACTTTTATAATCCTCTTACGGTGTTTATTTTCATTTTAAATTTGATCCGAAATTATAGTTTTAAAATTTTTTATGATTTTCCCTGAAATTCATCAATGCTTCAAATATTAGTAGTATAATGTTAATTGATAGTTATTGTATTTACATACTAATATAAATTTGTTTTTTATCATATTTCATAAACATGTTTATTTGTAGATGATAAAATATGATAAATAAAGAAAACTTTGAAATAGATGACATAATACTGTAGATAATATTATTTAAAATTTTTATAAACTTTTACAAACTGTACTGAATATACCATATCATCACCTTATCATCTGCCTCATACGAACGCTTATTTTTTGTAATGAAGTGAATGAAGAATCGGACTAGAAATATCATGAAAAATCATAGGTTCACAAACTTGTCAGTACTTCATAAAGAGATTTATCACATTCAATAGAATCGAAAAATATACTCAATATTTTTCAGAAAACATAAATGGTCTGTTTGATTTAATATTTTAATTTGTATTGTTTTAACTTTTATGTACTGTAAAATAAAATTACAGGTTAAGAAGGAGTCATTATCTCCCCATTTAAATAAAGTTTAACGTAAGGAGTTTTTGGAATACATATTTTTGTCCTATATAGCCCTCACAGATCATTATACCCAACTACGCCCATGATATTTAACAACTTTGTAGGGTAAATTCCAATAATCTGTTGAATAATAATTGGTGCTTCAATAATTGTTACTAGGTTGAAATTTTTATACATGTTACTTATTTGTACTGAAAACTATTGTACAATTTGATATAGTGAATAATTATAAGTATTAAATTAACTTTTTAAAAAAAAATGCATATAATATAATTCATGATGCTTCTATAAAAAATATTGGATTCATGATATGTTATAATATACAATACCCCTAAAGATCGAGTTTAAACATATAAGCATTTGATATAAAATATATTATTGTATTGAACTTAATCGACTATTTGTTTCTGAATTTTATAAAAAATACTATAATCATATACCGTGCTACTATTTTGATTCAAAAGATGAGTATTGCTAAATTTTTGCGATAGACCTCGAAACCCGAATAAATAAGAATAATATGCGGTGGTTAGTTTAGTTCATTGTTGGATGTTTTAATTAGATCGGTCGACACGGTTATCCTTTGAACGTCGGTCGCGATGCCGCATTCGAGGAACTGAAAATGTGGCCGTCTTATTTTTTCCCAGAATATACACTCGATTGGAACACATCTGGTAGAATTATGGTTTTTATTATTGACACTGTGTTTTTTCTTTAATTTACTCCATCTGTGAGGTAAAAATTCCATGGTGTGTATATATATATATATATAGGGATGTGCGTGCATGCGCGTGTATATGTGCTCATGTGTTATGTTTGTACAATACTATTCTCTTAGTGTATGCGCATAGCTCGCGTACAAAATAATAACGGCTAAAAAAACACTCATTCGGTTAGAATTTTTAAAATTCTCATAAACGTTTTCACAGCGCAAATGTTAACTGTTTGTACTACGTACGTAGTTAGTTACGTACTTCTAACGGTTAACCGAACGCTGTAATATTAATTAGCACCTACAGTAATAGTACATATTGGAACTATAGTTTGTGCGATTAGTGTGGACTCGAACCAACTTAATTCGGTAAAAAGCTACTAAAAAATATGAACATTATTTATTAAAAAATAAAAATAAATGCTATATTCACTCAACTTTAATCAACCTAAATAACATTTGGTGCAGTACATTTTATGATTTCCAACAATGAAAAAAAAAAATCTACTGTGTTAGCAAGATGTTATGCAATACGCGTTCGCGAGTTTAAAAAAAAAAAATTACCCGTCTAAGACTAACACGCAATCACATCATGTGGTATAGGGAGAAAAAAATCACCAGAATTATTTATTTTTCGTTTCGTGAACATTGCCGTGCGCACACATACATGTATACAATAAATATTAAATAACGATATACATTTATATATTATTATTCTGAAACGGACGTAATAAAATTTAACTTTTCCTGATGTTCCTATGTAATATATTACACTACGGTGTCCGATAGATCGTGTGAGAACATTTTGAAGAATTAAACTCGTTGTACATATACGAATACATGAGGATATGATCTATCGCTGAGAGTGAAATATCACGCACGTCGTATAATATATAATATACGAGTATATGCTCCGGATGCACATAATATGATTATTATTATTGTTAAAAGATATTTATCCGTAAAATATTATGAGGTCGCGTGATGATAAAACAGCGCAAGTGGTCGCGGCTGCGGAGTGTAGTGAAGTCGGTGGCGACAACACAGAAATGTACACCCGACAAAACAATACGGCCGCTACGTATACTTAATATATATAAAACATATCCATGTCCACATGGCGCACAAATTCTATACCGCATACGCGAGTGCGAGTGTGTATTATATAGCTGTGGAAATAAGGATAGGTATCCCAAACACATTTTTTATTTAGTTCGCTGACAGAACAATACTAACCCGAGTAAATTAATACGTTAGCGTATTGCCGACGAAGAGGTAATCCAGTATTCTTTTATTTGTATATTTTTTTTCGCTCATTCGAAATTTATGTTCTGAATCGGACGTCAGACGTGGACGTTTCCAAGGCGCACTACATTTTTATCATTCAGATGATGATGGCCATTTCGTTCGGCGCTTGTATAATAAATACGTACGATATAATATAGTACAACATAATAATAAGTAACACAATATATATCTATACATGGATGCGTAAAATGAACGTTGTTAAAACGGCTTTCCCGTATACGATTATAATATATAATAATCAGGGCTCGCAAGTGCATGCACTAAAAAATGCGTAAATAAACATGTAATAATGCACTAACATTTGATAAAATATACATTCAAATACGCGCAAAAAAAATTCAAAATATGTATTTTATACATTTTAACTATGCACGAAAAAAAATGTAAAAGCATTTTTTGAAATAATAAGAATTATCCGTTCATATTTTTAAAAGTTATATTTTATTTCTTCGATTACATTTTATTATAGCTACAATTAATGCACACATGTTGTGACGAAAATAAATTGGTGGTAAATATTGCAATGCACACGTCAATTGGGGGAGGGTGGTAGCGGTGCGCAATAACATTGTTTCCATGGTACTGATTTTAACTTATTAAACTTAATGTCTTACAAAAATAAAAATACTGATAATATACTAAGATTTTGTAAACATGTTAAGAAAAGTGAATTAGAATAAATTCAAGCATTTATCTATCGCATTTTTTTTTAACTTCCACGAAAAATGATTTTACCGAATTCACATAAAATAATATACGGCTAATAGCTCAAAAAAATTAACTATATACCAAATATGCCAATACACACAAAACATACAAAAACACGCTTTATTAAACTTAAAATTTTTATGACCATTGTTATGAAATGGATCTCTATCTTACTGAGGATGTTTTCCGATATGGCAAAAAAAAAACATGTAAATGCATGAACTTACGAACCCTGATAATAATGCATTTCATACGTTAAGTGCGGACGGCTGTATCATCACAAAAACGATTTTCCCGCGTCTTCATAACATTTACATGTAGTACACATGATTATACGAGTAAAATATTGCTGTCATAAGCTTTGGATGGTTTGATATTAATATTTTAGAATAACCGAGAACGTTAAACTGCGGCCAAAAAACTTGGGATTTATACGATCGGTATTTGGAACACGAACAACTTTTGGTAGTGTATAAATTATATCAACTTGATTTGTACAACAGTGGTCTTCATGACACAAACAAAGTACACACTATGTCCGGATAGTAGTATAGCGTAAGGATATATAGAGTATAAATATACAAAAACTTATATTTAACTAAAATAATGTGTGTACTAGTGTTGAGTATTATTGTTCTGTGGCTGTATTTAGGGCAAACTTTTAATTATACTTATGTGCAAGAAAATTAATATAAAAAGCTTTTTCATTAACTCGAAAATTAATTGACGGCGAATACATCAGCGTGCAATATTTTATTTTTCTCTTTTACATTTTAGTTTAATGTCAAGTGTTTTCCATGTAATCTTCTCTGAAAAGCGAAAAGCTCATTTATTTTTAATATTTTAACGCCAATGTTTATAATAAATGTGTTGTGTTATTGACAGTAATGAATTCTTCTGTCCGTGCTGCACCTGTACATATTTATGGGTATACCTACTCAACGTCATTTTTTCTATGAGTAATCTATTAATTATAATTGGGAAGAAATAAAACAATTATTTTCCGTAGACAGAATATTTTAATTTACACATCATTAAGTCACGATCGTAAAAATAAAAGTAATTTTCTTTGTAGTTTACAACTTATGTAAAATAAAAAACTTGTTTTTATAGGAACATCATTATTTTACTTCGAATTAATTAACAAAAGATTTTTTTATGTAGGTATCGGATTTATATTATTCACTTATGTTATCAGGATGAATTATCTAATGTTGGTTCTTATAAAAACATTTCCAAAATTAAATACTAATTCTCTTGGTCGCTATCTAATCTGTATACATGTATATATATATATTCCTAGTTTAGTTAATGTTTTATTAAGATGCGTGCCACTCTACAGATGATATATCTTCTGTATAAGATATTTGAATACTGTTCTTTGAACAAATACCTACTTCAAAGACAATTTTATACAAAATAATAACAATTGGATTTTCATAAACGAATAATCATTTTCGTTTATCTATAATAGGTATTTATGCATTTAATGTGTGAATTTGAATCGGAAAGAACTTAAATAAAACCCTCATAAATATATTTAGCAATGATACCATAATTGTATTTACCATAATAACGTAATGGAAAATAAAAGGAAGAACGCAAATACCGTAAAAAACAAAAGCATTATCCTAGTATAATCAACACGCGACTGGAAACATAGTTTAGTTTAAAAAAAAAATGTTATATAGCGATCGCGGACGAACAAGCGTGTTTCTCGGGTTAACGTTTAAATGTTGGTGTGATTATACCGTAGTACGGACGAGCGTAAAATATTATTGTTGTGGTTCCTTTTTTATTAAAAAAAAAAAAAAAAATCCATCATCTTAACGTGTTTTTAATAACGTTAATTCTGTTGTGTGCGCAGATTGTCTGGTGTCGTTCGATCCGCCCTCGGATAGGGTTCATCACCATCACCACCATCAGCAGTTGCACCACCATCAGCGGCAGATCGCTCAGATAACGGCGGGGGACCACCATCACTTGAACCACCTGAACCATTTGAACCACCTGAACAGCCTTAACAACCTGAACAACCGGCGCGCCGGACCGATCGTCCGACGGTCCGGCGGCCCGGACGGTACCGCTTCGAAGCACACCGGACCGGGACGGCCGTCGGGTGGCGGTGCACGTAACGGCAGCGGCGGTGGTATCGGCGGCGGCGGCGGCGGCGGCGGCGGCGGCGGTGGTGGCAGCGGCGGCGGCGGCGGCGGCAACGGCGGCGATGACGGTGGCGTCGTCGGCGTCGGGCAACTGTCCGTGAACCCGGGCGATTGGTTCCGGTGGTTCCGGCGGAAACGCGGCGCCGTGCTGCCGCCGGACGCCGTGTCGTCCAATCAGAACGCGGTGCGCGCCAACCATTACACGGTGGAGGAAGCGGCGGCCGCCATACCGGTCGTGGTGTACGCGTCCGTCATCGGCGGCCAAGAAGACGGGTCGCATCAACCGCCGTCCATCGTCGACGACGTGCTATACACCGAACTGGACCGGGTGCCGACGCCTGCTTACCACAACGCCGGTTACGCTTTCGACCAGCACAGCAGCGCATACTACTCGGACATGTACGAACCAATCGATCCCTATCACCATCACCACCACCACCATCAGAGGCAGAACTCACTGCCGTCCGATTACGTCTGATGTACGCCGACGCCTGCCGCAGCACCCGATCACCGTCGAGGCCGCCACCATCACCCACCACCACCGTCGCCGTCGTCGCGGCCAATCACCACTGTCCAACGCCGCTTCGGACGCGGCGACAGTCCCGTATGCATATTTTAAACAGGTGAGTTGTCCCGCGCCGAGCACGTGCTTATGTAGGCGCGAACATCATGTGTATAATACGCGCGTTCTGTAGACATCCTCTCGAATACCGGCATACAAGGCGTACGAAACTTGCATATAAATTACGTTTTTACCGTTGCAAGTAGATTTAAATTAAAAAAAAAAAAAAATCATAACCGCTAAGAGGATACTGCTGTACAATATATATATATATATATATATATATATATATCTATACTTACCTACGTTACGCTCTATCCCTTTTGCACATCTCTACGGCTTCACTTTTTTTTCCGTACATTTAATCGTTATCTGAGTTTGGAAAAGACAAAAACAAACACTCGGTGACCAAAAACTTATGACGATTATTTTTTTTCCTTTTTTTTTGTTTTCGTAACTATACGAGGAAAACTCGTAAAACCCGTGACGATATTATTTTGTACATACTGATGACGAAATTGATTACGCATGTGGTACAGTGCCTACATTATATTTTCTTATACGGCTATATACGCGACGCGATGTTCTGTTTTAAACAATTAATTGGGGTAAACACAACTTTGGTTATACGGGACGCACGACCTGAGTAAAAAGTTAGATAAAAACAATAGTATGTATATAAACCAAGGCTGTATAATGTACAGTGTATATCTTTCGAGTGAACAAACAAGAGAAAAACTTCAAAATCCTTTATATGAACGGTTTATTCTTACAGTTACAATAACCCCATACATGTTACACCCATAGTTCATTCATCCGTTTACTGAATTTTATAACTTATTTCATAATTTTATGTAACTGTATAAATCTAAAATCAATACCAGTAAAACTAGTTTAAAATTATTTAAAAAAAAATTAAATGTATTAGAATGATTTGAAATATACACGCTCGAGTGTTTTGAAGTTGTTTGTTACACCACAACCGCGTGTTTATGAGGAAGGGCGAGATTTTATTCAACAATATTTCAGTTGAAAATCAAAAATTGTATTATTATTATACACATAATATGCAGGACTCTAGGGGGAAGAATCCCGTGAGTACCACTTAAATAGGTTATTGTATTAAACTATACCCTACATCATATAGCAGCGGTGTTTCAGAATATATACCCATATAACATTGCGGTTGTATATCTTATTTAAACATTGATATTTGGTAAAATATATTGACAATAAATGTATATATTCGATACTTAGTACCTATCCTCTTAATCAGTTAAACTGAATTTGGTTTCAGAATCTAGTATTAACGACTTCAGTAACTAAATAACGTAAACAATAATTGTTACGTAATAGAAGATTATTTTGCATTATTAAAATATTCTCCTGTCGAGTAATGCCTATATTTTATTAATACATTTTGTTTAAATAATTTATACCAGTAAATGTACCTTAGAGATATTTAAATTTACGTCAAAAGTATTATGAATTTTATTATAATTTTTTCCTTGTATAATTTCATTATAAAGTTTAATTACATTTTAGAATCTAAAGTTTAGGTATTATATATTATCAAAAACACCAAAATTCGATGATTACGTGTTGTTCGCAAATATTTCATATCATTACTTCATATTTTTTATGAACGTAATGTACTACCTGTACAAAAATTCTTTGAATTCCTATCTTAACATTATAGCCTTAAAAAAAAAAAGAAATATCCATCATGAGTCATACTTCTGAGAATTGCTTAAAACACATGGTTGATTTCACAAAACTCAATAATACATTTATTTTATTGAATATGTAACGATTTTAAAAACTCTAAAAAAGGCTTTTCGTAGTACAATATTCTTTTAAACGTTACCCATCATTTATATCGTAAATACCTCATATTCCTGCAATATATCGGGCTGCATAAATTTTAAGCGACGTTTAATCGCGAACAGATTGTAACTGACGAAACAGTTGAAAAATCGTTCTGTGTAATTTTATATATAATACTTTTCAACATTTTTGGCATCCAGACTTTATTCTTAACGCAGACAAACAAAACTAAAAATATTTAAAAAAATAAAAGGTTTTTGAAAATATATATAAAACGAAAATAATACATATGTATTTTTTTTATAAGGTCAAATTAATTATACTAACGTTTAGAGGGCGCTATACTGTAATTCACTTTAACACATCCAAAAACAGCTTTCCCTCAGGACACGCTTATATTACGATATTAATTTAAATGGTATCAACTATAAGTCGCATACTATAATTGCGCCTGTCGTCGCTGCAGTATACGTAATGTGCGTTTTGAACACTTTTAGTCGCCCGCATGCCGTTACCTAAGCACATTTTTCAATTGAACACCATCCAAAAAATATCACACACACACACGTTATTATATACGAATTAACGATAGCAATTAAAAGTAAAAAGTGTGTGCACGCGTGTGAGAGCAGGAGAACCCATATGGTTTTCGGATATAGTTGCTGCGTCTGAAATCTCTCTTTGTCAACCGGATTTCTGTGTTATTATTGTTGTACAATTTTTTTTTCTATTAGAATATCGAGTGGTCATGTCATAATACAATCGTACATAGATCCGCGAGCATTTAAGTTAGAAACTACCTAAACAGTTTTCGGTAGTTATTCCTTACGCTTGGAAAAACTATTCAGGATTTCGGAAAATTACCTCTCTAACTGGGTACCAACTCGTGCAAGGAGTAGCTCTATTTTACTCGTAAGTCTATAGATTTCACAACCGTCGAATACGATTGTGTTCACACATTGGTAGTTTCGCCGAGCTGTTTTTATTCGTGTTTGCGTGTGTACGGAAATACACATTACTATTATTGTTACACAGTTTTATAATTTTGTGCGTACACAGACATACATTAGTCCATATATGCGCTTGTAGTCCGTCTTTTTAAGAGATTAATCACCTAAATTATTCATCGAGTAGTGCGAATTCAGTGACTGGAGGAATTTCATTTAGATTTTAATTAAAAACGTTACCTTACAGAACAGAACGTATTCGTTTTCCGCGTTGTGCTTATCGGAAGGATACCATATGTAAATTTCCTTGTATTCCATCGTTTTCGTTTGGACGTTATAATGATATGTACCCGTTACAGAGACACCTTATAATGTATACTGTACGGCGGCTGTCCGTCGCGTGTACGTTTTCGAGGCACAATGTAAAACATTGTTTTACGTTCTAGAGAACAGATAATAGATAATTATAATTGTTGGGAAAAAAAAAGTCATACGAAGATCGATTAGATGTAAATATTGTTACGGCGCGAGAATCGTCTTAGGGGGTTTGTTGGCAATTAAAAACGCGACACGCACGCATATTATATAGACGTACACAATAAAGGCAGTTCCGAATTTACGTCGTGTTGAGGAAAAAAAAAATAAAATAAGGTGGAAAACATTAACATAACGAACATTTGCTAGTCGTAAAATAGTATATTCTTCTGGTTAATACACTTGTTTAAAATTTTATGTTTATATACTCGTACACATGTATGTGTGTGTGTATAATTAACGTGGTTTTTATTTTTCAGAACGAATCGTATACTACGCACATCGTTTGAAAATATTATTATTTTACGGTCGACCGTCCCCGTTCACCTTCTCTAGACGCACAGCCCCGGCGAACTGCACCGCGACGTTATTACCTCGACACCGCGGTACCGTCTGTGAAACAGAAGAGAAGCCGGGGGTAAACAAACGTTTACGACGATCCGATCGCGTTCGGTTTCCCTTCCGCGCAGACGGGCGCGCACCGCGATCGCAGTGTATCATCCGTATTATAATACAATATTATCGTCGTCAATCAATCGCGGCCATCATTATATGTTCACGGCGGATCTACAGGCGAAGAGCGCTCGGTCTCACGCGCGCACATGCGCCTGCACGCACTACATCAAATCGACGCACAGTGCAAGGCAGGCAATATCATCGGTAAAAATCACTTGTCGGACACCCCACGATTATCATTATTATTATTTTAATTATTATTTAGTGCAAATCTTAAGTTATTATTATTTTTTACGTTTAAGTGTAATTAGAACTTTTTTTTTGATTTTTTTTTTTTTTTGTATACCTAAGTGTTTTAATTAATTGTTGATCGTTTATAAATATACCTACGTAATATTTCCAGTGATAATAATTAAGTGTACAGTACATACATTATACGTAGTATTATTGTTTAAGTAATGATCGGCGTATAGATGCCGCGACTTGAATGTGTTAATAATAGTAATTTATGCATAATGTGTACATAAAATAATGATGTTTATGTTCGCGTTCATCTCTCACCGAAACTATGATCTTTAATGTAATAATTTTATGTACATCCTCGTTCGCGCATTATTAGTCATGAATGTTATTTTTCTACGTGCATTATATATTATTTATATCGAAATAATATGTGTATCAACTGTACAAAATATGCAATACCATTAGTGATGAGCAAATACCCGGTAAATATAATTTCAGGTAAATACCAGGTATTTACCGGGTTACCCGATAAATTGGATAGGTGCATTTATTTTTAATGCTAAAACCATCCATGGATATCACAATACTTTTTTATGATTGTTTCCTGACTTTTTCATGTTTTTCCAAGACTGATGATTAGAACTTGTATTGATCAGTTAGTAGTAGAATAAATTTTAGCATTGATTTTAGCCTGGCGATAGTCGCGCTGGTGTATATTATGTCGTTGGTCGCACCGCGGTCCTTTTGACCGCGTTATAATTTTCTAAAATATGATTATAAAAAACGTTGTTTCATACACATTTAGTAATTTTATTAAGAAAAATCAATTTTCATACAACTTTAATAACTTAATAATATATTTATATTAATAATAACTTTAATAACTTATAACTTTATTTACAAAGAAAAAAATCAAAACTTAAAGTTACTTCCTTACATATAAATTGGGTACCTAATTTAAAAAAGCAATGTACGAAATTTATTTAAATTTGTATACTGTATATTAGGTTTTTATGAGTAACTTAAATGAATAAATAAAATAAATAATAATATAAATAAAGTCCGGAAACGTTAGTCTAATAATAACTTAACCGGCAATGTTAGTCGTAATAATAAAAATAATAACATCATTAGTCGCGATTTGGTCGAAATGACCGTAATTAATGATATATCACATTTATCTTAATTTATTCTATATATACGAAATTAAATATACTTGGGATATTATAATATCATATTTAATAACATTATTGAAAGATATAATGAATATCAATGCTTAAAATAAAATGTAAAAAAAGTGTTATCATTTTGACCATAGCGCGACTAACGCCGGGATAGAATAGATCTATTCTATAATCAATGATTGTAGTATCAGTTTTATGATATCAATACCTATCAGTAGTAAAAATAGAAGTATACAGCCTGACCAGATTAAAAAAATATATTTACCTAAATTTTTGATAGATAAATATTATAGTGGGTAAATACCCGGTAAATATCCAAAATATTTACCTACTCGCCGGGTATTTAATCACGGCACATCAGTAAATACGGTTATCTTTATTTCTCTTCATCATTTTTTTCTTTCTCTTTCTCTCTCTCGCTATTTCTATAACTATCTCTATTTCTCTATCTTTCTCTATTTCTTTATCATCCATTTCTCGTATAGTCTTATTCTCACGTTTTATTTACTGTAATAAATATCTTATTATGAATATATTTGTAAACGCAAAAAAATATAACTGATATACTCATCCGTTGTGGAAAAAGTAAAACTTCGCATTTTATATTGTCCGACAACCAACACTTTATTACGATAAAATAATAACATAAATACCGGTATACTCATAAATGCATACGCGTGTACTGTATAAATCGCTTACCACCGGGTAGAAATCGTCCTCTCGCCACCGTTGCGGTACGGCGTCCGATGCGGAACGCAATAATAAAACCGTGTTTTAAGTACCTACCGGTCGGGGTCTACAACAACGGTGGTAATATTTACACAAGTTCGGTTTTCAGGTATACCAGGTACGTATTCAGATATTCGTTCGAGCAGCGTTTAAAACGCTTCGGGTTACACAGTATTATGTGTAGTAGGTACACTCGTCGTTGCTCTACTATGTGCGTACACGTGCCATAAATAACAGTTTTTAATTGGTATAATATATGGCGTACTATATATCGGGTATATTGTGTACGGGCAGGAGAGCGGAGCTGCACACGCGGGATGCAATTTTCTTCGTCCGAGTGGGAGTCGTACACAACAAATACCAACCGGAACGCGTATATAACACTCGTTTACACGCACACACACGTAGTACGTTATATACACACGCATACGTATACGTTGGATGTCTTCCCGTTCCTATCTCATCGCCTCCTCGGACTTCTCGTCGTTATTATTATTATCATCATCAGCCATAAATTCGACTATCCACATCATAACACAACACATTACAAATACGACCGTTCATATACATATTTATATATTGTACATTAAAATCTAGTAATAATAGCTGTAACAGCAGTATGTATATAGGAGGCGAATGCGTACATAAACCTACTGGTCAACAGGTGTGTGTGTACACACATACGGTTGTATTTTTACGCGGTGCTGCCGCCGCCTCCGGCAAGGAAAATGTACGGTCCAATTAAAGTATATATTCCAAAAGAAACGTACATAATATATAAGTACGTATATATGTATACATGAACTATGCAAACGCGAAGTAATGGTGTGTTAACTTCTGCAGTCCAATTTTTTTTCTTCTATATTTTATTCTCCTATACCTACCGTTCGATCTTGCAGTACTGTAATAGGTGTTCGGTAATTGTGTGTACCCATGTTGGTATGATACACTAGTAGGATACGTGTATAATATGTATATTGTCGAACCCAAATATAATGAACTTGACCGTTCTTTGAAAACATTTCGTTAATAAAACTCGTTTTCGTTGTACGAAATATATGCAAATATGAAATAATAATATGTAATGATACGCATAATAACTCTCGAACAATAATCCATACAGTAATAATTAAATTGTACAGTAAAAATAATAGTTGTACAGGTCCAGTGCTTGATTTGAAGCTCGTTTTTTTTTTTTATCCAAAATTATTACTCTATTAATAACACTAGTTTAAAATGTAATGACTATTTCGTGGTTTAATAAAAAAAATTGTCGTATGGAAAGTTTCATTTGAAAAAAGTTCGTCAAAGATGTTCGACTGTATATTATGATTTATAGCGTCCAACTGTCGAAGATAAATCATATAAAAACGGGCACAGTACAATTATATAACAGTGGGAGTATATAGTTTATTACGAATCAGTTTTAACTTGGAAACGTTACGTACAACGTGCGCTTTTAGACGTCGGAATATTTACACGATCTCAATCGAGCGCGCACGTCGGTCTCCCACGATCTGCATATACATTTATGCATACACCGCGTGAATGCCCTATGTAGTGTTTATTTGTAAGTATATATTATGAATTGTCTAAAATCAAATGTCGTTATAATCTCTACAATGACGTGATTATTCTTATTTCCTATTATATGTTGTGGGGCTCATATGCAGCGGCGTGATCATGGTGATCTGACAAGGAAAGGAGGGTTAGCTGTAACATATTGATGACCCCTCCTCATCACCAGAGCTTACGAATATTAGATGTAACATAGAGTAATTTAATATTGAATATTATGTGGACAAGTTGCAGGTTGACAGAATAATTGTTTTTAAATGATTTAATATAAAAAAGATAAAATCAGTTGAAACTTGGAAAGTTAAGTGAGACTAGTTAAGTAGAATCATCTATAAATGACGATGTCATCAATAGATCATGTGAGAAGTTTTATGTAAAAATTACTTACGCAAAAGGAAAGAAAGAAACACGTCCAGAATTCTAAATTTCTAAGAATTTTATCTGAAGTTGATAACTGTGGTTAACTATTTTATGCTGGGTACGTAATTTACAATGAAAAAACCGTAGTCGTGCGAATTTGGTTTAGACCTTTTAAAATAAATTATTTTAAACAGCTTGATATGGGTTGATTCCATTTAATATAACCATTCTCAATTATAAATTAGACTATAGAGCGGTAAGATATAGTAATATCGGTAACAATATAGCAACAATGTGGTAAGATTTACATTTAAATTTGTGATTGATACATAAGTATTTTATAAAAAAAATATATATTTAAAAAATAATTATTGATATCGTAAATAAAAATAAGAAATTTCAAACTATAAATACTTTTAATTGTATTAAATGATATTACAAACGATTTTGTTATAATTTCCGTTTATTTTTTATCATAACTACGAGCATAAAAACACATATATACTGCACAAAAAAAAAAAAATTGATTATTTATAAACAATTGATTTTAATCATAAATTTGTTGGTTGTATACATTATATATTGTCACTTATGAGTAATTATTTAAATAATAAATCTATCGATGCTTAAATTAAAAGAATAATACATCTATATTTTCTTCATTTTTTTCTATCTAATTAAGATTATAGCTTATCGCTGCAATAACCAATTTTCTCTCTGCTTCTTTTAAATGGGTTTCCGCATTTTCCATTCCTATTATCTTATTTCGCTCTGTCCATCCATCGTTGTCAAGATTGAACTCTGAGCCATTATGAGTCTGATTTTCAATCTGTAATTTTCCCTAGTATTCTCTCCGATCTCTATACGAGCACTGCACTTCATTATCTTCTGCTCGGAGCACTCTAAAAATATATAAAATATATTTATACAGTTTTGCAAAATATTTTAAGTGATTCTAGTTGTAATAATGATACAGTGTTAGGAGCTAGTGTTTAAGATCAAATTAAATTTATATTTCTTTACTTACTACATATCTGGAATGATATGCTCTCGAATATCGATAGAATTAATTGCTCTCGACAATCCAAAAATACTTCATTTAACTGTATATAAAAAGTAATAAAAGAATTAGTAAATATAATTAAATAGGTACGAAACAGTGGTCTAGCATTTTTAAGAAATCAAGAAATATATGGTATTAGAACTTACAGAGGATTGTCATTCACTGAATTCTATATAAGAGATCGAAAGGGAATTTAATGCTTTGATGGATTCAATTACGGTTTTAATGGACAAATAAATATAGAAGAAATGATATCCGATTTTTGAATTTTAAATTTTTCTTATCATTAATCAAACTATACAACAAAAAAATATGCATCTAATTTGGCAATGTAATATGTAAATGATTTAGATGGAACAGATTATGACTAATATGATCCAAACACCAAACACATTATCACTGTTTTCGGATTTATATACAGTATTCTGTATTCACGCGAGTTTAGTTCGGTTTCCTAAACTCCTTTTCTCCGTTACCTCTATAGGTATGATATGGTCGGCCCATATTAGATAGGCAGATTTTAAAATATAATATAATATATTTTATGCAAAACTCGGGCGTGTACATACTACTCGCCTTAAAAACACGACGACAGAATTCAATGCGTTTTGTTTCCAAACTCAATATTATCCGTACTACACATGGAGATACCGTTCCACGGCGAAGATAATTATAATAATGCATATTTACGCATTTATAAATCGTCGTAACCGGTCGTCGACGGCCGCCATTGTTTTTAATTACAACTATTAATCGTCCGAAAAGCCTCGACAAAGACGACACTGTAGCATTATTATAATACTGTAAGATATGATTATACTATGTACTCGTAAATCTTCCACTATACTACTACTACAAACTGCTACTAATAGTAGTGGTGTATATTGAGGGGGCCTATTGAGTAACAGCCCCCCCTCCCCCGAAATGTTTCAAAAAACTTAGAAATTATTTTAAACGTTTGTTATATTTTAATGTTGCTTTATGCTTATTTAGAATTTGTGTCCAACGCAAATATAACCATGTTTAATTGGTCTGTAATACTATTTTTATTTTTTTGATGTTTTTTTTTTTATTTTGATTACCCAGAGAAAAAATGACAAAAACCATTTAGTAATATTAAATATATAGTCCTGGCTAATATACTAATCCTGGCCACGACCTAATAACCAATACTATTGCTAAACATCTGTCTAAGAAAGCAATCTTTCTTTTCATTTATATCTACAATAATATTCTTCGTCCACCTTATAGTCTTATATTTTATATCCCTCCTACCTGGGAACCCGCAGTTGTTATCCTAATCCACAAGCCAGGTAAATCTTCTTATCAGACCTCCTCGTATAGGCCTATTAGCCTATTCCCTACATTCTCAAAATTTTTAGAAAAAATCGTATTAAAAAGAATTTATCCAATACTAAATAATAAAAAAATTATTCCAAACGATTAATTTGGCTTTAGAAGCAATCATTCCTCTCTCCATCAACTATATCACACACGTTTATTGTTATTTCCAATGGATTATAGAATATTATTATTCATTCACAAATATATAAGATTTAGGATTAAAAATTAAAAATATATTCGATACATTTACTTAGCTCGCTAGAAAACGACTGCCGATAAGGTTGAACAGGCAAAAGGCAGACACAGTCATCGCTTACATTATTGCTGACACTATATTTATTGCTATGTTTAATTTACGTCGACATTAAGTATTTAATATAGGGATTCCTATTCTAACAATACTTATAATATATAGTACTCAAGAAGCTTAATCTTCTTAATCATAAATCTAGGCCACAATATCTTGGCATGTACATTTTATTAAAAGGTAATATAATCAAAGTAGGCCTAATTAACTTATTTTTGATCGATTACATTACTAGAGAAACAAATATGGACAGAAGTAATGATAAAAGACAAAATAATTCTAATCCTGGGAACTCATATAATTAATAGATATTCGTATGAGAATCCAAATAGGAAAAAATCGTTCTAGAGCAAAACGAAAAACGAATATGACCGAAATGAAATCAGTGGTGACTGAAATCATGATAATAAAAACGATTAAGGAACAATTAAATTTTTAATAGTAATAATGTTGCACTTGGGCCAGAGAAATTTGATGTTAATGCTCAGGCGTGCTTTGGAGGCAATTATTTAATTTTTATACTCGTGTATTATAGTTATGTCATAATCATGCACATAATAACAATTATAAATATCTAATAATCTAGAAATGAAAAAATAACCATACTTCGCATCGTCTTCCCTATACACGTGCGCTTCGCGTATATATTATTATAATATGAGGTACGCGTACTGACGGCCGGAAACGTTCTGTAAAATAAAACACATCATTCATAATATATATGGTTGTACGTTCGTATGTGTGTTGTGGCATTGTGCACATCCGATCGCGGTGCAATAACTCAATACCCAGTACACAGTATATACTCGCGCGTATTATAATAATACGTATGTGTAGGTTAGGAGGTGAACACACACACACACACCGACCGACGGACGACTAATTATTACACATACATACATATACAAAATATGCACGATGGACGAACGATAACCGGATTGGGAAGTGTACGTGTTTGTACGTGTGTATCTGAATTTATTGCTAGCCCGAACAATACAGCCTCGCGGTCCAAATAATTAAGTCGTTATGTAGTTATCTCGACACTAGGTTATACCGTGTATACTATACCAGGTACCAATATAGATATTTCTAATAACTAGTCGCGTATAAAATGTTCGTGAAGTATATAATATAGTTGTACGACGACATCGCACACCGGTGGCGGTTAGGTTATTTATTTTTTTTTCATTTTCTACAACAATGAAACGAGTTTTTATGTTTCATCCGCGCACGTGTTCAAAGGAGAAAAAAAATTCTATTCGACCAGTGGGCTAAGTCTGGAGTTTTCCGTCGACTGAACGAGGGGTAGTCAACACGGAATTTTTTTTACGCACCGCCCACCGTTGTACTCGTACAACCCTTTTACAATCATGTACATCGTGTGCATAAATAGAGGTGTACTTATATATATATATATATGTAAAGAAAATACTTTCTTGTAAATATTATTATTATTATTATTATTATTAAACATCGATAAGGTGATAACATTCTAAAATTGATAGGTTGTTTTTTTAAGGTTGTTAACTTCACTTTTAACTTTTGTTGATTTTAATATTGTTTTTTTTAAATTATTATTAGTAATTAAGAGTGACAATAGTAACATAAATTGTTGTTTCTTTTGTTTTTACAGGTAAATTTGTCTTTTTTGTAAATGATGTAAATAATAAATAATAAATAAACTTTTGTATTTACAGAGAAACTAGTTACTATTATCTAATAAAATCCAATAACTTCCATTATAAAACAACAATTTTTGTTTATGATGTCAAGATTACAGTTTGAATTTACGGTAGTAGCTTCACCAAAAGATATAAAAATAAATGTAATTGCCATAACCTCAATTAGTACAGAGGATGGAAAAAGGTATATATTGCCAGAAGAATTTAGATATATGGGAAGTCATTTAGAATTGAGAAATTCAAACTATTACACAAAAGTAGTTAATTCGTTAAAGAACAGAAATCAGGTAAGAAAAGTGTGGATTACAATGACAAAAGAATTAGAGGAGGTATATATTGACGAAGATGAAAATCTACAATTTAAAGACCAATACTTAGAGGAAATAAATGAAGAGAACTTAAACAAAACACAGGATCATAATCTGAAAGGGATATTAGAAAGACTGATAGAAACAACACAAAATAAAGGTAAATAAAAGAACTTAAAACAAATAGCAGACAAACTTTTGATAGAAAAATTTTCAAGCAAAAATATTAATGTTAACCAGTGGATGGAAAGCTTTGAAAAAGAGTGCTCTAGATTTCAAATAGATGAAAAAGAGGATAAAATTGAATTATTAAAATCATTCTTGGACAAACCAAATTTAGATTGGTACTCTTTTACACTCATAAGATTAACAATAAATGCTGGTTGGTCAGAATGGAAAAAAATATTTTTAGAATGCTTTATAGATAATGGATGGAATAATGTTACTTATGCACTATCATTCAAATACCGGGAAGGTTCGTTAATGATTATGCTATGAAAAAAGAAAAACTTTTAATAGATTTTAATAAAAATATGGATATTAAATCACTTATAGCGTTGATAGCAGTAGGGCTACCAGAATTTATTTTGAACAAAATTGATAAATCAGAATTAAAAGAAACAACAGACTTATTTAATAATTTGAGACAGCTCGAATGTCAAGTAAAAAAAAATCCTCAAAAAAAATTCACATTAGACTATCAAAGAAATATCAAATATGAAGAAAAGAAACCTTATAAGATATATGAAGATTTGGGTAAATGTGTAAGATACTACCCTAATGAAAAATGTTGGTTTAAGAGGAATGAAGAAAATAGAGAAAAAAACACTACAACAAGAAAGGTAAATAACAATTCTATCTTAGACGTAGAAGTTTCTGATAAAACAAAAAACGAATAAACACACCACTAATTAAATTAAACATTGTCTTAGAAGATAAAATAAAAATAGAAGGGATTTATGACTCAGGATCTCAAGTTTCATTGATTAATAAAATTTAATAAAAACTATAAATAATAATAAAGATAAGAATAAAATACAATTAAAAACAATTAGTGGTGTGTCATTCACAAAAAGATAATATTAACATGTATTGATAAAAATGATTAAAAAATATATTTACCTATACATATGAATTCATAGGTTTTTCAGTCAACGCGGCACTTGACTATATAAACGAATATTATACTTCCAACTAAAAAAAAAAATCCATCTTTTTTTCTGTTTGCACCACCGTATTGCTACATACGAAATTATGTATCGTGCACTACATATTGCGATCGTAGCAGGTCGAGTATAACAAAGCGCAGGGAACGCACTGCCGGAGGAACGATTAGAAAATGTATCCAATACTGTTGTGCGGCAACCGAGAATGGGCCCCGATGAGTGAAAATATTGAAAACGCTACGTTTTTGTAACGCGTACAAGTAAAGGCGTTTTTACGGCTATGGCCAATCTGGCAATGGCCAGACCTGCAAAATCCAGCTCCGTTTTAAATTTATGCTTAAATCATTAAAAATAATTACTAAAAAGTAAAAAGAAGTAAAAAGAATGATTAAATAAAACAGAACTAAATATTAAATATTTTCACATAAAATGTTATACCTACATATATATGATATGTCTGTGACATAAACAAACCAATAATATTTATTATCTAATATTCATAGCTATAAGGACCTGCGTAGTTGTATATTATGTTATAGACCTTTTATTTATTTTTTTTTTGAAGAAAGTGAGTATATTATTTACTAGCCATAGCTACTGTAGTAGCTACAAATACTAAACATGTACGTTCGAGGTAGTATATTGTGTATATGTCACTCTTTGTCTTCATATCTAAATGAAAACTTCAATTTTCCTAATGAAAAATTTTATTGGCCATACCTGTGAAAAAATTTAGACACGCCTATGCGTACAATATAAAAATATGTATTTGAATTGTACGCACGTTACAGGCACACCACTAACATTATGTGCGTACGCTTTGAACCGTCCGAAACGGTTTTGGACGAATATACAATGTACGTGTTGGACACATTGAATTTTTCGGTGCATTCGTCTGCACTTCAAAACGTAATACGTATACGATGGGTGTACGAAGTCGTTTCTGCGTCACGAGCACACACTTCGGTATGCGTTGTAATTAAAAATGTGCTCTTCGACTCGGTCCGTAACGTTTGAATAATTGGATATAATTTTTACGTGCCTTTTTTCTTTTTTTTCCTACCTAATCGGCAACGTATAACACGGCGCCATCTTATCGCAGTGCATATGTCGTGTATAAGTCGATATGAGTACACGTGAATAGTGTTCGGAACGTTGGCCTAAAAATTGAACTCGTTCGCATTGATGTTAATTTTTTTTTTTAAAGTGATCACGAACAAGTTCGATGAAAAGACGAACGCATTCATTTGGCCGTTCTTAAAAATGTTTTTATTTCAGATTTATGAATTACCTTCCTGCATTCTGTATAAATGGGACCTTTACAACATGTATTAGTTATATTTTACTTTATGTTTAAAACCTATATTTAAACGCATTACAATTAATATTTATTATTTATACATATATTTTCGAAATGTTAAATCAATTTGAACGTCCCAAAAATTGTTCGGATTCATTAAGACTATAAACGTCGTCCATGTTTACGTTCTGTTTGAAAAAAACGATTAAAGTTCGCGTGTCGTTCACAAAGTATGAACGTGAACGCTAAGACGTGCGTTCACGAACGACGTTCATTCCAAACACTGTATTTATACATAAACATATATACACAATGTGTATTACACATGTATATCAATGAAAGCGATTGGTTTGGAAACGTGAAATTTAAACTGTCAATTAACAAAATTATAAATAATAATGTGGCGGGTGCCTATAATAAATCGTATAGGCAATTTTACCTACTCCATGCGTACTGCGTGTACTGCCTTTGTAGATAGACAACTCAGGTACACGATGGGCCGATAGCGTTTGACGGCGACGCCGGAAAGGAACGGAAACAATTTAGTTATTCAAGGGAAAACAGGAAGTTGAGTTTAGTTATTGGGGGGAGGTCTATATGGTCGAATCAATCTCGTGCAATGACCACGGAGCTCACACATAGATCGGACGAATAATTAACAATTAAACATTCAGGACACAACTTACAGACTACTTAAAATTACTGCAGGTAACGATGTTGACAAGAAGTACTGGACGGCCTCACACACACACCACGTCGGGTGCTGGCGGACTTACGTATGGCAACAAGTCAAACGTAGTTGCCCAGTGTACTTGCAACGAACCAAACAACGACGAACGTACTGACACAACAAGGATGGTGACACAGAATGTTGGGCATACAATTCAGTTTTGAATTTGGTGCGGTTGTATGCTGTTTGTGCCAATATTGTTATTTGTCATTTGTTCATGTTATCATTTTCGTGCGATGCGTAGCGGTGCGTTGCGTATCCGCTGCCATCGTCGGCGGCGGTGATAAGCCTCCGTGTGCGACCGGGGCCGGGTACGTAATCGCGCTGTTATCGTCGCGCGTAAATGTGTCCGTTAGTCCACGTTTTCAGAGTTTTTCCGGTTATGTTTTATAATAGTCAAAGTCATGTTCTCAGTGCCACAAAGTTTCGTAAGTTCTCGTGTTTTTTGGTTTAGTGTGGTGGCACTGAGACATTTATCTTAATTTTGTGGTGTCCGGCGGCCTTAGCCTTCCTGGTGAATGTCGTCGGCCCGGTCTCGCTCTCTTCCATGTGTCTTCGTGGTGTGCACATCAACATTCATTTTGTCAAGTTTTTCGTACGTCTGCAACCATTTGTTAAACCACGTTGTCTTGTGTTGTTTCTGTTTATTGGCCGTCTGGTATTTATCGTTCTAGCAACTATTTGTTGCGGGTTTTGATAGTTTTTTGGTTTTAGGCATATCTACCAGCGGTCATTGTGATTAACGTGGTTTCGAATTGTGTTGTGTTTTGGCTGCAGTGTGAATTCGTCGTTCGTCTGTGACTGTGTTTGGGTGGTCGCACGCAGCGGGGACTGTGCTTTTTGAGTTTTGTTGTATTGTTAAGTATATTGTATAAGCACATAGGTGTATAACCTAACCCGCGGATTGTCGTTCCGGGTCAATCATACCAGCCCGGTCGTATCATCTTTATCAACCCAGTATCATGTCGTACACAGTAAACTGTTTATTGTTTAATTTTTGTTCGCAACACGCGAAACATTATTATTTATTGTCAACTTATATCCATTATGTTATTGATTTGGCCGATCGTATTGTGGTCGCGCATTATTTTTATCATTTACTAACCCTAGCTGTTAAATCTTAATTATTGCAGAACTCTATAATAAACAGTTCTGTACATTTCATATCATCAAACATTGTTGTCAATAGTTCCTCATACTCATGCATAAACTCAAATACTTGAATCTATATTTTACAGTTCTCTCTCTCCTTCCTACAAAGTCACCAACAGATACGACGTAAGTAGTCACACGCCTGACGCGTATCGACTACGCCGCTTTCAGTGCGGATACACATACACGCACACGCACATACGTGTTAACCGGCTAATTGTGCAGCCGCATCGCAAATTTTTGGTCCTTCGAGCCGGATAGTATTTCCGTGTGATTTCTTCGTCACAATCGTACATCAGTACACCATCATTTAATTCGTACTACTTCGTAACTTCGTAATAGCACCGTCAAAAAAGGAAGAGGACCCGGAAATTGTTTTAACGCGAGCGCGCGCTAAACGTGATATCGTATTGAAGTCAATCAAACGTATGCACGCTATAGCATTAGAGGCACGCGTTGCTAGCGATAAGGTACGGTCACTTATTGCTCACACCGATGATTTAAATAATCTCGTCGAACGATTCCAATATCAACAACATGTTATTATGATATTGATGATCCGGTGTTTACGTCTATGGATTCCATGCGTCTCGAAATCAAAACAGTTGTTGCGAGTGTTGTTCCCCCGAGTGCCGTTACCGCGAGCTCTTTTGAAATTAAATTGTCGTCTTCGTCGTTCACCACGTTCGCGCCACAACAATGCAGGGCCGGATTTAGGGGAGGGCTGAGTGGGCTGCAGCCCACGGGCCCCCACTAATTCGGGGCCCCCACAATTTTATGATATTTAAATTAGAATACAGAAAAAAATATT
>NW_020273374.1:31277-57036 GCF_003268045.1 Sipha flava
CAAAAAATATGTGTTTTTGTTAAGTAAATGGGGCCCCCACACTAAATTCCGCCCAAGGGCCACCACATACCTAAATCCGGCCCTGCAACAATGCATTTCTTCGTTGCCAAAAATCGATCTAAGTTTGACGGCGATCTGTTAGAGTGGCGTTCTTTTCATGATATTTTTGTGTCTCTCGTGCACGACAACCACCCAATTGGAAATTTATTACTCATGCCGATACTCACAACAGGCGCAGTACTGCGCAAGTATTGCCATCCAACGGTTGGCTAGCCCGTACGGGCATAGTACTGATTATTTTAATTAGCCAGTACTGCATTAGTACTGGAAAACTAGTACTGGCTGCCAGTGTTGGCTCAATACTGGCTCTATACGTGCCTCGTAAGAATTGTGAGCAAAGGCCAGCAAATAACTCTTGTAGTTCTGCCAACGTTGGCGGAATACAGACATAATAATTAAATACGTAATAATTATTACGGCCGTAATAATTACGGGTCCCATATAGCTGTATAGGTGTAACTAGGGAGGGACTAGGGGCTAAGGGGGGGCTGAGCCCCCCCAAATATTATTTTAGCCCCTTTGTTAAAAATTTAAGATACCCTGTGACAGTAGTTTAAGTCTTCAAATCAATATTAGAAATATTGTAAAAAAAATATGTAATTTGAATGTTAACATCTAGATAAATTGAAATTGCAATCTACACTGGGATTAAACAATTTTCATAATATCATGCATTGATATTAAACTAAAATATGTTTAACACGTGCAATGCCGCGGTCCGTTCGTAGTGCTGATACCGTGTAGCCGCAACGAAGAACGATAATAGAATATCACAACAATATAGGATTTTTCCTATGTATACTATCCGCCGGCAACAAAGTTCACGCGATCATGTCCCTGCGCCACACCGCCACACCTCCAATACATTAAATGCCATAGATGTCTTTATCGTCAAATGAAATATCATATCAAATATCAATCGTCTTTGTATTTTCGTATTTTCTTCCGTGGTGTACTATGTTCGTGCTCGAGTTTTTTCATTAATCCTTTTTTTTTTTCGCGTGTATATTTTTAATATTTTATACAGCGTAGTGATTAGTGAGCGTTTGACATTTATATTTTGTATTTTGTACAACTCAACCCTCAAGTTCTCAAGATCTCCGAAGTCTTAAGATTTTCAGAAGTTAAAGGTATGTATACATTCAAATCAACTATTAATTTATTGTAAGTACCTATATGTAGTAGTAAACGATAATAACACATCATCATCATCAACATATCACGTCCGTTTGCCAAAACAAAATAAAAAAGTCAAGCTTACTCAAAATGCACTTAGCAAGAACACAAATAATAAAAAAAGTAATTAAATTAACTTTGTAAGTAATACTTAAACTATTTATACTTATATATAAATATTGTCTGAAAAAATTGCAAACCTGCAGTATTAACCTTATTAGTTGTTAAATGCATTGGTATTTTTATCAAATGTGCAGAAATACAATATGAATAGGTTTACGAGATTAATTATAATTTACTGTTTTCACAAATATATATCTTTTTGTAAATACTTAATTAAAGTTTAATATGCTTATTAATTATTATTTTTACACAGGTCAAAGTTCACAAACTAAAAGAATCCTTCATACATGTCTCACATGTGGCTCAGCAGGTACCTATATTTTCATATAAAATTAATGTATCGGAAGTTTTAAGTTTTTATACAAATAAACTGTTTTTTTGTGAATTATTTCAGGAAATGATAATTTTATCATCAAAGATCAACTAGATTCAATGAAGAGATCAATAGAACATCGTATTAAAGAAGAAGGAAAAATAACTAGAGCGTTATTTGCTGCAAATGGAAGCCTTCATGATGTGGAAAAAATTTTGGAAGTAGAAACTATGATAGATTTATCAAAATTGGATTCTGAAGGTTTCATAGATTTTGATAATGAATTAAAATCGAATATTGAAATGATGAGAAAATTGGTAAAAATTATTTACCTTTAGTCTGTATATTTTATTTTATTGTACTCTATATTGTTTAATTATTTTATTCAGAAATGTTTCATGGTGCTTAATATCAAGAGCACATCTAAATTATCTGAAAACTTGAACACTGTTATTCCAAAAATAATATCTAAATCTGTACAGCTACTCTACAGTGCATTTGGCTGGGAAACTAATGCTATCAAAAAACTAAATTTTTCAAAGACTGAAGCATACAAAATTTTATTAGGTATATTATTTATAACTATCAAAATGACTAATAATTATGACTTATTTAATGAATGATATTAATTTTTACTTTAGATGTTATTACTACCAAGTTTCCAGATACTAACCAAAAATAAATATGCAGCACACTTAGTCGTTGGTTTTCTGGTGCTAAAGATAGGGAAGGAGGAAAAAAAGAAAGGAGTCTTAAGAAACTAAATTATGAAACAGAGGGAATTAATAATTAAATTTATAATTATTAAATTCTAAAATGATGGACATTTTAAATCTGATTAAGGAATGCAATTTTTTCCTAATTTCATATATTTATTTTAATTTGTTAAATAGAGAAATTGATCATATTTTAATTATGTTATACCTTCAAATTAATTAATTAAAAAATAAACAACATTTTACTTTTTAATATTATTTCTTAATATGTATTCTTAATTCTTAATCCGTATTTTTCCACTTCAACTTCCCTCTTTTTCATAATTTAGTTTCTTAAGACTCCTTTATTTTTTTGATGTGGAAAAAATTGCATTCCTTAATTAGGTTTAAAATGTCCATCATTTTAGAATTTAATAATTATAAATTTAATTATTAATAATGTTTTGGGGTATAAGTGGTATATACTTCCATGTTAAAATATGTTTTATTATTCTTTTAAATAGATATAAGCGTATTTTGTTATATACGATTTACACAAATGCATTTGTTAAAATTTCAAATTAAGTTTATCAACTATTAATGTTTTTGAGTTTATGCTAAGTACTGCAGAATATAATATATTGTATAATTTTTTTCTCATTCTGAAAATAAACTTAAATTTTTTAAGATATTTATGTAATTATTTATATTTTATGATATACCTAATATGTTTAACAATTTAAGCAATATTAATTAGAAGCATTTTAATTTTCTAACAGAACTGGCCTTTCAAATATTGAGTAGTAATGCCTTCATATTTTTACAACTGGCATTTTACTGGCCGTCAGTAATAGTGACAGTATTGGGATATGTCTGGGATGTTAACACTTTTCTGTACTGGTTATCCACTACTAGTTAACTGATAATCAGTGCTGGCACACAATAAAGGCGAAGTACTGTCTCAAGGTGATAGTCGGTACCGACTATTGGTACTGGGCCAGTAGTGGATAATTAGTACAGAAAAGCGTTATCATCCCAGATATATGCCAGTACAGTTCCATTACTGACTGCCAGTAAAGCACTAGTATCAGTCAGTACTGGCGCAGTATTGTGCCTGTTGTTAATTTCCACTTGGGCAGTACATAGGCGACACACAACGTTTTCATTTTCTGTTGGCAAGTCTAAAAGGGGATGCATTGGGTGTTATTAAATTGATACCGTTGTCCGCGAATAATTATGCACTCGCGTGGGAAGCATTATCTGATCGTTTCGACAACAAGTGGCTCTTAGCATCAGCACATTTAGACAAGCTTTTCGCCTTTAAACCGATCACACACGAGTCGTTACCAGCTCTATCAGCATTCGTCAATACATTCAAAAAAAATGTCGTTAATCAAGTCTCTCGGCGTCAACGACCTTTCTAGTTTCTTGTTGTTTCACATGGGATCTCGGGTTCTTGACTCGATCACGTTACAATTATTCGAATCTAGTACGTCTACTTCAACAATTCCTACATTCGATGAATTGCTAAATTTTGTACAGTAAAGGTGTAAAATATTGAAAAACATAATGCGCGTACGACCTTTGTACCCAAGAAATCAGTTTTTGCCGCCATTACGTTTACATCGTTTAAGCCTTAATAATGCCTTAAGTGTGAAGTTTGTAGTTCAAAGGCGATTGAATCGAGGCCTCACTCAAAGTGCTCATATTGCAACGTCTTTTTGTTGCAATGAAAAAAAAAAAATTGTTTTTCTGAATATCACGAAATATAATTTATGTTCTCAAAATTAATTATCTTAATAAAGAATTGTTAATTTTCATGTTTTATTATTTTTCATTATTTATTTAAAAAAGTTCTTAATTATATCCTTAATTTTTATATTGTTTGTGTAAAAAAAAAATGTGCTAGATGACTGACGGGACTTTTGAGTTCAGACTGTAGATGACCGACGGGACCTGAAAGTCTCAGGATTAAAAAAGGATGAAGGATGAAAAACTAAAATATAACAAAATTACGCTGTTACTTAAAAATTGCATAAAAATTGAATTATGAAAAAAAAAAAATAACTTTTAATGTATTTCAAGGTTTGGTCAGGAAAGGGTTAATGGGTGGTATTAAGTTATAACTATACTTTATTAAAATAATTAAATCAATACAAACTTATGTTTAACAGAATTAGATGGATTTAAGTAACAGAGATTTTTCCCGATGCTCTCGATGTCCCGATGATAGTAACACACTGATTCTTATACAGACAGCGAGACACAGTAGGGGCTCGCTCGGGCTCAAAACTGTCGGCTCAGCGAATTCTTTTAGACCGTGTGTCTCTGCCCGTTCACATTAACAAATAGCTTACTTACCAAGTAATGTAGACAGGGGTTCATAACGGCCCCCAGACTATATGAGACATGGGGTTCCAATGATCACCATGTTTCATCTAATCCGTAGGCTTCTGATATTCTGAAAAGCTTATGCAATTTGTAAGGAATATGTAGACTGTACAAACTCAACATTCTGAGGTTGTGCTATTTCAGGTCCATACAATCGAAGTAAATTAAATTTATTCTTAATCAACAGATATAGACTTATAGTTAATATTAAGATTACAATAATATAGATAACAATAAAATTATGGCCTGGATTTACAAAGATTTTGGTATCGTTGTACAATTTTGTCAGTTCCTTGGTATCCTGAGCCAGCTAATTGAAACTTTTAATATATTTTCCGGTATTGATTTGTTCTGGAATATGGCCGTTAGTTATTTCAGATAATTTGAATATAGTGTTCAAACTAGGATTTTCTAGAACAAAAATCTCCTACAATCTAACCTGCAATAGGACAGGGTAGTAGCCACATCCTACCCGGCTGAGAACCGATACGGCGAATTCCGCGACAACGTTGAACACAATAATGCAGAAAATCAACTAAGGCATAGGTTCCCAAAGTGTGCGCCACGAATTATGTATAAGGACGCCGCGCCGTCATGAAATACTACCGGGTCTAACATTTTCCTTATGATTAGTCATACTATGACTTAGAGAAGGGCGCCCTGAAAAAATCTTGGATAAAAAAGGGCGCCTTGAGTCGAAAAAGTTTGGGAAGCACTGAACTAAGGTATATAATTGATAATGTGGGATGGGACATGTATCCTTACGGCATGATATACACAGTATATAGAAAAGTGTACCAGATAGGCGGCTTGCCGTTTTTTTACTAGACTACGCGAAAGCGTGCTTTTTCACCCTATTAAATACCATCTCTAACTGGAAGCCACTTACGATATCTCCAAACTAGTCCAGTCATTCGTGAACAGGACTTTTAAAACGTGCGCCCAAGAGCTGTAAGAGTTCGGAGATATCGATGAGATGATGACAGCAGATTTTTCGACGCTTTTCGCCGAGGAGGATGTTTACTGTGGTAAGGGCAGCGGATACACGCTCGGGTACATAAACAGGCTACTTTTAGGCATGTACAAGTACACGCCGCTCGTCTTACGTCCGTTACCGGCAAGCGTAGCTAATAGAAAGGTTGTTGTAAACCCACAAAACATTGATCACGAATGTTTCAAGTGGGCGATTCTGGCGAAACACGAACAGAACACCGAGCACTGCGAACGAGTCGGAGCGAATTATTCGAGCAAGGAGTATCAATACGACTTTTCCGCGTTGTCCGTCCCCACCTCCGTATCGGAAATAAAAATGTTTAAGCGCTGTAACCCCGACACGTCCGTAAAAGTGTACGTTTTGGGAAATTGCGGTAATGAGAAAATTTCACCTCACACTGTATATCCTCTGAGGATTGTAGATATAGAGCAGGAGAATCATTTCGATCTACTGCTCATCGCGCACAAGAAGGTAACCACTATACTTTAAATCAAATTTTTCCCGACTCGTTAACACGCAGATGACCACACGAGAAAATAGCGTTTTCATGTGCAAAAAGTGTTTCACCCGTTTCGACGACCGGCAAACGCACTGTAAGTGTAGCGGTGCGGCGGCGCTCACGGACCACATGAAAATATGTGGCCTGCACAAACCAATAGTATCCTTAATGCCATCGGAGGGGACTACGGTACAATTCGCAGCGTAGGTTAAAACGCAACGTTTACCGTTCGTCATATACGCCGACTTCGAATCGTATCTCCGTAAATCGACCGAGACGCGAGGCCCTAACACATGCGTCTCGCAAGACCATTGCCCCATGATCTACGGTTTTCTGGTAAAGGCCGCAGACGGTGTGTCCACGGAATTGCTCGAATGGTTCGAAATTCTAAGCGCACCGGTCATCGTTCGCGGCTCGACTACGCGAAGCGACGTGGCACGGCAATTTGTCCTGGCGGTCACCGAGATAACGGGTAAATTATACAAACTGTATAAGACGACTATTACGGCTATCGTGTGGAGCCGCTGTGAGGAGGACGAGACTTGTGTCGCACGGCATTCATTACAGCAAATCCTTGTAATTTCGATTACATATTTAAAATAAGAAAAAATATATCTTAAGATTGTAATGGTAAAATGTTTTCTGAATTTTCCCGTGGCCACGCCTACAATTTTATCACGCGTATATATATATTTTAAATTGCATAAACACAACGCCGTTATTTATAAATGTAGTTTTTTTTTTGTGTAATGATATAATCCGTGTATTTTGTCCTCATTTAAAGCGATACGCTTACATTTTTTTTCTAATCTATGTGAAATATTATATTTTATTACGACGACGAAGTATAAGTTGTTTATCGCATTTAATATTCGATCGTCATTCGTACGATACACTCGTTCCGTGTTTTACAACTAAATAAAAAAGAATAAATTATTATCCAGCATAACAGTGATTTCGAGTCAGGCTATTTTGACATCGACCTGGAATGTTCACAGATTTTTAAACCATCGAATGCGTTACTAGATTTTTTAGAGAAGACGGAACAGGCGTTGAATATGGAAACAATTACACCGAAAGCGAATGTAGCGATAAAAAGAAATTCGACATAAAGTCAACAGAACTTGGAATTGCGGTGTGTCAAGAAACAGAAAATCAAGACAACGACCTTGGATGGTGGAGTTCCGAAGATGAGTTTGGATGTGGCGACACCGAAGAACGAACCAACAAAAGGAGAACGGCGGAAATGATGGCTTACCTTTTGTCAGGCTGTTAACATGGGTAAAGATTAATATAGGGAAGAATCTCCGGGATTCGAAAGTTTTTTCGAATTGGTCAAAGTGATTTTCAGTTTGAAGAATGAAGTGGATCACCCTCATCTTTATCCGTTGTCAATAATTGTGCTGATGATATCAACTTTTACTCAGACAGACTTACAGAACTTGTAATTGTTGTAATTTTAAATTATTATTTATTTTAATTAATATTTTGTTATTTTTTATAAATTACACCCGACGAAGTGGACCTAATATTTACAGGGCACAGTGACGACGATGGAAGAGATGATGACGTCGGACTACAAAAATCTGAAAACGGAGTTAACTACGATATTGATGCAGTTGCGCAAATAGTGACGTCCTACGACGAGCTGCCGATCTCGTCGCTGACTTCGATTGGGCGGGAAACGTCGTCTACATCACCGACGTTATTGTGCCACCTGGACGAGACGGAGTTGTTCGATTCGTTAAAAGCGCCATTGAACACCTCAAGCACGCATATGTCTCATTCGTCATCGTCAGTGTCCATGATGACCACGTCCACATCGCACACACCTGCAAGTAGTCAAACAACGCTTGCCGTTGTTCCTGGCTCCAGCGAGATTGCGATTACCGAAAGCATAGTCGCAAGCACGCTCGAAGACGCGTTTATGAGTGCCACCTCACAAGTACAGACTGGGACAATATCACTAGATAATAATTATATTAGATGTAATATTTAACCCTCTTAAGCATGGTGGTATAAATAATATACCACTTTAAAAAAAATCTTCTACTCTTGCATTGTGGTATATATTTAATACACCATAATATCACGTTTCATAAGTTGTAAAATTAACCGGTAGATGGCAGAACCGTCAAAATTTTAAAACGTTATCGTATAATCAATAAAATCTTATAGATTTTAACTTATCATATTTTCGTTTTACAGAAATATGATCATTTAATCATTCCACTATTCATTTTCATGTTTGTCTTGTTAAATCATCTTAAAAAACACCTAATGAACCTTCCCTAGTTGATAGATAATTGTTTTTCCTAAATGAAATTGTTAAAAAAGTGATTCATTGGTAGTATAGTATATATGTATACCACTGTGCAAACAGTGTATAATATCCATATTAGTTGCTATTTTATTTGTATGCAAAACAAAAATTCTTCATCTAATGTAATTATGGCATATAAATTGAATGATTGAGATATAGTTGATTGCTTGTTTGATTTTGATGCTGAAATAAGCAATTTACCATCAGATAATAATAGTTTTGGAAAGACAAAAGAGATATTTTTACTATAACTACTGGATGTCATCCTATGATGTTCACTGTAAAAAATAAACGAGGAACTGATGTTCAAATTGAGTACAACTCAAATATGTATGGTATAGATCGATGTGATCAAATGTCATCATATTATTTAAGCCCGAGAAAAACTATCAAGTGATATAAGAAAGCAATGTTTCATCTTCTTTACATGTTATGTGGAACTTATTCTACATCTATAAAAAAAAAATTCTTCAGTACTAGGGACAATTTATTGATTATCATCATGAAATTGTCAGGAGGCTTAATCACTTAACAACGAACATTTTAAATGTACGTCAACTGATCAAAAAGGACAAAGAAATAATCAACACAAATTCGAAAATTTCGAGTCACTCTCAAGAGAAGATACCATTACCAGAAGGTATAGTATGAGTATTTTAAATTGTACTAGCTGAACCCGTGAACTTCGTAGCCCATATATAGAATTCACCCGTGTGCAAGTATTGCTTTCTCTAAATGCAATTCTCAAATCAGATGTATAATTTTGATTAATTTTTCTATAGGGTGGTCAAGAAAAACATACTTATTGAGTTGTCGGGAATGTTACAAAAAAAAAAAAAAAAAATACGTCTTGGAGGTGCAAAGATTGTTCATCTATCCTAATGATGCATAACAATTGAATTAGAATTTAAAAAAAACATCATAAATATGCTCCTCCTGAAAAGTTGAGAAAATAGAGTTACAACCTTTTTTGCTGTGGCAGGTGATGTATGGACAACTTTTACAATTGTGTACTTATAGTTCAATATTAATTTGAAAATCAAACTATGATTGTAGGTACGATTTGAGAAAAAATCGTATTATTATTTTTAATAGACCTAACTCCAAATTTATGATTCCGTTCATTGCGCATTTCAACCTAATCAATATCATATAAAGTAGATATGATTAATTTAAGTATATGAATTGAAATTCCTATAATGATTAGTTTGTTGTAGGTTGATTTATTGAAGAAACAAAATTGTATTGATATTTTTTAATGTGCTAGCTTTTCTTTATATCAAACACAATAATGTAAGAATAATTAGAAATATTTTAAAGTTTTTATTTTTAAAAGTTTTTGTTTTATATGGACAGTATTAATTTTCATTTCTATTAGCATCAGTATAAAAAATAAAAATTCCTTTTAACTGGTAATAAATTCAGAGAGTTAATTATATCATTGTTATGTATAGACTTAATAATTACATAATTTTTTTAAATTTATTTAGCCCAAAATAGACTATTATTTAACTGATGTTCAGCATAGAGGACATTATGCCATTCCAGAGGCTCAAAACATCAGCAAGACTTTTTAGCATAGAATACATTATGTCATTCTAGAGGCTCAAATATTTATATATGTATATAATTTTGAGCTTAGGAAACATAGTGTCAAGCCAGAGGCTCAAAAGCATTCCATCATTCAAGTAATTTATTAATACATACATTATCAATATCGCAATAATAGTAATTAACAAATTGGAACATAGTACAGACAATAACATTTAAAATTAAACTTATTTTCATAATAGTATAATAGTATCATGTTGGATTATTATGAAATAACCAATATTAAAAAAAGAAGTTATAATTTTCAAATTCAATAGAATTTCTATTAGTTTAAACTGATTGCTAATAAAAATGTCTAAAACACTTCTACGGCTTTTTTTTATAGTTAATAATTAATCAATAATTATTATACTTAAACATTGAATAAATTATTTATATTTATTTTAAAATAAGAATATATATATATATATGTTTTTCAGATATCCGAAATTGGCTATTCCCAACATCACCATTTTAGTTTTCTATAAGTTCGTTATTGTTGTTTGTTAACCATCAAAAATTCATTTGTAAAAGTATGTTGTTTTTAAATATAGAAAGGTCAAATATATCCAAATTATAAAAATTATTATTCATATTATATGAAATATAAAAATATACAACAAACATTAATAGATAAGTGTAGATTATAGTATAATTAACTATTATATAGTATTATAGTATATTATCAATACAGTACTCCCTCGTTAACACGAACTCGGTTAACACAAATTATTTGATAACGCGAACCAGTTTTTCGGTCCCGAGAAAGTATACTATAATATGTATAGGGTTTTTTTTATCTCCTCGGTTTATACGAATTATTTCGGTTAACACGAAACTCGAACAAATTTTAAGGACTATATTATCGTTTTATCGATTAACACGAACAGAAAAATGTCAATATGTATACCCTTTAGAATAGTTTTCTGATGATGACATTACGTTTTTAAATGCATTTGATTTTGGTTGAAGAAAATCACAGTCGGTTGAATAATTGCTGATTGAAGAACGCATGGAGAGTGAACTTGAAGGGCCGCGTTCATCTAGTTCTTTTAATTCCATGTCACCGAATAATTTAGCAAGTTCTAGTTTAATCTGTATTTGATTTCTCTCTGAAAACTTTTTGAAGGTTCCTGCATAACTAAGAAATAAGTGGTTGACACTATCATGTGTAGGTTTCTTTTTATTCTCCAGATAACTAATGACTTTGTTTACACCAACATGCTGATCATTAGGTTCTTTACTATTTGTTTTGATTTTCTTTGGTGCTGGTAATGTAGAATCAGTACGCGTGTGTAATTCTGGATCATCCGATTCTTCGACGTCTAAAAATGATGTTGATGCCTGTGGAGAAGTTATCTGTGAAGGAGATGTTAATTCTTGTGTCTGTATCTCTAATGGAATGTCAGTTGTAATATTGGATGTCGTTTGTCTTGGAGCTAAAGTTTTGTCTAAAAATTGTAACTGACTTGCCCACGGCCAATTTTGATACTTATTAGAGGCTTGTCCTGTTGTACTTTTTATTTCTTTTTTGTATCGTAAATAGTTGTCTCTTAGGCTTTCCCATTTTTTTTTTTTGAATTTCGTCTGGTAGTAAAACGATATAATTTTTAATTATGATAAATATAAATAATAAATAATATATATATATATATAAATAAATATAAATAATTATAATTGTAATTATATAGATTCTGAATATAATGATGAATATATTGATTTTACTATAATGAATAGTAAAAATTTGAAAATTTAAAAATTCACGCGTAAAATAATGATTTAATATAAAACGGAGTTAGATATAAAGTAATTTTTTTAGGTACTTGGCCTCAGGTGACTCCTATCAGACTATAGGATTTTCATTTCGTGTCGGACGTACAACTTAGTGATGGGCGATCTGAATCGATCTTTTTCATGCGATTAATCGATTGTTTGGATCGATCTCCTGGACCCCGATATTTTAAAAGATCGATTCATTTTTGTGAAGATCGAATCGGAATCGAATGTTATATTTGGATAATAGAACTATAAAAGTGTGGCCACCACAATCTCCGTTACAGAGACGGCTCGAGATTGGCAACATTGTAAGTGGCGTCGCTCCCCTCCGCGCTCGACCTGGCCGCCGCAACGACGACGTCGTCCACCACAAGCTCTGCGGCCGGTCAGTGCCCAGTGGTCACGAGTTCACTACCGTTTTTTCTATCCGTGCGAATGCACCAATTGCACCTACCATCGTCTGTGCCCGAACGCTCCGAACCCCGACGCTCGAACTGCTCTAAGAAAGTAAGAAACCGTGTTTCTTGGCCGTTCCCTCGACACACACGTGTAAAAACTAAAAACGTTTAATGTTAAATTGTAAAGTTTTCTTTCACAATTTCACATTTCACTAATAATTTAGATTTTAGATAGTTTTTTTTTTTTTTTAAACATATTGCTAATAATTCAGATCGTTTTTTTTTTAAACATATCGCTAATAATTCAGATCATAACCGCCAAGTTTGCAGTTTCGATATTCGATTCATTAAAATGTCGTCGAAAAATAAAAGTGTGCTCTGGAATTTTTATGACAAATCCACCGACGGCGGCGTTTGTAAATTGTGCAAACAAAATGTCAAAACCAGTGGCAATACTACAAACTTGAAAAACCATATTAAACGCAAACATCCGTCTATCAATGTTGACAAGATGTCTAAGATGTCCAGACATTCAATTTCCATGCATTCTACAACTACAAGCATCCATGAAACAGACGAAAATGTTGTTTCTCGTCCTCGATCTTCGATCAGTACCAGTTCATGCCAATCTTCTAATTCTAAAAGTGTCGATGTTGGTTCTGAGTGTTCTGCTTCTGAGTTTTCTGATTCTGTTTTAAGTGTATCAACACCTTCACTATCAGTGTGTAGCTCTCAGAGTCTGAAGCAGCCGAAAATTTACGATTCATTCTCAGATATTAGATCGTATGATGGTAAGAATAATTTGTTTTGAATTAAAAATATAATATTATTTGAAATTGCTTTATTTGTTTTAGTTAGAGGTTCCAAATCCCAAGCAATCACTGATGCAATTGTATATATGATAGCCAAAGACAATATGCCTTTATCGACCACTGAAAAACCTGGTTTGACTACTGCATGAGTAAAGCAGCGCCGATGTATAAAATTCCATCCAGGAAAACTGTTACCAAATTACTACAAGGTAAATATGATGTGTTGTCATGCTTAGTGAAATCTAAATTAGTAAGTATTCAGTTTATGTCTATTACTGCTGATATTTGGACAGATGTAATAAATACCAATAGTTTCCTGGGTATGACAGTTTACTTTTTAAATATGTCAAAACTTAATTTGGAAAATATAACAATTGGTGTATTAGAACTTGCCGATACCCATACTTCGAGTCATATAAGTGAGTGGTTTGAAAAACTGCTTACAGAATGGAGGATCTGTAAGGATCAAGTAGTAACTGTTGTTACCGATAATGGTGCAAATATATTGGCAGCTGTAAAAACCACATTTGACACTCATAAACATTTACCATGTTTTGCGCATACTTTAAACCTTGTAACTCAAAGACCTTTAAATGAAATTTCTGATGTTCAAAATATTATATCCAAAATTAAAACTATTGTTACATTTTTCAAACATTCTGTCAAAGCCAGTGATGAACTTAGAAAAATATGCGAATTTAAACTTAAACAATCAGTACCGACCAGGTGAAATTCTATATTTTATAAGATTGATCGTTTTTTATTATGTTCGAACCATATTGCGTCAATATTAATAAACAATCCTCAAGGACCTTCAATGTTATCTGCAACAGATATCGATATTGCCAGGGAAATAAATCTTGTCCTTAAGCCTTTTGAAGTGGCAACCAGAGAATTATGTGGGGAGAATTATATTACCGGCAGCACTGTAATTCCCTTGATTCACTGCCTCATAAAAAAATGCGAACAAATAAATGTTATTAATCCTATTGCTTTACAATTAAAATCTGCCCTGTTGGACAATTTAAATCGATGGTTCGGTAGGATGGAGGAAATACAAAATCTCACAATTGCTACCATTTTAGACCCTAGGTTTAAAACGCTACATTCTAATAACCCATTAGCATCCTCTAAAGCTATTCGCACAATTCGCCTGAAACTTGCAGATTTAAAAACTAATTCTAGTAGGTCAAATAAAGAGTCTAGTGATGATGATACCGAAACGGCTGATAGTTTGTGGTCTTTTCATAACGAATTGGTCTCAAAAAAAGCCTCGGAAAATTCTGAAGACAACAATGAGCGCATGCCAACTGATTTGAAACATTTTTTGAATCAACCAACAATACCTATACATGAAAATATTATTAAATTTTGGGATGTCCATAAAATGATGTATCCTAACATAGCTAAAATAGCTCAGCCTTACTTGTCACTTTTCGCAACATCAGTTCCTTCTGAACGATTATTTTCCAAGGCAGGTAATAATAATGAATGCTAAAAGAAATAGATTAAGTGGGGAAAAATTGCAGCAACTTTTATTTTTAAGTTCACTAAATTTAGATGACTGGCATTTAAAATGATGAGTTTATTGTAAATATGTTGTAATTATTTTGTATAAATTATTTGTAAATATGTATATCTGTACTGCCTACAGTTTTGTATATAATATATAATGATTGTTCGCGCCATAAGCCGCGAAATAAATGTAACGTGTTGTAATTCGTCTGTATTGTGTTATCATTTTCGTGCGATGTGTAGCGGTGCGTTGCGTGTCCGCAGCCATCGTCGGCGGTGGTGATAAGCCTCCGTGTGCGACCGGCCGGGCACGTAATCGCGCTGTTATCGTCGCGCGTAAATGTTCGTTGTTCCACGTTTTCTTCATATTGTCGGTTATGTTTTTGTAAAAGTAAAAGTCATGTTCTCAGTGCCAAAGTTTCGTAAGTTCTCGTGTATTTTTGGTTTAGTGTGGTGGCACTGAGACATTTATCTTCGTTGTGGTGTCCGACGGCATAGCTTTCGTGGTGAATGTCGTCGGCACCGTCGCTCTCTCGTTTTTGTGTCTTCGTGGTGTGCACATCTAATTTCATTTTTGTCAAGTCCGTACGTCCGCAGCCATTTTCATTCAAACCACGTTTTTTTGTGTAGTGTCATTTTCTTTTTGTGAATAACGTGGTTTTCATTCATTGTGTCATCGTCCAGGGCTGTGGATCGTTGCAGTTTTTTCGTTGGTGACTGTGCTTGAGTGGTCGCACGTACCAATTCTGTGATTTATTTTTTATTGATACACTGCGGTGTGCCGTCATAGGCAATTGTTTAATCACAGGGTTGGTGCGGTCGCGTGGATGGAATCAACCATTTCAACATAGTCACAAGTGAGTATTGGTCGACCATATTTGTTCATTTGTGGTTAAAGGCCGACGGGCCTAGCCGTCGTAGGCACGTTATTTATTATTATATATATAGAGCTCTTGTATTGCCGCCATAGGCACATATTTATTGTATCACTGCGGTATGCCGTCGTAGGCAAATTATTATAAAATTCTTATTTCGTGTGTGCCATGTGGGCCACACATTTTATTTAGTTATTTATTTCTTATTATTTGCGCGCCGTGTTGGGCCAATTATTGAATTATTTATTTTGTTTTATATATCATTATTATTTACATTGTTATATTATTATTTGGTGTGTGCCGTGTGGGCCACACATTATTTATATTATTTATTTTGTTTTCTTTTTTATTATAATTTTTTATACCACATATTTGGTTTTTATTATTTATTATTATTTTTTTTCCTGTCGTGAAGGCACCCTTATTTATTTTTATATAAGCGCTGATCGCGACAACAATGATATTGTGAAAAAGTGTATACTTTATGTTGTAATTATTTACTGAGACTTCTATTTGTATATACTCTATAGGGACATTAGGAACTGAGTTCACTTGCTAGTAAATTAAAATCAATTTTGAAAATTGAATATACCTCTTAAATTAATAATTACTTACCTAGTAAAATAATTAAATCAAATTATGATTTTATTAACAAGTGCTTAATAACCAAACAATAAAGTATTTGAAAATTAATATACATGATAAGTATTTGTGTTTCTGATTGGATGTTTTATGTGGGTATTATACGTATATATTATGATAGTTAAAAACATTTTATATTTTGTAATTTATTCAATAAAATAAAAAAAATAAAAAAATATATGCGGATCCCTCCCCTCCTGTGATCAGCTATCACCAATTGAACACTGTCAGTTGTCACTGTCCATTGAAGTGGTGAGTTCCGTTGGCATTGTTGTAGCCCTAGGACTACAACACTTTCCAGTGTATACTCGCTCCAAAATCAAGAGGGACTAGGCAGGGAGCTCTCACGCTGGCATTAATGTGTTTGGAATACTCTTATATATAAATCGTTGTGACCCGGGTGTCACAAAGGGAGAGTTAGAACAACTCAAAGCACGCCGTCTAGTGATTTAAAAAATCGTTATTTTAAGAATCGATCTTTTAAAAAATCGATCTTTTGCCACCGATCTTTTTTTGAATCGATCTTTTATTTTCGATTTAAATCGATTCACTTTCAAGAATCGCCCATCACTAATAATGGGTCTAGTCTGACATCATAATCAGTAATTGTTTTTGATTGGCTAACAGCGCTTGGCTTCGACCGTTTAGTAAATTATCCGTGGTTTTCGATAGCATACAACACTGGTAACCGAATGTGATAACAGTTTTTTACCGTTATCACTTGTGTTGCTATGAAAAAAAATTTGTATTCACGTGTTGTCAACGGAAAAAAACCACGTCTCAAAGTTTTTATTTCATTTGAAGTCATAGAATCGTCCTTTTTTTTCGTTAAGTCTGATAGTATCTCATACATATAGTACTAATAAAGAATAAATCAAAAAATTTAAAAAAAAAACCAACTGTGTTTTGTAAACTTACATTTTGTAGCTTGGGGTAACTTTGTCCCGTTATTATTTGATAGGGATAGCTAAAATATGATTTTTTTTTTTTACATTTTTTGTCATGTTTATGATACAATTAGTCATTTTAGGCACTTAAGTTATACCTGCCTACTTAGTTCATATAGTCTCTCATCTGTCTTGTCTATTTTGCTCAACAGTTAACGATGCCGCGTAATCTAAAAAGATCGCTAGGTACGAAGGCGTACACAAACTATAAGCCGGAAACGTTACAGGCATGTCTAAGAGCTATGAAGTCCAAACAAATGACACAACGCAAAGCTTCCGAACACTACAAGATACCTAGGTCAACCACAAAGAATAAACTAAAAGCATTGCACAGTAAAAGTGTTGGCCATCCTACAGCATTTACTCCCGCCGTGGAAGCACAGCACAGCATTGCATGAAACTTGCCGATTTTGGTTTCCCATTAATCTCTTCGGACCTCAAGATGTGCGTAACTCGTTATTTAGATTGTATGGGAGTTCGAGTGTCTCAATTTACTAACAATATTCCAGGTGATTACTGGATTCGCGGGTTCTTAAAAAGAAACAAAGATTTATCGGTGAGAATCAGTGCAAATATTAAAAAAAGTCGTGCAAACATCACAAATGACGATGTAAATGATTATATAGACCGTCTTGAACAAACCTTAGCTGGTCTTCCGTCCTCACGTTTATATAACAATGATGAAACAAACCTCACAGACGATCTGGGAATGAAAAAAGTGATAAGTAAAAGAGGCTCTAAATACGTGGAGCGAATTTGCAATTCAAGCAAAAGTGCGATTTCACTTATGTTTTGTGGAAATGCTGAGGGGCATGTTTTACCGGTTTACGTTGTTTATAAAGCAGAATCGCTAAGGACCACATGGACTGAGGGGGGTCCTCCCAACACAAGATATAATCGCAGTAAAAGTGGTTGGTTTAATTCCCACTTTTTTGAAAATTGGTTTGTAACAAATTTTTTGAAAGAAGTACAGGGCGGAGGACCTAGTACCTTAATTGGGGATAATTTAGCGTCACCCATAAACGAACATATGTTAGAATTATATGATACTCATGACATTAAGTTTATATGTTTGCTACCAAACACCACGCATATATCTCAGCCACTCGACGTAGCCTTTTTTAGGCCAATGAAGGGGGCTTGGAGAGACATTTTGAGGCAGTGGAAAAACACGAAAACTGATAGTTGTTAAACAACTCTCCCGAAAGATATATTCCCCCGACTACTGACACAGTTAATGGACAAAATTGAGTTCAAGAAAGCAGAAAATTTAAAAGCTGGTTTCAAAAAAGCTGGTATACACCGAGTGAACAGAGAAAAACTAATAGAACGGTTGGCTGAACATAAAAGTGATATGCTCGATAATGATTTAATTGGTAAAGCATTTCTGGATCAAATTCAAAATGAAGGTCAAGATTTTATTGGATTAGCTGGTAAACCAAGGAAAAAGAAATTTCAAGTGTCACCGGGCGATAGTCTATCAATTGAAGATCTAAGAAAATCACGAGATAACCCAGAACCTTCAACTTTAAAACCTACACGAAACAAGAAAAAAGGTCAAGTTCTGTCATCTTCATCAAGTGAGTCAGATTCTATAGATTTTGATTTGGCAAGTGACAGCGATAATCTTGACGACGGCAGTGACAGCGAAGATGTAAATAACTTAATTGAACCTGACGACGGCAGTGACAGTGAAGATGTAAATAACCTAGTTGAACCCAACGACAACCTCGAAGAACCGGAACAAAATTATAAGGTTGATGATTTCGTTCTGGTCAAATTTCAAGAAAAACAGTTTCCCGGTTGTATCACAAAAATGTTCAATAAAGGCCCAACTATGGACTGCATGGAGAAGCTTTCAAAGCAGTGGAGGTGGCCCGCGAAGAAAAACTGCATTGACTATGAGTGGCGATACATCATAGCAAAAATAAAAACGCCGATTTTGTATAAACGAAATTTTTTTCTTGTACCAGAATTAAATGAATTTATGTAATATGTTATATTATTTAACTTCTATGATTAAAACATACATTTAGTATTTTTTTTATTATTTAATACATATATGTATTTAAGGCGTAGTAAAAAAATTAATTTCCTTAAACAGGCTGTTTTATTCGTTATTTCGCTTGTTTTACCCCCAAAATTGGTTTAATTGCTTTCTAGAAACTTGCTGATTAATTTGACATAACCCAACTTTGGCCCAAAGAAGCAGGAAGAGCAGATATATAAAGATATTGGAGGTGGGTTAAAATTACCCCATTGCCGAGTAACATTGGCCCAAATTTTTGAAAAAAATTTTTAGAGTTAAAAAACGAAAAAAATTAAAATTAGATTTCACAGAAGGCATGTCTAAGCACACACAATTATTTACGTATTTTTTTTTTTTTTTTTTAATTGCAATATGCTCCGACTGATGTTAGAAAAAAGAAAACAACTACCAAATGAACAAACCGTCACCTATATAAATGAAATAGAATCGTTATGTAGGCGCATAGATAAAAATATGTCCCAGGGAGAGATGGTTCGAAGCATTATGAAAGGTTTAAAACCCACAATAGCAAGGTGTATAGGAATCTTAGGCAACGATACGTTAGATGATTTAAAAAAAAAACGTACGTAAATACGAACTCATAGAATTTATGACAACCGGGGAAGCACAAAAAAGCCCATTTGAAATCGAAAACGACATAATTCATAATAAATTACAACAAATTAATCTGAATAACAGAAATAAAAATAATGAGAACGAAAAACTACGTCAAGAATTAAGTAATTTAAAAAAAACGGTCGAACAACTAAAAAATAATCACAATTATAATAACTTATCTAAAACCCCTTATAGACAATATCGTAATAATAACACACACAGATTTACAGGCGAATTTTCTAAAAGAAACATTGATACCCCTTATTGGTATCAATCACCTTTTCCATTTAAAAATTATAACAATAATGTAAAAAAATGTAAAATATGCTTAAAAATTAACCACACTGAAGACGTATGTTATTTTAAAAATAAATCTAAAGTAATATGCCAATTATGCAATAAATTCGGTCACTCCGCGATTAATTGTCATTCCACCAATAACGGTCATAATATACTAAATAAAAATTTAAAGACATCGAACGTTTGTTCACCTTTAGTTAAAGCGAATCATGAACAAATATTAAACAAAATAAATTGCTCACCTAATGCACTATACATTAAAGCCAAATTTAATAACTCGAACATCCCCATAACAATTGACACAGGATCCAACATCAGTTGCGTTAGACAACAACTACTACCGACCAATTACACACTGACCCCGAATAAATTACTACTTTCAGGCCCAGATAACAAACCACTAAATGTATTGGGTGTAAGTAACATAAAAATAATGATCAACGATAACGAATTCAATGTACTCACATACGTAGTAAAAGATTTATTAAGTGCAATAATACTTGGCAATGACTTTTTCGTAAAACATAATGCCCTTATTGATTTTAAAAATAACACAATCATACTAGACAATAATATGCAAATTGAATTACAAATAAATCACTCCAGCGCCTTAAACCACATAAATAAAACTAAAAATATATTAGAAATTAAAGGTAGTATATTTAATTCACCCTCTGACTTTGCTATAGCTCACTGCATATCAGCCGACCTCAAAATGAGCGCAGGCATAGCAAATCTAATATGCAATGTATATGGTGATACCTCTCGAAAATTTGCATCACAAAAATTCAAGGTAAGCGATACCATACCAATAAATAATAGTCAAAGAACCATATTTCACTTAATAACGAAACCAAATTATAATCATAAACCTAAATATGAGGATCTAAAAACAGCAATACATAACTTAAAAATTGAAGCACTAAAATTAAATAAATTAAAAATTGCAATGCCCACAATAGCATCTGGTCTTAATAAATTAAATTGGTCCATAGTAAAACAATTAATTTATGCAGAATTTCAAAACTCTAACATTGAATTATACATATACCACAACAGTTATAAAAATATAACCGACAACTGGAAATCAAAAAAACATTATAACGTAATAAATAACACACACGCATTCCACGAAAATAAAAATGACCAAACCAAAAAAAAAACAAATCGTAAATAAAAATCAGGCATTCAATATATTTTCTTAATACAAACCCGGAGAAAATGTATCTAGTGATGGGAATTGTGGACTGTACGCTATTTGTAACGCATTAAATGACAATAAAATTAAAAAGGTCACTTCAATAATTGAACTGTTAGAATTGTTAGAAATAAATTACTTACCGAACTATTGATGGTCAGATGATGAACTAGCATCCATAGCCAATTATTACGGTCACGATATTTATATTTATAATGATAACAATAACATGGGGATAACATATGGGAATGGAAATAGGCCATCTGTAGTACTATACAATTCAAACAAAAATACCCATTGGATCCCAGGGACCCTAACATCAAAAAAATCAAACAAAATTCCGAATGACATAATCCATGTACTAGAATTTTCCACAATCACCACCCTGAGAACTAATATAAGACACATAAAACAATAAATTACAAAGTAAATGATCTAGTAATGATAAGATTCCCATTCCTAGACATAGGAAAATCTCCTAAATTAGGGCCCAAATATAGAGGACCATATAAAATAATAGAAAAAATTAATGACCTAAATTTCAAAATAAAACTAATTTTAAACGACAAAGAAGTTGAGGACATCATCCATGTTAGGCGTTTAAAACCATTTTATTCCAGAATCGGAGAATTAATACAGACAAAAAAATTACATAACTTAACCCTTCAGTGCCCATTGTAGCAGAAATGCAACATGTTTCAAATTAAATTATATTATATGAAATATAATATTTTTTAATTAGGTAGTGCTCTCTATTTGTTTAAGAAATAACTACCTATCAGCTGTTATAAACACAATAGTGATTTAGTTGATAACCATTGCTTAGTTTCCCGCCAAAAAAATGTTTTCTTATCATATCATCAAAACAACCGTTGCGAGCTTTTTTTTTTAAGTTTTTTTGTGTCTTAAATACTAATTTATTCGTCAAACAAAAATTCTACGTATTCAGGTAAGTCTTATAGATTCTATTTAAGTAAAGAACCATACATTTTATTCATTTTTTTATGAATTACAATACATTTTAATCATGTTGCATATTTGCTACAGTGGGCAAGAAGGTAACGATATGAATCGTAATAAACTCAACAACGAAGAACTATTACAGATCCTTTTTAACACAAATTGGTCAGACAGTGAAGATGGTTTAGATAATTCTGACCACGAACAAGACCTTAACAATGTACAAATACCTGAACATGTTGATTATCCTACTAATGTAAATGATGAAGGTAAATTAATTATTATTTTAACAACTAGAACAAAACAAAAATTTAAAAAAAATATATAATTCATACAAATTTTATAATTTTTTAGTGAGTTTTGACTTATTGGATTTGCCTGTGGAAATGCAGTTTGACACTGGTGAAACATTAATTCTACCTTCAGATTCGAAATCAAATTTGACTTATCAAAACCAAAACACAACACCTAGACGCAGTATAAGACAGGCATTTTCCTCACCAACAGAAAGTACTAGCAATACTACCAATCAATCCCATTCAAGACCAAAAGAAAAAAATATTGAATTGACAAATTTAAAATGGAAAAAAGGTAATTTGATCACACCCTCTGCATGTTTAAAATTTAATGAACCTACGCTTCATAATGATTTGCTTTCGCTTGAAACACCGCTTGACTTCTTTGCTTACTTTTTCAACACTGAGCTTTTGATTAAAATAAAAGAAGAAACTGAATTGTATTCAGTTCAATTAAATCCCAATAAACCAGTCACACTAAGTATTGATGAAATAAAAAGGTATTTGGGCATTTGCATTTATGCTTCTGTGCTGCATGTGCCAAAAATCAGGGACTATTGGTCGGTTGATTTAGGCTTTCCTTTGATATATAATACTATGAGTCGTAATAGATTTGAGCTTATAAAAAGTGTATTACATTTCAATAATAATGCAACAATGTTATTGCCAAATAACCCGACCACGATCGTCTTCATAAATTGAGACCTATAATTGATCATTTAAATAATCGCTTTTCGTCTATTCCTTGTAAAGAAACTTTATCATTAGACGAACAGTTATGTGCTACTAAAGCTAAAAGTTATATGAAGCAGTATCTACCAGACAAACGGGAAAGATGTAAAATGCCTTCATGCAAAGGTTTTACTTACTTAAAATGTACAAAATGTACTGTGTTTTTATGTTTAAACCGTAACAAAAATTGTTTTACTAATTATCATATGTGAATATTAAAATGTTGACTTATTATGACCCACTGTTGCATATATGCTACATAGTTCAAGTTTAAGTTTAATAAAAAAGTTTCATGTTTTGATTTTTTTACTTATTTTTCCCAATTTCCTCGTGTTTTAATGATTAAAAAAAAATTTAGAAATTTAAAATTAAAAAAATTGGGCATTGAAGGGTTAATCAAGTTCCCCGACAAATTAACTAACCAAACCAAAATTATCTTTATTTAAATAATATAAGAACAAGTAAATAAAATTAAAACAAAAACACTATCTAACATAATATAAATAAATAAAAAAAAAAAATAAATAAATAAAATGTATCCATAATTTAAGTATAATTTTAGCTTATTTATATAATATTATAAAAATTCTTCACTATTATCATAATGCAAAAATTTCGATAATTGATCAGAATTTAAGTATAAACTACATAAGTTAACTAGTATTATAAAATAACAAAAAAAAATTCTTCAAAAATTAAAGTAACTATTGTTAGTGTTACGACTAATTTCACAAAAATATTGTCTATGACTTAAATATAATCTTAGTTTACCACTATTATAAAAAAATTGTTCATAGTTTAAGTAAAATTTAAGTTGATTGTTATAATATAAGATCATCAAAAAAAAAAAAATGTATCGTTCAAAAAAAAAAAATGTTTTTAATTTAAATATAACATAAGTTTATAATTATTGTGATGTAAAAATGTCATAAGAAAATTATACAAGTATTATTTAAAAAAAAAAAAATGTTTTAAATCTAAATCTAAGATAAAATTAATCATAAGTGTAATAATAAAAAATTTAATCTTGTAAAAAAGAATAAAAATTGATTTTAATCTAAATTTAAGTGAAACCAATCATTATTATATGTAATACCAAAAAAAAAATGTCATTAATTTATATATACATATATATGTTCCTTAAATATCATATATTATATTATATTTTTTTTTTTAATGTTATTAATACAACAACATAACAAAATATGCAACAAGCATTCATGAGGATGGATCAACAAGAAGACAAACAACAACACAAAACAAAAAATTGTAAATCATAACATTATCATCACATGATAATGTTCAATGATTAGTAATAAGATAACAATATGTGAGCACTCATTATAATCCACCAGATAGGAAATACATAAATAACAGTAGTATAGACTTTCAAATTTACCCTCCATAACTTCATTGTAACTCTTATTTTTGCATAAAACTATTGTTACTGTCCCTTGATTATTGTAAAAATACAAAAGAGTAAAAACCTCATCAGAGAAATCATTATTGTACTTTAAATTTCACTTTTTACGTTTTATCTATAGGTACTCTAAAATGTTTAAAAATATTTATATTATTCTCACAATTGCCAGTGAGCGTTGTTGTGAGGACACAACAAAAAAAAGTGTAAGGTGGATGTAATGATGTGCATCATTCGACTGTTAAAGACGGCACAAATATTTTATTATGTATACAATATATATGTATGTTATTTTTAAACCCTTTCAAATAAATAACGGTATCTTTGATACCCGCACGAACGACACGGGTCGAACAATAGTAGTATTGACATCCCTACATTAAAAGGACAGACCCAAGATCCATGCCGCCGCATGTGCCTATATAACAGGTACACAAACACACACACTCCACACACAGAGTCCTTGATCTTAGGTCGTCAGAGCATGCGCACCGATCATAAGATCAACGACGAGCGATTTATGTATTTATACATGCGATTTGTTTTAACTCATTTAAGTTTAAATTAAATAAAAAAAATATTGAATTATTTTAATCTGTTCGACTTGCGTTCTTCGTGCGAGTGTTGAAGAATATCCAGTTCTAGTGCTATTAAATTCTGCATTTGTTCTTTCTTTTTCAACCTCGCGTCGGCATCAGAAGTTCTACGGCGAACAGGTAAGTGCTGTTTATTTAGCTTGGCGGACTGTACAATTGCGCTGATCGGCTCTCGAACCTTCTCAACCCCGAGAGCCCTCCCTTAAACAAGGAGGAAGGTAACAACCCATTCATACCACATCGCTCGCATACCTACTACTTATTTTATTTTTGTACTTTTGGGTTATTACAAAACTAAATAATTAAAAAAATTATGATCAAAGTCACCCCTCTTTACGGTAACAAAGTAATCTCAGAAAGATTTCATTTTTTTTTTTTTTTAAAAATATGTGTGCACAGGTACAAGATTACTATTAGTTTTAGTGATTTATATGATTTTTGTCCTTATAGGACAATGTTACCGTCTAAATATCGTACTATC
>NW_020273375.1:0-57210 GCF_003268045.1 Sipha flava
CTTTAAAAACTTAACCATCATATACGATTGAGCGACGGCACGCAACACAATCAATTACTATCTGAGGACGAATTCGACTTGGATGAAAATCAAATGGAAGAAAAAGCTATAAAACAGGTAGAAATAATTGATCGTTTATTTTTACGAACTGGCGAAGACATAGAAATTAGTAGTAAGGATTTAGAAATATTAGAAAATAATGATGACATGCTAGTTTTTGATTTTCCTGAGTTATCTAATGGTAATAATGTCGTTTCTACTAATGCTGATAATCCTAGACTTGAGAATTTTAAGACCAAGAACTTCTTCTACACTTATTGAAAATAATATTCAAAATGACCCGACTGTTATTGCTCCTAATTTCCCGGTAACTCCAGACTCAGAACTTCAAACTGAAATAAACCGACAGTGGAGAAAGAAGGACGAAGCACTATTGAATTACCGTTATACAATGAAAATAAAAGCTATAATGTAGAGATGTTCAAGAATTCTAAAAGTGCGACAGATATTTTTGTGAAACTTCTAAATCCAATTACCGATCATATCGTTGATCAAAGTAATTTATATGCGACACAAAATAACAAAACACTAAAATTATCTGCAAATGAATTAATGGGCTTTATTGGGATTAACTTTTGCATGGGTTATCATAAATTATCGTCTTATAGACACTATTGGAGTACAGCAAAAGACCTACATTTACAAGTTATTTCCGAAGTTATGAACAGAGATAGATTTAGCGAAATTTTATCAAATATTCATGTAAATGATAATACCGCGATTCCAGTAAATAATAAAGATAAACTTTACAAGTTACGTCCAATGATAGATTCGTTAAATAAAACATTTTCTGAAGCATATAATGGAACTCGCGAGCTTAGCGTGGACGAGTCAATGATTAAGTTCAAAGGACGCAGCAGTCTAAAACAATACAATCCTATGAAACCTATAAAGCGTGGGTATAAGTTATGGTGTATTGCCGATCAAAAAGGATACATATTAAATTTTTCAATTTACCAAGGCAAAAATGAGGCCCTAGAACGAGAATTCGAAGATTTCAATCTGGGAGAAAGAATAGTGCTAAAACTAACCAAGCCATATTGGAAACAGTCCCGAGTTATATTTTTCGATAATTACTTTACTTCTATAATATTACTGGAAAGATTGAAGACAGAACAGAAATTGGCATGTGGCACCATAAGATCTAATCGGAAAGAAATGCCACTTAATTTGATGAAAGAGTCTGCAATTGCACGTGGCGATTACGACTATCGTTTTTCTACATTTGGTATTGGTGTATTCAAGTGGCGTGATAATAAAACTGTGCATTTTGCATCTAACTATCATGGAAACGAAATTACAAGTGTTCTAAGAACGATGAAGGATGGTTCAAAATTAACAATAAAATGTCCTTCGGTGGTAAAAGACTACAATAATTTTATGGGAGGTGTCGATTTAGCTGATAGATATAGATTATTGTACAATGTTGATCGAAAATCAAATAAATTATGGTTAAGAATATTCTGGGGACTCCTGGACATTACATTTGTGAATGCCTACGTCATTTACTGTGAGATGTTTGGTGACACGAATGTTTTGGATGTACGTCGATCCATCGCACATGGTCTTATGGCATCACGGGTGGTATACGGTGCCAATAGATGGAGGTGTGAACTGTGCAGTACACGTGGAATTGAGTCGAGACCAAAATCAAAGTGTTCACATTGTTGAGCATTCTTGTGCAGTAATGAAAATAAAAATTGTTTCAATGAGTACCATGAAGTAGAAACCCTCCCTTCACCCATAAAGTAATCGGCAAATTTATCACGAATTGTAGTAGGTGTTTTTCCTGGATAGATGTCTGTTCTTTCATCTTCATCTTGAAATCCTTCATATGATTATGTGTCTTCAAACCTTAATGAATTACTATCTCGAACACGAACAAAATTGTGTAAAAGTACACATGCTTTTATAATATTTTCAGCGAATGGTTTGGATACATTTAATGGCCTATGAAATATTCTCCATTTATTAGACATAATACCAAAAGCACACTCGATAAACCGACGAGCTACTGAAAGCCTATAGTTAAACACTCTTTTCTTAAATGGTAAATTTTTTCCGGCAGGACGTATTATATTATGACTTAAACCAAACGCTTCATCTCCCACAATTATATATGGCAGTTTAAAGTCACTCGCTTCTGGAAGAACTGAATCTTCGGGAATGGACAGTTCTTTTTTAATAATTTTTTCGTAAAAATTTGAGTTTTTAAAAGTTGACGAATCGCTATTTTTTTCCGTAGTCTCCGATATCTACAGCGATAAGACAATAATTTGCGTCACAAACAGTTAAGAGAACAATTAAAAAAAAATGTTTATAGTTGTAGTATAATGAATCGCTATGTGTTGGTTTGACTAACCTGATGGGTTTTCCTACAATCGCACCAATACAGTTAGGAAAATTTATAATGTTATAATAGAGTTCTGCAATTTCCACCCATTTTTCTTTCGTTGGCTCTGGCAAACATAGGCGGAACTACGGCCTGGGCCATCTGGGCCATGGCCCAGGCTAATTGGTTCCGTGTTAATGTATACATTTGCTAAGAATCTATTGTTTTAAATGTAATAAAAAAAATTAGATATAAATGTAAAAGAAAATTGAGAAATTAACTGTACGTAATAAATAGAATATTTCAAATGTTAAAAATATATTTAGTAGTATTACAGCTGGTCATCAAAATCAAATCATTATCAAAAGTTTTTAAATTATTGATATTTATTTTTAGAAAATGTCACTGCGAGTCTCGCCGTATTATTTTCATTGTTCATACGTTCAGTACCTACGGGTTTTATCTTTTTTTTTATTATCGTTTATCGAATAATCCAAATATAGACATTATAAGGTTATTAGTTTAAATAGTTTAATATTTTTTGTTTATTTGACGACCATACCTACTGGTGAACGGACTGAGGATACAGATGCATGGTTAGCAAAATGGACAAGTAAGTTATTAATTTTATATTTATTTTAAGTGTTAAATTTAATTAATTGTATACTAAAGCATTACTAGATGTAAGATCTAGGTATTTATTATCTAGCAGGCCCTATTTTTATGTGCACCAACTCGCTTATTGCATACAGACTAACAGCAGTTAAGCCTTTAAAGAACTACAATCATTTTATAGTAAAAACCATTTTAATTATTTTATTTTTAGTGTTATTGATAATAAAACAGTACAATATATGTAACATAAATGTAAAATGTAACATTATTATTCATTATTTATTACTTATTCATTTTGCACAGTTGTTCACAATTGAATTACTAGTTCTATTATATTATATTACTAACAAAAAAAAAAAAATAAATATTTCAAGTTTTTTAATACATATTTTGCTAAAAAAAAAAAAAAATCATAAATATTAACATATTTTGACTTTTATTACATAACAATCCGCGCCCTAGTTATAAAATTGTATACACTAATATTGATTCTAATCTTGTCCATATTACAATATAAAACGATTTTATAAATTGTTTAATAATATACAGAATTGTCTAGGACAGGCATAATATATTCTAAAATCTATATATTGGTTGGTTTTTAGATATATTATCCGAAAAAGTCCAAACAAGGAATCAGTAAATTCCAATTTAAAAACTGTTGAAGTTCAAAATACCACAGCAATTGCATTGCCTTCTGATCATTTGAAATCCGAAAATTTGAAGTTGCAAACATCTTTCATTGAACATAATGACCTAGCTTTACCATTACCATCTGATCGTTTAAAAAGACACTCAAAATTACTCAAAGGGCCCTGCCAAGTCCACTTATCTCTTTATCCAAGAGTAAAATTCGGGGATCGATTTCGTTCTTTTCAAAAATCATGGTACGAAACTTTTAAATGGTTAGAATACAGTGAAAGTATAAACGCAGCATTTTGTTTTTGTTGTCGAGCATTCTCTTCGAATAATATAATTAAAAAAGGTCATATCGATCAATCGTTTATAAAGAAAGGTTTTACTAATTGGAAAGGTGCCACTGAAGCTTTTAGACTACACGAGAAGTCACAATGTCATATTGATAGTGTGATGTCGTGGGAACATTTAAAAAAAGGAATTCCCATTGATGTTAAGTTGGATAAACAAAAAGAAATCACATTAGCAGCTCGTGAAAAAATACGTTTAGAAAACCGGGACATCATCAAACGTTTAATTGATGTTATAATTATATTAACCAAAAGCGGAAGTTCATTCAGAGGACATCTTGAGCATGAAGATAATGTGAATAAAGGACTATTTTTTAGAAATCGTAGATCTACTCAAACGATACGATCCTATTATAAAAAATCATTTAGAACATGGGCCTAAGAACGCACACTATTTGAGTGGAAAGATTCAAAATGAATTAATAGCCTCAGTTCATAATGTGATGTTTCAAGAAATATGCAAGAGGTTAAATGGTCAACAGATTGCAGTTATGGCTGATGAGACTAGTGACTGTGGTCTCATTGAGCAAATGGCAATCGTAGTAAGATATTTTGATGATGTAGAAAATAAACCTATCGAATTATTCATCTCTCTGGAGCGTCTAGAAACTACTGATGCACAATCCATTTTTAATGTTTTAAACACAATAGTCCATAAGTTAAAACTCGATTGGCTCTCTGTTTCTTCCGTTTGTTTCGACGGCGCAGCCGCAATGGCAGGTCATATTTCTGGAGTTCAATTCCGATGTAAAGAAAAAAAACTCTAAAATATTATACGTACACTGTTTTGCTCATTGCTTAAACCTTGTACTTGTAGATTCTTGCATTTCGCGTAAAGAGAATAGTATGATTTTTGATTTTTTTTGGAACAGTTCAAATAATATACAATTTTATTGAAGGCAGTCCATCTCGACACGCGGTTTTTGAATAAATTCAAAAAAAGTGTTGGTGTAAAATTAAAGACTTTAAAATCCCTTTCAACAACTAGATGGGCTTGTAGGGCAGAAGCTGTAACAGCAATTCGAGACACTTCTCGGTTATAATTCAGACAGTTAATGAAATAAATTATTCAACTAAGCAACCAGAAATAAAAGCTAAAGGAAAAGGTATTATTTCCCAATGCTTAAATTTTAATTTTATCATCTGTCTCGAACTGATGCATCCTATTCTACAGTTGATTGTAAAAGTTAGTAGAGTACTTCAAGATCCCAGATTAAGTATTTTGACAGCTTTGGAAGAGATTAAGTGTCTTCGTTTGGCAATAGAAAATATGCGTTCCGATAGTTTATTTTATGATGATATTTATGATCAAAGTCAGCACATTTGTGAAGAACATGGCGTAAACATACCATCAGTCAGACCTAGAAAACTGCCTGCACGTAGAGATGAAAATTGGAAAAATCAGTTTGTATTTGAGACCAAGAAAGAGGAAATCCGAGTTTCTACAATGTATCCATTGATTGATTCATTAGTACAAGGAATTGACGAACGTTTTAATCAAGAAAGCACTTCAATCATTACTGGTGTGGGGAAAATGTTAAAATTTGAATTGAGCAAAGATGACATTAATTTATTGACAAATCATTTTGATTTATCAAAGGACGAATTTGTAAGTGAAATACATCTTTTGAAGGCACGAAACAAAGATGATATTCTTACTAATAAAGACTGTGCATTTTGGTTAAAATGGTTACGAGAAAATGGTATTGAGACCATTTTTTTTCAGCATAGAAAAGTATTAAAAGGTTTCTCTGTCATACCAGTCACAAGTGCTTCGTGTGAAAGAGCTTTTTCGAAGCTAACACATATTAAAACTAAGCTACGGACGACAATGACTCAAGGGCGATTGGAAAATTTAATGCTTCCATATATTGAACAAACCATGGCAAAAAATGTCGACATTAATGATGTGATCGAAGAATTTAAAAGAATGGTCCCATATGAACGTCGTTTAGCTTTATAAGTCTTAACTTTAAGATACAATTTTAAATATTATTAGTATCTGTATTTCACATGAAACATTTTAGTTTATATTATTACTTATAAGTGATACAATTTTAGATTTATAACATTCAATAATTACCTATGTTATATACAGTTGTATTGTAATAAAAAAAAACATTAATGTTCCATATATCACTCTCCACCCTTATTTCTTTTGAGTATGATAGGTGAAAAATGACTCTCATGAGTGGCTCAGTCTAATTAAAATGTCTAGTTCCGCCTATGCTGGCAAACATACATTTTTTAAATTATCCCAAATTGCAATACAAGTCTCTTGTATAATATTACTCAATGTAGATACTCCAGTTCTGTAATCGTAATGAAGTTCTGTTAATGTACATCCTGACGCAAGATACCTGGAAATAAAGAATATTCGATAAATAACAAAAAATTTCTTAAGACACTTCTACTAAATTTTATTTATATAATTTAATAAAAATAATTAACCTACAAACAAAATATAAATTATGAAATGTTTTACACTATAGTGCAAGAGTTACCAAGGAAATGGAAGAATTTGAGAAACTCATTTTCTAGAGAACATGCTAAAAGAAAGAATTTGAAATCTGGGTCAGGAGGAAGTACATGGAAAACATATGTTTATTATAATCAATTATCGTTTCTTTCTTCTTGTGCAGCACATAAGCTAACAACTTCAAATTTAAGTTCAACACATGATTCTCCAGATGAAAATGAAAATGACATTGAAGAAGTTAATAGCGACTTGAATGAAACTACCGGAGAAGTTTTAGAAAATGTTTTACGTCACAAGCCCGCTAAAAAGCAAAAAAACTGTTGAAAATGAATTTTTCAACTCTGTAACAAAAGTTTACAAGAAAGGGAGCGCAGAGAAAAAGTATACATGGAAGATCCAGATCGCTTGTTTATGTTGTCACTTGTTGATGACCTTAAGCAAGTACCTGCCCATTTAAAAATGTCAGTAAAATCGAATATTATGCAAGCTATATCTAATGGATTGCAGATGCAAAAAACCTCTAGGTATGACGTTGAATTTTGATCCATATTGTCAACTTAATAAGCAGTATCCTCATGTCACCCTTAATTCACCATACACAAAATAATACTCAATATCACCGACCACTATCCAGTTTTCAACAACTGAATGTCTACTTTTTGTGTACAGTGGCAAGATTCTTGTAGCCGGCCACAAAGTGTCTCGTCTGAAAGCGCTCCAATGGCTTTTTTCGTACGCCTCTGATATCGCTGACGCTCATTCTCTTTTACCGCGTTTTCAATTTCGTTCATTATATTACCGATAACACTGATAATGACTGGATATAAATACAAATTTATTGACGTCAGTCGTACGTATTGAATACCGCGCGATAGCAACCCAACGAATAAAACGAACAATAGTTGAAACAAGACGATGGAATACGTACTAGTAGTAGTATTAGGGGGCTTCTGAGTCCATTTTTTCAAGATTTTTTTTTTAGTTTTTAAAATATATCCAGGGTATCCAGGGCTTCTGAGTCCATTTTTTTTTTCAAACATTATATTCGTTGGTTTTGAGTCCATTTTTTTTTTAACATTCTATTTGTAGGTTTTGAGTCCATTTTTTTAACGTTCTATTTGTAGGTTCTGAGTCCATTTTTTTTTAACACTTAACGACTTAACTTGAATTAAATCGGTAAAGTCATATTATTAAGTACTAGGATCCTAGCAATATTATTAAATACCACGGTCAGTAGTAGTAGTAGAATCATATATACACGACATTTTATTTACTTTGAATGTCAGTTAATTCGGTTTAACAACTGTAGAATATAGAACTATTAAGGAGGGATATTAAAAACTAATAATCACGTTTAAATCGACGACGACGACGGTATCTATTAAAGAAGAAAATAATAGTAAATCATAGTTATCAAAGTTTTATGTTTATGTTTTTATTTTTTATTTTAATTTTTTTTTTTCAACATTTCTATACCTTAACTTGAATTAAATCGGTAAAATAATATTATTAAGTACCAGGATCCCAGCAATATTATTAAATAACACGGTCAGTGGTAGTAGTAGTAGTAGTAGTATCATATCTATACAACATTTATTTACGTTCAATGCCACTTAATTCAGATAAAACTAATAATGATGTATACATCGACGACGGCGGTATCTATTATATTAGAAAATAATAGTAAATCATAGTTATCAAAGTTTTATATATTTATTTATGTTTTTTTTTTTTTTTTTCATGAAGTATCAGTCTACTACTAACTATTGTGTGGTAAGTCTTATATTTTGTTTAATTAATTTTTTTTAATTTAATATCTTATACTAAATTAATCTTTTCATTATAAATTCTTAAATAAATTGTACAAGTGATTTTAATGAATTATCAAATTTATTTTCAACTTTTTTTATTTTCAGAATACTTTAATTAAAAAACTATTAGAATGGCTATTATAGATGTTCAATGTATTCTTGGAGTAAATAATAAATATTTTATGAAGAAGATGTCTATAGTAGACATAGAATCATTAGCTATTCAACATTGGATATTTAAGCATACTTCAATTAAACAAGATACAAAATCTCAAAATGTTAAAAGATGGTTGATGAGGTATTATCATGAAATTCCTCTCGAATACGGAGACGTAGACTGGTGAACTCAACGAGATTTTAAAATCGTTAAAATTTGACTGTATACATGTGAAAGGATTACAAAAACAACAGATTTTACAAAAGTTCATATCAAACATTACAATAATAAATTTAGAAGACCTTGAATGTCCGCTGTTAAATCAATTACAAACTGATAATACTCTACCTCGATGTATTTATCATAAAGATTCAAGTTCTTGTAACTTTTACAAAACGGTTACAATCACTTAATAAATTTCCATCATCTTTACCTGATAAATTACAACTATCAGAGGCAGGATTTTTCGGTAAAACTAGAGATTCAGTTCAATGTTTCTATTGTGGTTTAATATTAAGTAATTGGCTTAATGGAGATTGTCCTTTTCGTGAACATGCAAAATTTTCAAACAATTGTACTTTCTTATTATTAAGTAAAGGTGTTAATTTTATAAACGATGTTACTAATAAATTTAAGTATAAGAATTTAAGTTTTAACTGTTGTAACATGCATAATTATTCTCCATGTGATGAAGTTGATAATTAAAAATATGATATTTATTTTTATATTATGCATGAGTAAATATATTTTATAAATATAATTATATTCTACTTATATGGTTTAATTTGTATGCTAAAAATATTATGTTCATTTTTATATTATGTATAAGTATATATATTTTATAAATAAAATTATATTCTATTTATATAGTTTAATTTGTATTCAATATATTCGTGAGCATGTAGCCGTGCGGTTTAACGCGTCGATTTTTAACGAGATATGTTAGGTTTAGATAGACGGTGGATTGGATAGGAATATAATATAATATAATGTAGGTATGTATAATATAATTAATAATATATAAATTTAATAAATTCTAGTTAAAAATCGATGTGTTAAAACGCATAATCTATGTGTTCATTTTTATTGTATTTAAATGAGAAACATTCTCATTTTCTATTCAGTTATATGCTATATTTTAAGTAATCAACTACGTTATCAAAAAAAATTATAGTTTAAAATAAAATAATATCAAGAATTAAAAGTGTTCTTTTTTTTTTTTAGTTATAAAATAATTTAATTAATTAGTATAAGAACAATAATATTTTATTATCATGAATCCATCAGTTGTTGATAAATCAACTTTTGAAATTCATAATAAAAAATATGTAACAGTAGGTTATTTAGTAGGAAAAGAAATTTCGGTTGTAATATTAATTGGAACAAGTAAAAATGTTTTTACATTAGATTTATTAAATTGGAATGATTTAATGAATGAAACTAATTTCAATTTAATTTTAAACAATTTACAAAATCGTACAAAGTCGTCAGTTTCGTTAAATGAAAATCTATGTTATTCAATAAATGCAAAATATTCTTCAATTACATTGAGATTAGATAATAATTCAATTACATTAAGTATTATCGATTTATGTCGTCTTAAACAAATTCAAATTTGTATAGATTCCTACATTATAGAAAAGCAGAAGAAAATTAGTTTTTATCAAAACTGTTTCAACCTATTTTATAACTCTCTTAAACAATCAGTGTCGAGTCTTCCCATCAGCTGTCAATTAAATGCTTTTATTTATCAATATATACAGAATTATGTTTACGATACTAACTTGGAAGGAATGTCATTGATATGTGAAATACAACAATACCAATTTGCTACTTTATCAAATTTAATATTAAAAGATTTATATCAATAAATATTATGTTATTTGTATCATGAAAGATATATAATATTAGATTTTTTAATGATTTATTTTATTTTTATGTAATAACAGTTTTTTATAAGTATTATAATATATATTATAATAAAATAATATTAAAGTATACAAGTAAGTATAAAATGTTCATATTAACTTTACCTTGTTTTTTTTTTTCATAGTGTTTATCCCTTCAATGCGCGATATTTTTTTTTTTTATCGATTAAAATTTTATAAACTAATTAATCTTTGAGGAGTTCGGGTAAAATAATTTAAAAAATATTGGAATAATAGTTTTTTGTAGAAAACGAATTTTCAGTTTGTTGCAAATATGCAACATTGCGCGCCAAAGTCATAAATATTTTTAATACAACTATATTCATTCCATCTTGGATATATTTTTATTAATTATAAGAATAAATCATAATAACAAAAAAAATTCATAATAAAATCATAATAACAATAAACTTTTGAATTAAGATTATAAAAATATGTAAATAGTAATAAAAAACATAAATAATAATATCTTATATGATAGCACCTTTTATCACATAAAATATAATAGGTTGTATTTTGAGATCATTGTGTATGAAACTTTCCAAAACAGTCTTTATTTTTTGCTATACATAAATAACAATTGCACTTAGTACATTTTATGTATGTGAAACCCTTACATTGAGGAAACTTACAGCGTCCTCTTTTGTCTTGTCGTCTTGGAATATGACCAGTGTTATCGGTTCTGGAATCTTTGGTAGGGATATGTGTAGGCCTGGTTCTATTTATCCTTTTCATAAGAGCTTCCAAAGAATTTGATCGCCTACCTCTTGTTGGTGTACAAACTCCAGTACTAGTGAGTGTAGAACCGATTTCTGCTCTCCAGTTAGCTAATGTGTAGTTCACCAGCTCATTGTTTTTATGTCGACACCTTTTGTACAAAAGCCATGAATTTACTATGGAAACATCAATAAAATGATACAATAACCAAATATACCATTTTCTTGATCGAAGCTTAATTTTGTATCTGCCTATCAAGCCATCTAACAAGTCAACTCCTCCCATAAAACGATTGTATTCTTTTATAACAAAAGGACAATCCACATCTACTCTCGTTTTAATTTGCCGATCGAAACGTTTCAACATACTTTTGGGTTCAGCACCAGCATATGTAGATAACAAAGTTACAATTTTATTATCCTTCCAGGTTGTTATGGATAATGGTGTTGACTTATATGAACTAATTCTCTCTGCAATAAATCCACGCTTTTCTTTCTTCATTTGTTTTTCATCTGGAAATTGATTATTGGGAACTCTATTTCGCCGAACAGTACCTAGACCTAATATACCTCTATCATAAAGATGTTCCATTAATGGCACTGATGTATAATAATTGTCAAAATAAAGCCTATGGTTTTATTATTTGGAACATCTTTAGTCAAGCGAATTACCACATTACCACTAGCACCAATATCAATGTCATTAAATTTGGGATAATTTTCCTGCCCTGTATACACTTCTAGATTATATGAGTACCCTTTATAATCACATAGTACAAACAGTTTGTAACCCCACTTATGGGGTTTGTTGGGCATGTACTGTTTTAAAATATGTCTTGCTTTAGTTGAACACATTTGTTCATCTAACGATAGGTCCCTTGAATAGGGTATTTTACCAAATTGTTTGTTCAAATAACTGACAAGCGGTCTCAGTTTAAAAAGTCGATTATAATTAGGGTCAGCTCTTGGTAACATCTCTTCATTATTGTTGAAATGTAAGACTGCCCGAATTGCTTCAAAGCGTTTTTGACTTAGAGCATTGTATATAGGGGCAAAACCTAAATGTGTGCTCCAATAATCCCTTACTTTAAGAACATGAATAACAGAGGAATAAACATATATACCCACAAATCTTTTTAACTCAGGTATGGTAACATCAATAGGTTTATTTGGATTTTTTCTGGACGGAGAACAATTCAGTTTGTTTTTGAATATTTGTGTATAATTCGTCAGTAAAAAATAGAGAAAAAAATTGTAAAGGAGTAGATAATTGAGCTATATTGTCAGGTAGAGGTACATTAGTATGTGGTCTTGTATTTTCATCAAATATCAAACTTCCTTTTTTACACTTCATATTTTTGATATCCACTGGACGAGGTGTTTGTCTAACTGGTATACGGGATTGACTTACTTGAGGACGAGTTTCGTTTACTTGAGGACGAATTTGCCTTACTGGACTAGGAGATTGATTTACTGGAGGTGTTTGTGCAGTTTCAGGAATTATAAAATATTGATTACCTTCATCAGTTACAAACTCTACTGGAAGGTTTTAAATGTCTAAATAATTTTCATTATCATCAAGATTTTCGTCTTCAATAAGATTTTCATCATCTGAATTCTCGAGCTCATCTTCACTAACGTCCCAGTTTGCGAGTAATACACCTATTTCTTCCTCATTTATGTTGTCTGAATTATTAATTTTTTCAATATAAAAAGTTGTAACACATCCTGTTATAAAATAAAATAAATAAGAAATATTATACACTTACGCGCAATGTTGCATAAATGCAACAATCTAATAATGATCAATATATCAATAATACCGTAACTTGAAAAACATTAAAGTAATTCTAAATTCAGTTCTATCCCTTATAGTTATATCCCTTACGATAATTTAAAATTAGACTTTGAAAAAAATAATTTTACTGTACTATACAATATGTATACATCGTTTCAAGAATCTTATTATGAAAAAGGAGAACGAAATCCAATATTAAGTCCTTCAGCATTTAAATAAACTGCACCAATTGTTGTTGTAGACGCATCAAAGCAAAATGATGAAAGTACAGCTTCTACTGTTGATGTTAGTATCGAAATTGATGCTTCAGAAAACCTTAATGGTGTGACTGCTTATTGTATTTTAATTCATGATCGTATTATTGAATATGTACCATTAACTAGAGAGATAAGAAAACTTGTATAGGATTTTTTATGTACTTTACGTGTTTATTATAAAATATATTTATATTTTTTATATTTGAAAAAATAAATATAGAAAATTTTTTACTGAATAAATTGTTTTATTTTAAAATTGAAAAATGAACCAAGAAACCTCCTTGATATATTTTAAAAACTAAAAAAATGGACTCAAAAGCCCCTAATACTACTACTCGGGTACGTTATCGCGCTGTTATCGTAATGGTTGTTATTGCATGGTTTTAAAAATTGTCGGTTATGTTTTCCAGTAAAAGTTTAAGTCATGTTCTCAGTGCCACAACGTTCATTGATTTCGAGTGTTTTTTAGTTTTGTGTGGTGAGGCATTTTATCTTCATTGTGGTGTCCGGCGGCCATAGATTTCGTGGTGAATGTCGTCGGCACCGATTCGCTCTCTTCTATGTGTCTTCGTAGTGTGCACATCTAATTTTCATTTGTCAATCTTTTATACGTCCGCAACCATTTTCGTACAACCCACGTTGTCAAATAGTATCATTTTCGTTTGTGAATCGACCGTCTGGTAAAGTATCGTTTGAGGCAATCTGATATTGTCCAGCGATTAATTCATTGTCTTTTCAGTTTGCCAGCGGTCGCTTTGTGATTGACGTGGTTTCCATTCATTGTGTCATTGTCCAGGTCTGTGGACCATTGCAGTTTTTTATAGGTGACTGTGTTTGGGTGGTCGCACGTACCAATTCTGTGATTTATTTTTATTTATACACTGCGGGTGTGCCGTCGTAGGCGATTGTCTAGTCACAGGGTTGGTGCGGTCGCGTGGATGAAATCAGCCATTCAACATAGTCACATGTGAGTATTGGTTGACCATATTTATGTTATATTTGTCATTGTGTAAAGGCCGACGGGCCTAGCCGTCGAAGGCAAATTATTATTTTTCCATTAGTTATATTTATATTATTATTTTTCATTATTTATATATATATTTATTGCATTGTGCCAACCAGACAACATAACATATTTATCAAATTATACAGTCTGCTACAAAGAGTATATTAATAAGTACATTTATTTATTTTATCTAATACAATTTATTTATTATTATAACCAGCAAAAAGGCGAACAAGCCAGCCCTACATTATTGTAAGGCACTTGACGCGCCGACAGTAATAATAGGATCAAACATATTAAGCATTTCAATTGCTCCAAGAAAATGACCATTACTTTTAATAAATAAAACATCTGATGAAATCATCATTTGATAACATACGATAGTAATAATTTGCAGTAAACCTTCTTTTTTTACCATTTTCATTATTAGTAATCGGAAAATCATAATTCTCTACTCTTACGGGTTCTAGTTTTACAATTTCATACTTATCTGTATTAGTCAATAATCAAGGTCGATTAGCGGGATCACTCCAATCATAAGATGTTGTATTCACATCACAAATAGGCTATTTTTCATTTGTTTGAACAAAACTTTCCAGTTTTTTGTTAATGTTCTTCATTAAAATGACATCAACATCGACTAATTTAATCTAAAAATTATATAAATGTCTGTTAAACTGAATATTTTACCGATTGTTAAAAATAAAAAATATGTATGTTCTCTAAAGGTAATCTTTCTTTTAACATAGTACCAGGTCTACAAAACTGATACCCTGGTATATGAGATTCGAATGGAAGCTTATTTATATAAGTATTTACGAAGCCTTTAATAGATTTTAACTTTTGTGTTGGACGCATTATTTATAACTGTCTATATATTTTAAAACTAGTATTTATATATAAAAAAAAATAAAAATGAAATTAATCGAGCAAAAGATAAATTATGCATTGATAATGTTGATGTACAAATTGTTAAAAAAACCATCAAGACACGGACCATTATTACCAAATAGTATTTGTGGAATATTGGTCGGACTTTCAGGATCGGGAAAAACAAATGTTATATTTAATCTTATAACTAATAGAAATGGATTAAAATTTGAAAATATTTATTTATTCTCTAAAATACCTGAACAAGAAAAATATATACTATTAAAAATATAATAAAGTATTAAAGGTGTTCATTTTTTACATATTTACAAATGCAAATAAAGTTATAAAATCTAGTTTAGTTAAAAAAAATTCAATTTTTATATTTTATGACGTTATTTATTTTTTATTTTTTTATTTATTTTTAAATATAAATGGACGTAAGTCCTTAACAATATTTTGTGCGTATACACGGTAATAGTAATACAATGATGTTATAGTAATGACAAATAACAATTTAAGATACATTATACAGTTGTAAGTTACAATTAATATAGACAAGATAACGAAAAGGGAAATAGCAACAAAGAAAGATATAGGGCGAGACATGCTAAACAAAATCAAAGGTAATGGAATTACCCGCAGCCATTAGGATATTAGAAGAACAGTTTATCATATAATTTGTTTTATATGGGACAGGATAGAATAAATCACTGCATCTTGAATTAAGGTGATTTACTTTAAAACGTATGTGGGAAAGGAGCTCATCACAATCGATATTCCCTAAGAGTAAATTATGTAAAAATTTGGATAGTAATAAAGTGCGTCTAGTTTTGAGTGGAAGGAGATTAATAAATGATAGTACTGAATCATAGGAACCATGAGGTGGCCTATAAATATTAAACTTGAAGGAGATGAAACGGAGGAAGTTATTTTGAACTGATTCGTTCGCATCAATCTGTTTAGAAGTGTTATTAATCCAAATTAATGGACAGTATTCTAGGTTAGAGCGAACAAGGGCACATAATAAAACCTTTCTTTAGAGATAGTGGATCTCTGAATGATCCACAAGTTCTTTTGATAAAAGGTTGCGCATTGCCTTATTTTTTATCATTTCAATATGGTTGAAAAATTTGGTTTAGAATCGAAAATGACACTTAGGTCTTTAAAGTTTGGTAATAATTCAATATAAATTCCGGAAAAATGATAATTATAATTTATGACATTTTTGCTTAGGCTAAATCGCATAAATTTGCATTTATCAATGTATAATAATAGGCGATTGGTTGAGCACCAAGATTGAATGTTGTCAATATCATTTTGTAAGTCAAGAGCGTCACCTTGGTTGTTAATTATTTTTACCAGTTTAAGGTCATCAGCAAAAAAAAAACACGAGAATTATTTATGACATCCGGAATGTCGTTTATAAAAATATTAAAAAGTAGAGTAGAAAGGTGATCTTGCGGGACTCTTGAAGGTACATTAAATTGATCTGATTCAAAGTTCTTATGTTTAACAATTATATTACAGTTTGAGAGAAAAGAGCGAAACCACGAAAGCAGAGGGTCAGAGAACCCAAACAGTTTTAATTTCAAAAATAATATTTCATGGTTTATGCTATCAAATGCTTTAGACATATCAGTGTAAATAATATCGGTTTGCGAATGGGCTTCGAAAGAGTCAAGTATTATTTGTTTAATGATAGCTAGATTGCAATTAGTTGATCGCTTAGGTCTAAAACCATATTGATGGTGGGAGAAAAATATGGAACAATAATTATTAATTTTAGTAGAAATTAGTTTTGAAAAAAGTTTAGGAATTACTGATATTTTTGATATTGGACGATAGTTGGAAACATTTGTCGGGTCACCTTTTTTAAAGAAAGGGTAAATAAGAGTTTTACCATAGGTCGGGGAATATACCGTTTTGGAGCGATAAGTTAAAAATATAGATTAAAATTGGTGTTAGTATAAATCTACAATTGTAGAGAAAAAAAAGGCTAGAATGTTATTGGGACCGACGCTAAAACTGACAGGGAGAGCGGAAAGCTCGTTTAAAACATCGACCTCCGTAAGCGATATAGACGAAAAGGAAAATGAATGATTACTATAAAAAAACATACTTAGAGAATTATTAAAACAGGGAACAGAATTGGTATGTTTGTCTGGATGAGGGTAATTTTTAAAGAAAAATTTAGCAAATAAGTTAACAATATCATATCCATTATCAGCTGACGCTGTATCAAGCGTAAGGAGATTTGGTATTGAATTATTATTTTTACAATTATTAACGTATTTCCAGAAAGACTTTGGGTTTAATTTGACAGATAGTTGAACTTTATTAATATAGTTGTTAAAATCGTGTTTATCATTTCTTTTACAATTAGCTCTCAATCGGGAAAAGCTATTATAATCTGATGGGTCTTTAAATTTTTTATACAAAGAATGAGCAATTTTTTTTATGTGATAACAATATTTTTAGATCGGTAGAATACCAAGAAGGAAATCTTTTTGGCAAAACACGCTTTTTTCGGTACAAAGGTATTAATTGCTTTGTTTAAACAATTATAGAGGTGGTTAACTAATTCATTAAGGCTAAAGTTAGAAAAAGTATTATAAGATAAATTATCAGCTAAAAATTTAACAATATCAATATAATTACAATGTTTAAAATCATAAAAACAAACAATCTGTTGGCTTTTGTAAATTGAACTGATTATAATCAATAGTAACGTTAAAAGCTGGGTGATGCTTATCTAATGGTAATAGTGGCTCAGGATCGTTAGATATATTAAGGTGAACGTTTGATAAGACTAGATCTAAAGTTACATCATTTACGTTAAGAACATGATTAAGTTGATTAAAGTTGAAGTAAGATAGCATATTTACAAAATAATATTCAACTTGAGAAGTGCAATTAATTGGAAGGGATAAATGAGTCCAGTGATTTGATGCTAAATTAAAATCCCCTAATATTATAAATTTTGCAGATGGATAGGCTAAGTATAGAAAAAACATTTTCATACGTTATTAATAGGGAACAGGGAGGTATATAAATGCAGCCAATAATAAAAATTGTGTCATCTATCTATAAATGTACAAAAACAGCTTCAATATTATTGATAGAGGTATTTAACTTTTTACATTTAAATGTATTTTTTACCAAAATTAAGACGCCCCCACCATAAGAGCGGTTACTGTTTAACGGTGATCTATCACAGTGAAAAATTATAAAATTAACAAAGTGGAATTCAAAGTTACATATAGCAGGTGAAAGCCATGTTTCTAATTTAAGTTTTAATTCATGTTACTAATTTTAGAGACCATGCTCCTAACATTTTGATAGTAGGGTTGAGTTGGTGACTAGTTTTTTTGAACCGCAGAGGAGACGATGGCTGGTTGACCCTTAAAGTATTTTGTTGTTAGATTTTGCTCACCTTTTGATATTCGAACATTTAACTGGTTGCGTAGATTACGAAGAAATTCTCGCTGATAAGATGCCTTGTGAGTCTAATATCTTTAAAATTCTGATCAGATTTCAGTTTACGTGATAACCCGAGAATTTTGAATACATTTAAGGCCGCTTGCAGTTCAATTTTCAGTGGACGAGACTTGTTATTAGGTTTGCCTAGACGACTAATTTTTGTCGGTTTAATGTCTGTTCCGAGTTTATTAAAAAATGCGTGTTATTGAATCAGTATCAGTGGTATTATTGTGGCTAGATTGTTCATGCACATTAAATAGGATAATATTTTTTAGAACGATTTTGACTGTCGATAAATTCATGTCATGATTATCGTTGGACTTAAGAGCAGCTGATTCCAACAGGTCGACACGGTCTTTAACAGCAGTCAAATCATTACGAAGTACAATATTTCCGTTTTTGATACTCGATAATTGAGAGAAGATTTCGTGGAGTTTATTGTCGAAAAAATTAAGTTTTTCATTTTGTTTATTGACCAGATCAATAAGTTTGGTTTGTTCAGCGCGTAGGTTATCGAGATGAATGATAATTAATTTCAAGTCGGATTCGGTAGTAGAAAGGGGAGTAAGCGGTTGAATAGAGTTACCAGCGGCAAAAATAATATTTTTAGATTTTTTAGTACAACTAACACAAGACCATGATTTATTCAAACTATTTAAATAGTCAATATCATCTTGTTTTAACGAAGCGCAAATAATTTAGAGCAGGAATAACACGTAATCGAATCGTTTTGACCACGTTTAATTCTCACGGCACAAGTAACACATAAACCCATGTTATATGTTTGATGTGACGATAAGAGGTAATTACTCGTAAATACTTTTAGAAACGCGGAGCACAACTAAACGGAGATAACACACGTGTGTACGCGTGGTGGTAGTAATGAACTGATTTGTGATAATTAGGGCTCGGATTTATATGTATTAAAAAAAACCAAAATATGTAAATATATATGTAATAATAAATCATTTATATGTGATTAAAAAATGATAATATGGAATACAAAAAAATTACAAAAAATATAAAAAATTTCTTTATAAATGACATTATTAACTAATTTACTTATTTTACTACTATTATTCATTATTTATTTTGATTATCTTGGTCTTGAAAGCAATTAGATACCATATACATGCTCAAATTTTCAAAGTTAAATGATCTACGATTTGGTCGTAACACAGATTTGTACTTACTGAAGGAGCGCTCGACTTCCACCGAGGTAATGGGTGCAAATTTCATATTTGCAATGTCCAAAGCAGTGAGTTCAGCCGGAAATATTACCCCATTCATTTCGCAATGTGCATCTCTAATTAATTTTAGGGAGTCTAAACCTGGATTTTTATGTAATACGCTGTGCATTTTTTTTCTCTTACTGCAACTCCCAAGGGTCCTTGTTCTATGCATTTTTCAGCTTCTTCTATAAATCCTAAACTTTGAACTAAAGTCATTTTTCTTGTTTCTAGTTGTAGTTGTTTTATTGTATCTTCTAAAAATCCAAAATTAACAGATATATAAATTAAATTATTTTTAATATCATCTATATTTAATAAATGTTTCGCTTTTTGAATAGAAACTGCTGAAGTAGAATCCAACGTTGATACAATATATTTTATTTTTTCAAAGTTTTCGCAATAGTATTTGACAGCATTCAACCATGTCCCCCATATAGTAATTATTGGTTCTGGTGGAAGACTCAAATTTGGATACATTTCTTTCAGCTTTACTACACGACTTGGAGAGCTTTTAAAAATATATTTTTGACCTCAGCGATTAACTTGTCTACTTTACTAAATTTAGCTCTAATGGTTTCTCCAATTCTATGAAGTCCACGAGCTAAGCATGTCAAGTGAATCATCTTTGGGTAAAATACATTAATGGCAACTGCGGATTTCAACATATACGGCACTGCATCAGTTAAAAACAATAATACATTTTCGTGTTTCACACCTTTTGGCCATAATAAACTCATCGAATCGTTAAATAGTTTGGCTATGGTTTTGTGGTTTCATTTTTCTAACTGTGCACAATTTAATAAAAATGGTTTAGAAAAGGTTTCACTTAATTTTTCAACAGTAACATTTCCAACCATTCTACCTTCAACTTCTACTGTTTCGTCGATCGAAACCCATATAGGGCCATCTTTAATGATGTTTCTAATAGAATTAAGTGTTTCCTGGTAAATTTCTGTCATGTTATTTTTCCTAAGAGTACTTTCGTCAGGAATTAATTGCCCCGTATACTTTGTTAAAAAAGCATTCAATGATTTATTTTCCAACTTGGAGATTGGAATATCCGCATGTATAAAAGCACGACAAAGTTCGGAATTAAACGAGTTTTTATTACCTGAAGAAGTACTGGCAGAAGTAAAAAACTGCTGTTTGAATTGTTGTCGTCTTATTTTACTCTCTTTGTGTTTGGCGGTCCCTATATGTTGTACTACTAAAAAACGTTGTTCAATGGAAACAGATTTTTCACACGCAGAACAGTACAAAATATCACCATCACTCTGAAAATGTTCGTCTGGAAATTCTAGTACATAGTTTTTAGCTTTTCCAACTTTGGACACTCGAACTTTCGGCATAATTTAACACTAACACGGCCAACTCAAAATTACACGTCTAAATAAACACACGTCCCGTTCGTCGATGTGGGTATACTGACTCGCTGTCAGTACTTCAAACTCAAACACGTATTAATAAATCATTTATTGAGGTAAAAAATGTCGAATATAATATTATATCGACCGTAGATTACGGCCGATTAGTTCAATAATTGGTATTATTTTGTTTACGTACTTTTTGAAACATGGGAAATCATATACAACTATTAATAAATCGTAAACTGTCGAATTATGTAAAAATATGTACTTATGACAAAATATGTAAAATAAAATATAGTTCATTACAATGAAAATCCCTTGAAACGAATTTATCACTTAGCTAAATTAATTTATCAAGTCACAGTAAAAATATGTATTTACATATAAATCCGAGCCCTAGTGATAATCAAACCCCTATTCGTGACTATTTTAGAATGGGACGTCATTCTGCTGCTAATTCAATTTTTTACTTGGTACAGACATATACAAAATTACCAAAACAGTTAATTAGAGACAATGGAAATTTTTTAGTAGTATTGAAACAAGATGATAAGAATTTACATCATATATTCAATGATCATTGTTCTGCAGATATGGATTTTTCAGAGTTTCGAAAAATTTATCATTTATGTTGGAACCGAAAAGATTATGGATTTATGGTTACTGATAAAACTCGTGAAATGGATCAAGGAAGGTATAGATATGGTTTTCATACTTTTATAAATATGAAATAATTTTGTATATAAATAGTTATGTTTTCTTTGTAAAACAATATTTAACCGACGGTGTAAAAACATTCAGTTACTCAAAATGAGTGAGACAAAAAATGTATTAAACAATTTAATTTGTATAAAAAAAATATAAATTTTAAAGTTTTAGACATGAAGAGAGAGAGAGGTATTATTTATTTTAATAATTATTTCCGTGAAACATTTTTTTTTTTTTTTATTAAAATACATATTTACGATCTACACAACAAGTAGTATAATAAGTAAATTTGATAATATAAAACATAAAATGTATAAAACATGACATGTATATCTTGAGGGGGAAAACCGTTTATTGCTAACATGTGGTAGTTGCTGTGTATCTTGGATGGAGTTATAGACTTATAATTTATTTCCGGTTTCAGATGGATCATCATCATCGTCTTCTTCATCTGGAACGTTAGTTAACCCTTTCCGCTCAGTGAGATGAGGAATTAAAAATTCAAGTAAAGCCTCATACTTGTACTTAAAGGTTGATGTAGCCGCCTGTTTAGATTTTGTTTTCCTTTTTTGTCGAGCTCTACGTAGACTGTCTCGAATACCATTCCACTTTCTTTTGCATTCTTCTTCTTGACCTACAATAAAAATTATTAAAAAGTTATTATTTCTTTCAGGTTCTTTGCTACAGGAGATTCTTTCAAAAAAATATCCTTCAGCTACAGGTTGGGAAGAAGAACAGTTTGTTCAATTGTTCATCATACAAGCAAATCAGTCATTAAAGTACTTATGAACGAATTGATGCCAGTTCCGGATGAGGTGAAGTGGAATGAAATAGCAACCGAATTTTGGGAAAGGTGGCAGTTTCTTAATTGTATCAGTGCAATGGATGGCAAACACGTGACAATACAAGCCCCAAAATTGTCGGGAAGTCTGTACTATAACTACAAAAAAAAACGTATTCCATTGTTATTCTAGCTCTAGTTGATCCATGTTACAATTTCATTTAGGTGGAGATGGGTAGCTACGGAAGAAATTTAGATGGAGGCATTTCGTCTAATTCCAATTTTGGTAAAAAACTATCCCGAAATATGCTCAATATTCCAGAGAAATAATGTCTTCCAGGGACAGACATTGAACTTCCAATGGTTATAGCAGCAGATGAGGTTTTTTCCTCTCACAACTTAAATCCTGAGACCATTTCCTGGAAAGAACTTGACTGGCGAGCAGAGAATTTTCAACTACCGATTGAGTAGGGCAAGAAAGATATCTAAAAATGAGTTTGGCGTTTTGGTGCAAAAATTTCGGATCTTTATGAGACCTCCCCATGGAAATTCATATAACATAACGTGGATTGCACTCGTAGCATGCATCTTGCCTAACTTCATTCGAAATAATGAAGGCAACACAGTTCCTAGTACTGGAAAAAGTATTATTTATTGGGGGGGGGGGGGGGGAGAAACTGGAAGAAAGAGTGAAGTTGATGATTGAGGTTAGGTTTTTGCCATATGGATTTGCCATGGTAGTTGAAGTTAAAAGATTATTAAATAAGGCTCTTTGTAGGGGCTGAAAACTTGTTGATGTAGTTTGAAATGGTCGGGGTGCTGTGGGGGAAGTGGGTTGGATTCATTTTTTTGTATTTTGTTTTCAAGGGTGGTAATTCGAGCAGCATGTCTCTCGACTACACAGGCCCGGTCAACGAGGGCTTTTAAGGACTTAGTGACGGTTCAGTGCGTATATGAATTGCTTTTTTGGGATTCTTGTAGGCGTTGTTGTTGATTAGAAATTTCTTTTTGAGTATGGACAAAGTCTTGGTTGAAAGAAGTTTGGATTTGGGCCAATTTACTACGGGTATCAGTATCGTTGTCATCGATTCAGAGACATAACTCATCGATTCGAGCATCTAACTCAACAAACTTCCGCATTACGTTATCTAACTGGGCACTACAACTGTTAGCCATATCTGTCATTCGCTGTTCTAATACTGTTAGCGAAAGAGGGAGAGTGAGGTATCTACGTCACCGTTAACGGACATGGTCGGGTCAAAATTAGTTGCGGGGAGGACTGGAGAAGGGTAATTTAAAGAGGGGTTATACCTTACAAGAGGTCGGGTATTACGTTGACCAGCGCTGTGCATGGGGACGTTTCAAATTATATTATACAAGGTATTTAATAACAACGGTTATTAAAATAATAATAAAAGATAAATTATACATGGAATATTCCAACAGGAATAGAGGGCACTATCCTTACAGGAGATAATGAAATATTTAATGTGAGTGTGTCGTGGTCCGGGGATGTCACGGCACGACGCACGGTAGACAGTAATGATGAAAATAAAAGAATAAAAAAAAATACAGCGGTAATGGCTGGTGGCCTTATATTATTTTATACGAACACCGATAATAATAATTAGTAGCGGTGTAATAAATGTACGAACGTACAGAGCACGCCGAACAATACCAAAAAGAAAAAAAAGAAACAAAAAATGAATATAATGACATTAGATTGAAAAAAATGTAACGATACGTCTGCGTATGTCCGTTCGTGCCCACAGTGTTCAAAGAACAACCCGAACGGACCGGTTGGATAATATTCCGTGCGGGCGTCGTCGCGACCGTTCGTGTTCCCAGTCCATTGATCGATGAGGTGACGGGGTGTCGCGGCGGCGTTGCGTGCCGCGGTCTGGTGGTTGATGAGAGAGACATAGGCATGGTCGGCGACAGACGTTTCGATAACGGCTGCCGCACGGGTCCGCGTCAACTGCTACTCCAAAACATAGTAGCAAATAACAAAAAGAGAATTGAATTAAGATAAAATAATAAATATTGTCCAAGTGGTACTAAATAAAATAAGAACAATTATTAGAGGCGTTGCAACCCCCCCAAAAAAAGGTAATTATATTGGTCCAAGTACCGCAATGATACTATACAATAAGCTTACTCCTCAGTTGAGAAGCAACACCAATAATAATAATGAAAAAATAAATAAATAATAAATATGATAATCAATTATGTGATAATATTCAATTGAATAACTAATAGTATGGAATTTATAGTATGGTTATTATTTTTTTTTTTTTTTTACCAATAAAAATAATATGATAATAATGATCAGAATAGGATATGAATATTGAACATGGATATAGATAGTATTTTTTTATTTTTTTTTATAGGAAAATAATATATACAATTTTTTTTTTATCTTTTGAATATAATTATAAAAAGAGGTAATAATGTTTGTAGGAGTATTGGGAGCTTTGCTTTACATGATTTTTTTTTTTAATTGGAGAATAATATTTTTGTGGATTGAAATGGATACGTTTTATTTGTCATGTGGTTGCGATTAGGGAAAAATCACAATATTTGTTGATTTTATAACTTGTATATTTTAATTTTGCCAGTTTAATGAATATTAATAATATTTTAAAGGTTTTGTAGTTTATTTATTTATAGAAAGAGAAAGAGAGAGAGAAAGTTATTAGTTACAAGAGGGATTTTGGACTTCGAGTCGAAATTCCGTCGACAGAAACAGTTAGCAAATAATGTAGTTAGGTGGACATGCAGTACTCATAAAACATGTGTTTTTTAAAAATTGACGAAAATGGCATGTGTAAAATAAGAAATTCAATATAATGAAAAGCCGTCGATGATCCTTCTGTTCGACCCTCAAAAGTTCTCCAGACTGAGTTGCATAAATCTGGTTCTCTTAACCTCATAATACAAGATGTTACATTGATAAGAAAAAACGTTGGATATACTAGACTTACCCATTTACTAAAACTACCGAAAACTTTTTCAGAATTTCATAATGCACTGAACGATATGACATTACAGACAAACGAGAATGAGACGTTTTTATTTCATAACGATGCCGATAATAATATTGTCTGTTTTTCAACCGATACAAATATAAAAAAATTGACCGAATGCTCAAAAGTTACGGCTGATGGAACATTTTACAGTTGCCCTTTTCTACATGTTTTTGGCATTCATGGGCTGGCTAATAATGTTTTTATACCGTTGATGTTCTTTTTGTTGCCAAATAAGCTACTAACATCTTATGAACGAGCTTTGTCCTTTCTTTTAGAAAAAATTAATTCACTTAATTTGAATTTTGCTCCCGATAGCATACGTATTGACTTTGATCCCGCGATTTAGTTAACTTATTATTAATAAAACACTAACCTAGCTTCATCACACATAATAGTAAAGAAACCAGTGGCTGATATTTCATTAAGAATGGTTTCCTTAATGGAACTGGCACAAATATCAACAAGTTCGTTTTGAATCCTCCAACTACTATAATTTGTATCTTTAGAGTACATATTTTCAAAATCTGGTACAGATTTAACATACAACGTGCATAACTCTTTAAAATATCCTAAAGCGCAAATTTTTTTAGTAACAATTTTATGTTTATACACATTAAATAAGATAGTAATATACTAATATGCATTTTTTTTTTTAACTGCTACGTAAATACGTTATATTAATGTATGTTACAATTAAAATGTTAATAGTATAATGTACAATATTAAATTTAAGTTGAACATAATTTCAAAATTATTTTTTGTCCAACACATTTTTTAAAATTTATAAAGTTTAATGTTAGAACTTTTAAGAAGGAATGATTTTTATCATTGGTGTTATTACTAGCTCAATTGAAATAACCAATGCCTTATGATAATGTTACAGGGAAGTTTAATATAATTGTTGCCGCCGTAACATAACGGCCGGACGTCGACCCGAGCGTATCACCGCGGTCGAACACACGACACACACACACATACACAAAACAATCGCTCGCATCAGCCGTTATTTTTAAGTTTATCTCTGTTTAATTTAATTTGTGTCTTGTGAGTTATATAATATGCTAATCGGGTATCAACGCGTTATCTGTGTCGCCGGGTCGTCGGTCGCGAAAATATTTAACACGGCCGCCGCAACTTTTGTCGTTTTTCGTACGTCATCGTGAATTATCCGTTGCATTGTTAACAATTTTTCTTTTTACAAATTTTTATAAGCACAAATTGCTTTTTTTTTTTTATTGGTATCTACTCCTTTTATAATTATTTTGTGGACGCTAATCGCCATAAATTTTGTATTAACAATAATTGTGTGTGCGCTAATCACCACTATTTTTTTTTATTATAATTGTAGATTTAAGTATAGTTTTTAGGTAGTTGCAGCTGGCCAGCCGTACACCGATAAATTGTGAGTTTTAAAATTATCATTTATTTATTTATTATTAATTATTAAAATTACTTATTTATTTACTGTGTGCCATAAGGGCTATTATTTAATATTAATTATTAATATTTGCTGTTGTGCCAAAAGGGCCACATTTATTGATTATTATTTTTATTTTATAATACACAGCAACAGTAGTTACCATCCTTGTATACCATTTATTTAATTTGTTTTAGTTCCTTTTATTTTTTATCTTAGAATTTAAGTTACACACACACAAGTATAAACTCTATTCCAAATAAGATCAGGCTACGGCGGCGACCAGATGTCGTCGGGCGGCGGTCAGGCCCCACCTATTTTACTCCCCACTACATCAACCACCTGTTCGACTGTAGCTCTACCGACGGCGGCGGTGTGTAACGTGCTGCAATATAACGCGACGACGCTTACATGCTTACCGGTGAATTACGCGCCAGTCCGTTTAAAACGATTTTTTTTTGTGATTATAATTTGTGTTTTACGTATTATATAATGGGAGATAATACAGAAATAATTACGGGTGATATCCCTGAACTCGAAGGTTGTATGCCTCTGCAGCCTGAAGAGGTAACTACTATTTCTCCAACAACGAAAAATAAAACTGGAAAAGTAAGTAATAATATTAACAGTTTTTACCCAAATAAAAACACATAACAATTTATATAATATTCAAATATTTAATTATTTGATATTTAAAATATTATTGCCTATATATTATTATTTATATGTTTTTTTTACAGTGTGTGTCCAGTAGTCAAAAAATAATGATTGTTAATATTTACAAGGATATCATTTCTAAAACACCAGGCATAAAATATTTGGATATTATTAACCGTATTAGAGAGTTAACTGGTTTGGGACGAGACACCGTAAAGAATACTATCAGTCAGTACAAAACCACAAAAACAGTATCTTCTCCCAACAGGAAAAGAGCAAAGGCTTCACTGTTTGACAAAATTGATGATCTTGACCGCACAGGATTACGTCGGACAATCCATTCTGTTTGGTTAAAGCGTGAACTACCAACCATCGACCGAATTTTATTTGATGTCAACGCGGATCCGTCGCTTCCAAATTTTAAAAGAACATCTTTGTATCGTGTCATCAAAAAAATTGGATTTTGTATTTGCAAAAAGAACAAGATGCAGTGTGCTGACCGAGAGGGAAGACCTTATTGTTTGGCGTCGCAAGTATTTATACGACATTCGAAAATACAGACAAGAAGGTCGAACTATATATTATCTGGACGAGACTTGGTTGAACGCCGGCGATTGTGTCGATCATGTTTGGAAGGATAATACGGTTCTCTCCAAACATGATGCATTTAACAAAGGCCTCACAACCGGTGCAAAAAACCCATCCGGTAAAGGGAAGCGACTCATTATACTACATATTGGGTCGGAGAATGGTTTTCTGCCAGGTGGCCTGCTGTGTTTCATTTCCAAAAAAAATACCGGAGATTATCATGACGAGATGAATGGGGATAACTTCAAACAGTGGTTCGAGAACATTCTCCCTTTACTTGACCCAAATTCCATTATCGTCATGGACAACGCGCCGTACCATTCGGTAGAATTGGAAAAATATCCAAATACCAGTTGGAAAAAAGCAGCTATATTTGAGTGGCTCAGTTCCAAGTATGTCGATCGCGAACGACCGTTGTCATCGTTATTGAAATCCGAACTTCTGGCGATATCAAACAAAATGCGACCTGATTCTAAATCGTATGTAATCGACAACTTGGCCAAGGATAACGGACATACCGTACTCCGATTACCACCGTACCATTGCGAATTCAATCCCATTGAATTGGCATGGGCGATGGTAAAAGGATACGTGAAGCAGAACAACACCACTTTCCAAATCGACGATGTTCGCCAACTAGTAAATACAGCGATTGAAAGGGTTACTCCTCAAAATTGGAAAAATTTTATAAAACACGTCATTGAAGAAGAGTGCAAAATATGGAAAGTGGACGATATCATGGACGATATGATAGATTCTTTGGAACCTTGTATTATGACGTTAACAGGAGAAACAACCTCATCAAATTCTTCGGAGTAACCAATTTATATTTTTCTATCATGTTTAAATTTTTTATGATTTTTATTTTTTTTATCATGATTTATGTTTTTAATCATTTTTTTTTTTATTATAATTAAGTGTAAATAATTAAATTATAGAAATTTGTTTTTACGTACCTACAACATTAGGTAATAAAAATTATAAATTGAGCAAATGAAAATCGATGTTGTACTGATAGCGTGTACTGACGTACGTATGTGATTATGTGGCGCGCGAGTGACGGTACGGAAAAATACATCGCGACGTACCGCTCCGCACTCCATCTGTTTCAGAGTATACAATGCAATTTAAGTTATTTGTTCAGGTCACTGGTTTACGATTGACTAATTACGTCGCTCTAGTTGTCGGGCCGCGGCGGCAAAGTTCGAGGTCCGTGCTCGTAGTGAAGCCACGCCCATGCGCACAACTTGGCCGCCGTAGCCTGGTCTTATTTGGAATAGAGTATACACACCTTACACACACCATCACACCACATAGTCGGACAGTGTTTGCGCGGTGATCCCAACCACTACTGTCCGGTCTATACACACGTATACACACATACACACAGTGTACGGCCGCGATCGTACGTAAAGGGCGGCGTACACGACAATTCAGCGTCCGGCGCGCGTAATATTATTTTATGCTCTCGGCGCAAACAATAATAATTATTTACCAACCTATCTCTCTCAGCCCAACGTCTCAAGATAACATACAATGTGCTACGTCGTTAAATAATTAATGTGGTACCGATCGTAGTGTCCTGCACAACGATCACTACACGTTTCACAACCCTGCGTGAAAACTCCAAATAGGAACTCGCAGGCGTCACAACCATGGGACGGATCTCTTTTCGCCTAAATATGACCTCCTCTTTTTTCCCACTTCTTCATTTCGATGAAATGAAAAAATAGTTTCCTCTTTTCACCCAAAAATAATTGCATTCTTTTCGCCCATGATTTCACGTTTTACATTTTGGAAACCACTGTCTCAAAATTAATAGTTTTTAAAAAATCATAATAATCAAATAAAAAAATAGAAAAATATATAATTATTAATTATAATTAACATTACATTGGTAATACCTATGACATATCTACATGATTTATGTAGAGATTTATTATTGATATATATTATATTTAGATACTTATATCTTTTTTTTACACAATAAAATAAATGATATAATAATTGATAATAGTGATTATTGGTTCGTTAATATAAGATATTTTAGGTGTTTGTCATTTATTTTTTTGACGTTGTTAAAAAAAAAGTTATTCGTGGATTTAATTTGTATCTACATCTTTTGTATAATTGAATGCCATTAATTTAATGAATTCATACCGACTTAACTCTTCTCTATTATACTTTTCAGTTGTTTCTTCGGTTTTTAATTGGCGTTCTCTTAATTGTTTGATTTTTGGGAAACTGTTGTAAGTGAATACTATTTAATTTAATATAAACATCAGTTTGGATTTCTTATACCACAGCCAACCACACATGAATTGGTGGAGTATTACTATATAAACTTTTGTTAAAATATGAGTGAAAGGACTCGCATGTATTTGATGTCCTGATCAACTCTGATGATTTAGCTGCCCAAAGCTTTGGCGGGAACATACTTTCATCGGATATATAGTTATCACTTAAATAATCACAGAACTTTTGTAGTTTTTCATTTTCAGGGCAGTCACTCATTAAATCTTCTATATAACAATCACCTACTTCTTCAGGATTTAAAAATAGTAAGCCAAATGTGTAGTGTATCCACTTACCGATATCTGAAGACTCGTCTTATTAGTGTGTAGCCAAACCAAATTTTTGCACATTTCTCCACCATAATTGGGTTAAATGAAACCTATATCCAATTATTTTCTTATTTGGTCAAACAATGTTTATTGCTTTATGTATCGCATATTCAAAATCAACCATACATTTTAACGGCGATAAATGTAATCCAAGGCTATTACATTTTCCGGTGATTTTTTTAAACACAAATTCATATGTATGTTCCGATTTATCAACTAATAGGCAAAAAAACTAATGGTACATAATGGCCATTTTTATATCCATGAATAGTGAATATTTATTCAAAAAATCTTGCAGAATATTTAAACGTGCCATCGACGTATACGTTTTCTACATTGATCAAGAAATGTAAATTTTTTCACAGGAAAATATTATAACATTTTTATTTTCATCGTTATTCAATACAAAATGTTCACTTCTTGTAGTGTTTATTTCAGTTGCGTTAACATATTGATGAACTTTATTTATATCAGTAGGGTTAGGAGGGAGGACTTTTGCACGAGATTTATACATATTTTTATTTTTTATTTTTTTTTATTTATTTTTTTTTATTAGAAATAGGCTTCAACATCGTAGGTTATTAGCCTAAAGTAGTTTAGTTACAAATGATAGAATAAATGAAAAAAGGAAAATTAATTAATTAGAGTAAATAACAAATTATAGGTATTGTAACTTAGAGACTAAGGAAAGTTTTTACAATAATAGAATTTGTTAATGTAATTGATTTTGGTTTGAAATTAGATAATATTGCTGGTGTTATTTTCATTGAGGGCTTCTTCATTGTTCGGTAGTATAGCGAGTTTGGTTCTTATGTTCCAGTATTTCATATAAACTTGGATGATATGGTGGACTGAAAGATCGGTGTGGTACTTGTCACAAATGGGTGGGAGATTTTTGCTAACGAGGAATGAATGGATTGCAAAGGTGTGTCCGATCCTATATCTGGTGATAGCAATTTCTTATCGTCTGGTGAGGTAGTGAGAGGAAACCCATTTTTTCGTATCTTTCTTAATTTTTTTAAGTTTATTGGTCGGTGGAATGGCATCCCAATAATTTTGCCACTTAGAGTATGTCTTGGATTTGAAGGTAAGGGATTTTGAAGAGCAAAAAGAGAACTGAGTAAGTTACTTAAAATTAAAATGTGATTAGAGGTGACTGTATTCGCTAATGTTATTGCTTCATAGATGGCTAGTGATTCAGCTGAGAATATACAGGTTTCAGGAGGGAGTTTGTTCATGAGTATGATATTGTCTTGAGTGATTGTAAAGCCAACGCCTTATACGAATTTAGATGCATCAGTATACATTTTTGAGAAGTGTGGAAATTTGTCTCATAATTTCATAGAAATTAGAAATGATAATATTTGGGTTTGTGTCATGTTTGTTTTGTAGCAGAAGCTCGGTATTAACTTTGATTTGCCAAAGCCAAGGGATATTAACTTTTTAATAATCATCGATTGTCAATTTATCGTACATCTAAATACTCAGAAAACTGTTAATCTACAAATAGTGCGGTGGGATACTCTACTGAGCGAATTCAATTATGATATAAAGCATCGCCTAGGAGTAAAAATTGCTCATATCGATGCACTCGGTAGAGCATCAGTTAATAGTCCTTGCGATACAGAGACCGAGCAATTGGATGAACGATATGGGGTGTTGATGACAATTACTGAAGAGGAGCAAGTAGCTGCGATGCAACTTACCGACACCAAACTAAGTAATATTGCAGAGATACCAAGTCGAGAAGAGGCGGAACGTTCGATAGCTGACAACGCCATAGTAAATGGATACATACTTAAAAGAGGGTTAATATTCAGAAGAGTAAAGGAGGGTGATGAAGAAAAAACATTTGTGAGCTGTGCCAGATAGCATGCGCAAATGCATAGTAGTGTGGTTCCATAATCTGGGAGGACACTTTTCTTTAGACCGAATAGCGATAAAAATCATGGAGAGATACTATTTTGGGGTTAAGGCGATATGTGAAGTACCATATACGGTGTTGCTCTTGGTGTATTCTAACCAAATTACCAAAAGGTAGACAACAGGGACGGTTTCATCCAATACTACCAGGGAAACGTCTTTTTGAAATAATAAATTTGGATCACATAGGCCCTTTCATCAGATCTACGCGTGGAAATAGTTATGTATTAGTGCTTACAAATAATCTGACTAAATTTGTTAAACTATTTCCAGTCAGAAGCTGCAATACTGAAGGTATAGTAAGTAGTCTGGAATAATTCATAACAGCCTACGGAATACCAAAACGGATCATAAGTGATCAAGGGACAGCTTTCACTTGAAGAGCGTTCGAGGAATTTTGCGTACAACATGGTATCAAGCACATATTAAATTCAGTATGACATCCTCAATCTAATGGACAAGTTAAGAAAGTGAAAATTACATTAGTACCAGTAATACAATCGAATATGGAAAGAGATTGTACTTGGAACAAACATATTGTGATAATGTAGAGTCAGTTTAATAACGCGTATAACAAAACTATTGGACACACACCGTTTCATGTGTTATTTGGGTATTTACCTAGTTTTAAGTATGGTTTACTACGACATGTACCATGACCGAGAGATGGGAAGCAGTGGATCAACTTCATGCCAGAGTATGAGAACGAATAATATTAGAACACCAGATTTGGAAAGAAAGGTATGACCCAAATCATAGTAAACCAGTGTTGTACGAAGTTAGAGAGATGGTATTTATCCGGAGGCCACCAGAAGTGACTAGTGAATCAACCAAATTACAATCCAAATACCGAGGCCCGTTAGTAATAATTGAGGTTTTACACCTCGGAATTTACCATTTAAAATGATGGCTTTGATAACATTTTATATTAATTTTTTAATGACTAATCGCGTGCCGTTGCACAACCGTGGTGGGTTCAAATTACGAAGTAAAATAACCGAAGACCCAACCTTCAGTTGTAAATTATGCGGTGTTATACGGTGGCTTGCGTAGTAAATCCAACGAGTTTAAAAACTATATGTTGGATAATTTACAGCTTTAGTAGTACCGCAAACTGTATCAATAGATTTGAATGACACCAAGTCTCCTGGTAACAAATGTTGTTGTTGGCTTGTGGGCCTATTACGCTTATATTAAATTTAATAATTTGTTATTAGACTAAAGGAGTCAATATAGGCAACCCAATATGAGCCACCCGTAGCTGATATAGGCAACGCACGACACGACGACGATGATAGGAAGGAAAGACTTAAAAATTACGGGACTAAGGAACATGAGTTTAATTATCGGGGGGGGGGGGGTCTCTGTGGTCGAATCGGTTTGGTGCAATGACCACAGAGCTCACACTCAAATCGGACGAATACTAAAATTAAACACTCAGGCCACACCTTACAAACTAACTTAAAATTACGTGACGACTAGAAGACGATGGTAACTGGACGACCTGGACGGCCTCTCACACGCCACACCGGACGCTGACGGTCTTACGCTTTGACGGTGGACGATATGGTGACCCGAAAGTGATCAGTGGCACAGCAGTTACACTAAATTTATGGAATATAACTCACGATAATTGTAGAGGGTGGACACGCAGACAAAATAAATCACAACAATGAAAATGAGATCTTGTGGTTTGTTTATTGGTACGAATCGGCGAGAATAATATTGTCGCCACAATGGCAGAAGGGTAACAAAAAATAATACTAATGAATTGCCGCAATGGCGAACAAAGAAAGAAAAAAATAAGAATAATAATGATAAAAGGTGCTTCAACAGCGACCGAACGACAACGAATAATAAATAAGAAAGTTGCCTCAATGGCTATAAAAAACAATACAATTAATATAATAAAAATTAATTCTGATATGTAATAATAATTTTTACAAAAAGAACTAAGAAAACGTGAACTGTTCATAATCGTAATAATAATAATAATAAGGGCGTTGGCCGCATAATCACATTAAAAATAATTAAAACCATATGATATTAACATAATCCCATAACACAAAACAATAACAATAATAATAATTCAATTTACCTACACTTAATATTATAATACACGAACTTAATGACGAAAAAGGAAAAAAATGGGAAACAGATAACGACGAGTCACCGCCGCCGTGTTGTTCTTCAACCACATGTTATTGATACCACTTTACGGCGGCAACAGTTGTATCTTGAGATTCAATTCGTCGACGTCCACATTTTTTGCTGCTAAAATTACTCTTTCTGCTAGCCACTCGTGATTTGTGTATTGTCTGTGTACATTGGGAAATATCTGGTAAATGAGAGCATCTTGTGAATCAATGATTGTGCAATAATCGGTCGGTAATTTTATGCATCCCTTTTCAACTACAGTAACTTTCCCATCGCTGATATCTATCGTTTTGAGAATCTTCCGCACGCAGCTTTTTTTGATTAAATCGCAAGTATCGAAATCGTTCGCTCTCTATCTTTACATACATGTCGACCATGAATTGTTGATAAAGCTCATGATATCGTAGAATAACGTTGTCCTGATCGCGTCTAATCATCAACTAATATGCATAATAATCCTTTGAACTAACATTCTTGTAATATTCGTAATTTATGTCAACAATTTCAAATTGATGAAAAGAGCACTATTCAAAGTTTTAGAATTTATAAAATGGACTTGGGCAAAAAGGAAATTCCAGAAGATTTGAAACCCCTTTATAAATCAATTGCAACGATTCCAGTATCGACTAGCGAATGTGAACGAAATTTTAGTTCTATGAACGAAATCATGTCACCATTAAGAACTTCATTAAATATAAAAACTGTTGCTGCTCTTTTATTTATTAATTGTGTTGGACCACCTCTAACGAAATTCGAACCAGAAAAATACGTTCGATCTTGGTTATTGAATGATCGACATTCAGCTGATGATACCGCAAGTCGTAAAAGAAACCAAAAGTGTGATAAGACATATGAATCATTGTGGAAGTTATTGTAAAAAAAATTGTATTGATGCTGTACTTTTTGAGTTATAAATATAAAATTTAAATAAAAATAAGTTTATAAATTATAAGTAGTTCTTTAAACATTTTATATTTATATTTTTATTTTATATAATATATACATACATATTCGTAAGTAAGTAAAAGAAGATAAAAATATATTTAAATTTTTAAAAGGGCTGAAATTTTAAAGTGAGTTTCATAAAATAGTAGATAAAACTTATATATTATTAAAAAAGGGTTAGTATTTGAGAAAGAAGAAATTTTAATTTTAGTTGGGTGAAGCCCCCAATTCTATGATATGTACTCAAAAAAAAAGCGTTCCGGTTCAGAAAATTTCCCATTTCGAGCACTGGCTCGGGCTATGTCTGGTCAGTACGGTGGACTTCAGGCTTTAATTCGACAAAAAGCTCCAGAAATGATATGAATTCATTGTCTTATTCATAGGCTTTAGCATGACAAAATATAAGTTGCTCTTTAAATTATGTACTTGAAATAGTTATAAAAGTAGTCAACTATTTAAAAACAAGACCTGTTAAAGCAAGATTTTTTCAAAAACTGTGTGAAGAAATGGGAGCAAAACATACAATATTACTGTTTTACTGTAATTCTAGATGGCTATCTAAAGGCAATGTACTTTCAAGAGTATTCGAACTTAGACAAGAACTTTATTCTTATTTAAATGGAGAAGGTTATAATGATAACGAAATGTTTGTTGATAGTGATTTTGTAATAAAATTAGCCTATTTATGTGATATTTTTGAAAAACTTAACTCACTTAATATATCCTTACAAGGTAAAGAAACTCATATTCTGCAATTATACGATAAGATAGTTGCTTTTATTAAAAAAATCAACTTATGGAAAATAAAATTAACAGAAGAAAATGGCAAAACCACTTGTTTTCCACTTTTAAAATATTTTCTTGGAGAGAATGACCTTGAATTACCAATGAGTTTAAAGACAATATTTTTAGAGCATCTGACGAATCTTGAAACTCATTTCATGAAATATTTCCCAAAAGAAATGAAACAATATTATTGGATTAAAGACCCGTTCACTGAAAAGCCACCATCAAATTTCACAACTACAGAAGAGGAACAATTAATCGACATTTCATACGATTCTTCACTACGAATGCAATTTTCTTCGTATGCACTTTTAGGATACGATTCCTATTAGGTATAACAATCCAAAATATGCTAATAGTTCACTTCTAGATATATCCTTGCAGTCCCTGTCCCTTGAATAATTATACGTTGTTTTTTTATCATTTATATACATATTGGTATATTTTACGATTTCGTAAAATATAAACCATATCCAAATCGATTATTTGCATGAATGAATCAATTTCACTTTCAATATTTTTAGAATGAGAGGTGAGACCGGGGGAAGTTTTTATTATATTATGTTTTTTATGTTTTTTAGTTTTTGAGTGCTTGGTGAACTCAGTTTTACGCCATTAACTAACCTTATCTTTTCCGGTGTTATGGGCTACCATATATGGCATAACCATGTATAAATAGAAATTGTGCGTAATACAATTTTATGAATTATGTAAGACAGCAGGTTGTTATATTTAACTAATTGGTCGAGAGCCGAGTAATAATTGGAAGGTACGACGAAGGTTAATCTATATTCCAAGAATACTATATTGAGAACGAGGCCTATTGCTGGATACTCCTAAACAACAAGTCCTATGATGTCAATCGATCAATATAAAAGAGGGATCGAAATGACCACAGTTCAGATGAGTTCTAGTCACGGAACTACAAGCAACTTCACGTCACTCTATATTAAAATTTGTTAAACACTTTGAATATTAAAATAAATGTATAAAAGTTAAAGTCTCATATCTTATTAATTCAATTTAAATACATCATCGACTGCACTACTTGGAATCGAGCCGGTGGCACGTAACACCGGTATAGTACAGTTCATCTGTGTACATTGCTTCTACTTCTTCATGTTCCGAATCATTATCAAAATAACAATAAATTATATATTTATTAATATATATTAATTTATATAATAATATATTATATAACAAAAATAAAAAAACAATATTTTCGTCACTAAGATCGCTGTCACTATCAAAATCTTCAAAATTATCTCCTACTTCTTCGTCTGATAATTCTTGTAACATACGCACAATATCGTCCATAATGGGGTGAAAAAAGCAATACACGAAAATAAATAAAAAGAAAAATATTTGTATGAAAATAAAATAATATTATTATGACCAGGCGCGAGACGTATTTTGTGCGATCGGACGGAGTTGACTGAAATATACATCAATAATAATTTGAAAAATATGTAAGATTAGATAACAATAATTAAGTGTTTATAACATGTTTGTGATTGTGGAATAGGAAAAATTTCAATATTAATCGGGATTCGTAGATAAAAATTATATCAATAAATCTATAATTGTCGTACAAAATGTGCATACGCGCCTGCTGAAAGGATAAAGGAACAGATTTAGGCCTGTTTCACAGCCACGCGTACGGAACGCGACCGATGAAAACGCCTGAAAAGAGCGTTTTCATACGCTCTGTTTTGCGTTTTCATATCTAAGCGTATCGTCTACGCGTTTCATATATTTTTAATTTATACTCACCGCTAGATGACATTCGAGTTTTGACGCTTGAAGACGAAAGTCTTGTGGCCTTTGCTTACCAGATAATTGTACAATGAGTTCTAAAAAGTCTTCGAAGTTGTCTATTAGATATGTTGCTACTTCTTGCCAACTTTTTATACGAATATCTCTATCTTTATATTCTTCATCACCAACGTGCCACAAATTTCTTCGGGACTCCACTTCAATGATGAGAAGTTCGGTATCAATATTGAACTGTGACATATCTACTTTTTATTTTTACTTATTTAAATTTTTAAATTGACACAATACTTTTTGAAATTAAAATACGCAGCATACGATACACGTTGATGTAAAACAGTTAATACACAGATATCTATATTATACTAGATAAGGTACTCGGGGCGTTGCATACAGGAAAAAGTGAAGCCAGATTTCAAGCGCTTATCAGTGTATTATCACATGGGCGCCATATTGCTGGTTGGCAAAACATTCGAATACTCAATAGGAATTAGCATAATAACTACATAAATTCGTTACTTTTTTACATAATTTATAACTTATATCTTCAAAAGTTGAGTCTGTTGTGTATACACTATAGATGTTAGTATGGTACTTAGTATTTGATGGCATTTTTATTAAGATTAAGTATGTATGAAAAAGCAAAAACTCATTTTGTATATAGTTTTTTATTAATATAATGTTTACATAAATTCATGTCATAACACAGTATAATATAACATACATATAATGTTATTGATGGTTAAATAATATTAATTTAGTCAATAAGCGACGTTTACTAACGTCTGCACTTGTTTTCAACTTGGCCACATAATGAAGACGAACTTTCAGATATTGCTTGCAAATTAAAGTTACCAAATTCAACTTGTGGTTTTCTAAAAAACCGTCATTTAGGAAGAGTTAGAATAGTACTAAAAAATTATACATAAATAATTATAATAAAACCATAATTGTATGCTTCTGGGAGATTATGGATATAGAAGTTATTAAAGATTTCTAACAAGTACAGTGGTTGCCATTTATAGTATTCACTGGATATAAGAATCAGCTGCTTATAGTAATCAAAATACTCTCGGACAAATGTGATCACTATAAGCGTCGGCCACTGTATATTTTAATAAAATAAAAATAGTCATTCAAATTACTAGAAAAGCATTAATTACCGGCCGAAGTTATAAGCTTTTAGTGAATAGTATTGTAAGGTTAAGGCAAACTCTTTCATTTCTTTTAAATAGTGACAACCTGTACCTTTTTTACTGTTATTTAATTTATTTTTAAATAGGCCCAATATAGTGTCTAATAAGAAAGCATAAGATATAAGCCATCCATTAATATTAAATGTACAAATGCCTGCAAATAAGTGCTTAGAAGCAGAAAAAGCAAGCAAGTTGTATATTTTATTTTACAAAATAACAAATTTTTAAATATTAATATTTACCGCTGAAACTATTTTTTATTATATTTACTGGTTCACCATCGATTAAGCCTCTACTATTCAAATCGTTTAATAATTCTTGCAGGTTATATAATTTTTGATCTTTTCTTCTTAACTTTTGCTGTAAAGTTCTTATTTTTTTTTTCAATAAAAGTTCACTGGTATAACTATTAACTATTTGAACTTCCTTATTATTAGTAGTAGGAACTATTTTATCAAAGTTTTCAACTTTATCATCTTCTAATTGAATGTCATCAGAAGTTCCAATATCATCATCAATTAATGGAATGTCATATTCTGCTAGATTTGAATTAAATATATTTTTTAATTGTCATTAGACATAAATTAAATTATGTTTTCATTTGTGTAGTTTAATTAAATTTAATAAGTACCTGCTGCATTTAAATTTGAATTTTCAATTTGAATGAGATTTCTTACAAGCGGTTTTCTTGGAATTTTGGACGCCTTTTGGTAATAAGAAGGAAATGCAGAGAACACTTTCGGCACAGCATCTTCTTTTAAAAATATGTTTTTATTATTACCCAGTTTTACTTGATAATTGTCATTAACAAAATGATCACTACATAAACGGCTCCATTTCGTTGGTGTAAACTTCTTTCTTTTAATAGCAGCAATCCATTTTTTATTTAGATCAACATTGGCTAAAGGAAATCTATAATATAATAGGTGGGTTAATCAATTATTAGAAATTTTTATATGGACGACTATCTAGGTGGTACAATGTCCAAAGACGGTGCGATAAAATTACGTGACAATCTAATTTCAGTTATGAATAAGGCTAGGTTCACATGAAGAACGTTGAACGCGCGTTTATCTAACGCGCGTTTTTAGTCAGTGTTCACATGAATTATAGATTTTACGCGTGAAGCGCGCGTATAACTATAGTCAGTCGTTTTTTTTATTCCGGCGAAGATGGACGTAGCAGAAGCTGTATGCTTATGGACCTTATATAGACGAATGCAGCGTCGTAGGCAGGGAAATAGAAAATACTGGGTTCATCCTATTTTAAAAAACAGACTAAGTACAAGCTTGTACATCACGCTGTATCCAAGTTTGAGAAATTATGAACAAAATTTTTTTAACTATTTCCGTATGTCGATTAAATCTTTTGATGACTTGTTGGAGCAAATCAAAGAAGAAATTGTGGCTGACGAAAATGCAATTAGATATTGTATTTCACCAGAAGAAAAGCTTATAATTACTTTGAGGTATGTTAATTTATTTATTTTAATAACAAGAACATAACATTACAGCATAATATAAGATAACAAGTGTAACATTTTTACTAACGAATATTTATTATATTTATTTATTATATCTTAATACATAATATTTTTAAACAACCATTTGCATACATTATATAATACAATTATTGATAAGTAAATTTTAGTCAAATAAATCAAGTATAGACTGTTCACTGCCTGTTTCACTAACATTTGTTGGTGTTGGTGATGGTTCAGGTGCAGAAGTATTTAGTTGATTATTTTTATCACCAAAATTGTGATCATAATGATACCCTTGTGTTGTGGTATTGTGTGGCGTAGAATTATAACCATAATTTGGATAGCCAAAGTTACTTGACCGATATTGTTGTCCATACATAGCATGTTGATATCCATCAGATGATGATGTCTGATTTTGTAAAATTAAATTGTACATATCAATTTTAAGTTTGAAACGTTTGTCTTCAGGAACTTTTTTAATTTCTTTTACTAGTGATAAACAAAATAGTTTATCTGCATCATCCTCATCTTTTTTTTTCGGGAACTTATCGTTGAGCCATACTTTTTTCCAATATGTTTGCGAAATGTTCATCAGCTGGATGTAATTTTATTTTTTTTTTTGTTCTTACGACAATCTCCTTTAGGACTTTTAAAATTATCATCTACATCATTTACGTTGTTAGTATTTTTAGTTATTTTTACATTTTCATCATCAGTTGAAAAACTGCTTTCGGTTACGTTATTTTCTACTGACCCTTGCAGAAACCGTAATCTTTCAAAATGTACGTAAGTAGATTTGTTTGATCTTCCTGAACCTGATTTCACCATTTTACATTTTTTGGCTTCTCTTACATAATTTTCTCGAAAGCTTTTCCACTTTTTTTTGTAAAGTTAATCCTAAATAAAATAATATAGTTATAATTATATAATTAGGCATAAGTTTTGATGAAAAAAATTAAAAATGGTGAGGAGGGAACTAAACTGCATTTGTTCCTAATTATATTATAATTAAAAAATAGTTTATAAAAATATAAAAATAATATGGTTTTTACAGATACCTAGCAAGTGGATGTTCCATTGGTGAATTGCATTATGAGTATTTGATGGGGAAAAGTACTGCTGCTGCTATAATCCACCAAGTATGTAAAGTCATTTGGAGAAAATTAAAAAACATTGTGATGTCTCAACCCACAAAGGAAAAATGGTTAGAAATTTCCAAAGGATTTGAACAAAATGCCAAGTTCCCTAATAGCATTGGGGCACTTGATTGCAAACATATACATTTGATACACCCTCAAAATTCAGGCTCATTTTATTATAACTATAAACATTTTTTTTTCGCTAGTATTAATGGCATTGTGTGACACTAATTATTGTTTTATTTGGGTGGATATTGGGGCATATGGAAAGAATAGCGATTCTGGGATTTTTAAAGAATCATCTTTGTATACTAAGCTCATTGAAAAAAACTTTGAATATTCCTAAACCAAGACCTATTATAGACAACGATGAAATTAAACTGCCATACGTCATAGTTGCTGATGAAGCGTTTGGTATGCAAGAAAACTTGATGAGACCATATGGTGGAAATTTATTATCGCACGAAACAAAAATTTATAATTACCGGCATACTTTAGCACGACGATATATATAATGTACCTTTGGTATTATGACCAATAAATGGCGTATATTGCATAGACCATTAGATGTGAATATTGAGTTTGCACAATATATTGTTAAAGCTATTTGTGTACTTCACAACTACGTCAGAATAAGAGATGAAAATAGTTATGAAGAAACGTTATTTACAGCACCCCTATCAAATTTAACAATTTCTACAACTGGACGTGCTATACGAGTAGCAGTAAACGTTAGAGTCAGGGTTGCCAATTATCCTGTAAAGAAAATCGGGACTTTTTTCCAATATAAGAACATTTTTTCAGGTTTTAATATATTATAAAGGCAATCATTTCTGGTATAACATATTATAATATAAGATATAAGTACATAACATAGATATATTTATTCTCTATATGTATTTATTTATATGTAAATATTACATTACATCTACAGCCGAGATATTTACAAATGTCAAAATATCATACTATCTAAAATATAGATAATACAAATTGATTATTGCTCTGCTCGATAACGAATGAAAGTTTTTTTAAAGTTTTATCGTTTATACAATCGTACAAAAATATATATTGATAATTTTCTTATATCCCGGAAAACATGTGTCTGAATGAACTTTGATCGGGACGCGGGAAAATAAGCTTAAAATCGTGAATGTCCCGCTAAAATCGGGAAGGTTGGTAACCCTGGTTAGAGTTAAATTTATGAATTATTTTAATAACGAAGGAAGTATAGAATGGCAAAACCGCATGATATAAATTGTAAAAATGTAGTATTAAATAATAATGTAATATTTTTAGTTCTTATTGTAAAATATTAATAAGAACATATTATTATAATGTATATTACATTGTTTTGAATGTGAATCGTTTTAAAATTATTCATTATTAAAATATGCATTTGTTTATGAGTTAAGTAATTAAAATAAAGTAATACATACCAAGAACTTTCTTTTTTTCCTGTAGCCTTCTTCAGAAAAAACGAGTACTATTTCTTCCCAGGCATTTCTTTTTATTATTTTATTTGAATAATTACGACGGGCCATGTCCCAGATCGAGGGCCTTTTTTCGATTTCATCGATGAAAAATTCATTATTGAATTCTTCCATTGTAGACGAAAAACGACGTAACGCCTTGAAAAACGCGTTGCAACTGAACACGTCAATGCAAACCTGTACAATGTTCAAACGCGCGTCAACTTGCGCTGACGTGCGTTGACAGGTTTTTTGCGTTGTCGCTGCGTTGAACGCGCGTTGCCATACAACGTGCGTTATTATGTGTACATTTAATAGCTATTAATAGTAATTGTAAACGCGCGTTTGGCTAATGCGCGTTTAAGGCTAGGTTCACATGGACGCGCGTATTTAGATAATCAGTGTTCCTGTACATCGTTCACATGGCGCGCGTCGATCGCGATAACAACGCAAGTTTCTATTTTCGCGCGAACACGCGCGTGACTCCGCGTATTGAAATTCCATATATCATTATCGGACCGTTCAATTGATACGCACGAAACAGCGATTTATTGGGCAATTACTTATTATAAAAAATATTTTAATTATTTTATGTGTTATTAATTTATTATATTATTTATATACAATTATATAATATTATTAACGTATACTGAAAAATGGAAGTCGAAACTGACTTACTTATTAGTGAAGTAGAAAAGAGGCCGGCCATTTGGTTCATGACGTCAAGTGAATATTCGAACAGAACTCTAAAAAGGAAAGCTTGGGAAGAATTGGTTCTCATATTTAGTCATGTTGAAGATACGGAAGACAAAAAAAAAAATTTGGGTAAGTAAAAATTAATTTTAAAATGTATTTATGATTTTAAAATTACTACTTAAGAAATTACAAAACTTTTTAAATCATGTTGTCTTGCCACTTTAATTTCCCTTCATTTATAAAGTAAGAGGTGAATTTTTTTCGAATTACATCTGTATCTTTTATAGCCCGTCCGGCGTGTGATGGATTTAGGTTTGTCAATGGTGCTGTATAAAGTGTATCCTCGTACTTGAAGCCGTCTCTTAACCTGACATAATTATGCAATACACAAATCGCTTTAACAATGTTTTCAGAAAAATCAATTTTTACATCGAGTGGTCGATGTAATATTCGCCACTTATTGCACATAATTCCGAATGTGCATTCCACAAAACGGCGTGCTAAAGTTAAACGATAGTTGAATATCTTTTTTTTCATATGATAAAATTTTACCTCCATAAGGCCTCATCAAATTTTCCGACATACCAAATGCTTCATCAGCCACTATTACATATGGAACTCTAATATCTCCATTGTCGGTTATAGGTCCGGGATCAGGAATATTTAACTTTTTTTCGGTTAGTTTTTTATACAAAGTAGATTCTTTATAAATTCCCGAGTCACTATCTGTACCAAAGCCTCCAATATCAATCCATATGAAGCAATAGTTTGAGTCACATAAAGCCATCAAAACCAGAGAAAAATAATGTTTGTAATTATAATAAATAGAACCGGTATCAGGAGGTTGGTTTATTCTAATATGCCTTCCATCTAAAGCTCCGATACAGTTTGGAAATTTTGCATGTTTTTTTAAATTAATTTGATATATCTATCCATTTCTGATTGTTAGGCTCCTTCATTACAATATTCTTCAGTTTTGTCCATATTACATGGCATACCTGGCGTATTATTCCTGTCAGCGTAGATATTCCAATTCTATAATTGTAATGTAACTCAGTTATTGAGCAGCCTGTTGACAAGTACCTACGAAATCAAAATAAAAGAATTTATTGCATTAATAACATTATTTTGTATTGTTAGGTAAAATAAAAAAAAATAAAATATTTAATGAATTTTTATTTTTATTTGTTTTAGTTGTACATATTTTTTCTTAACACGCCATGATAGTATCATGTGATGCATCAGTAATGTGAATTTTACGTAAACAAAACTTTTACACACAAAATTATAAAATTCAGGAAACCCCCAACATTATTAATATTTTTCGTTTTAAGATTAGAATTACAGAAGAAATGGAAAAGCCTTCGAGATGGCTACGTCAAGGAACTAAAAAAAATAAAAAATGTGAAATCTGGATCGGCAGCTCCCGTAAAGTCATCGTACTTATTTTTTAGGAGGTTACAATTTCTGCAACCAACTGTTCACAAAAATACAACAGAAAGTAACTTTGAAACCGATTTAAACTACGACGAAAATACAGAAACTGAAAACCCGGATCAAGAGACCTGTTTTAAAACTCCAAACAAGGCAGACAAAAATTCAAATTATCAGCAACAAAGAAAAAAAATTAAGCTCCATCCAGCGGACGAACATTTCGCTAATATTATTGAGAAAAGTTTAAATAGTAGAAATATCCTCGAGAAAAAAGAAGAAGATGAAGATAAATTATTTTGTTTGTCTTTATACAAAGAAATAAAAAAAGTACCTTAAGCCATGCGTTTGAAAACGAAAATAGAAATTTATAATTTAATTTTACAAAAACAAGCTGTACAACAAACACACCTTCCAAGTTTTATAGTATCGCCTCAATCTCACCATGCATCCTCATTCGTCCAACCATTTACTCCACCACAATATCCTCAATATTCTGATACAAATAATTATTCAAATGCACCGCATGGTACGCGAAAGGACTATGACCACATACTAAGCAATCAAAATAGAGTACCTACAAATTATATGACTGTTCCAAACGAAATGCGTCAACCATACCAAAATATTGAACCTCCAGGTACTCCATCGCCATTGTCTGGTATTACTGAAAATTCTCAAGGGTCATCTGACCTCGATTTATTTGAATGAAGATAAACTTTATAAAAAGTAAAATTGTTTTTTTGTTTTTATTACGATTAAATGTTATGAAAAGTTGATTTTTTATTACTATTTGTTTACTTTTTATTTATTTTTTAAAGCTATGTTTGGAAAACATTTTTCAGTTAAAAAAGTTAATTATTTTATTTTGTTCAGTTTCAATACATAAAATTATTATTTAGAAATTGTTTTTTTTATTTGTATGAATAATAATTTAAATGGACTTACCTCAAAGTAACAATAAGTTTTTCTTGTGGTGAAATACAGTATCTTACAGCTTGTTCATTTGCTTCCAATTCGTTTTTAATTAAATCTAACAGGTCATCAAATGATTTGATTGACATTCGAAAATAATTGAAAAATTTTTCGTCATGATCCCTAAGTTTCGGGTATAAGGTAATATATTGACTTGAAGAAAGTCTAGTTTTTAAAATTGGATGGACCCAATATTTTCTTTCTTCTTTTTGTCTTCGTCTTCTTATCCTTCGGTGGACAGCCCACAAACACACAGCATCGATCTCATCCATACTCGACGACAGTCTGAACTGTACTATATCATTTTAAATATAGTTTTTGACTAGAACATTCTCATACAACGCGCGTGACACGCAGCCATCTGAACGGTGAACGCGCGTTTTGTGGCGGTCTAACGCGCGTATACGCGCGTCCATGTGAACCTAGCCTAACACCTCTCATGTGAACCTAGCCTAAAGCCGGTTTAGAACTGCGTAAATAGTTATTTAATGATCCGGAGTTAATAGTCAATGTGCACTCCGATAACAATAATACAAGAGCTATGGGCGAGCTAATAACAAAAATACTAGGTCTGCATTGGAAATCGGATGATAATATGTTATTCTGCACGGTACAGCAGGTAGAGATCAATGCCCCGATAACTAAACGGAAAATATTATCCGAAATCGCAACAATATTTGATCCTTAAAGGTATGTACACACGAGAGCATTTTTGTGCGTCGCACATCGCGAGCATGTGAGCATGCGTGAGCATTCGTATGAATTTTGTTTGTTTGTGTGTACAAAATGTGCGACGCATACTATGCATCGAACAATATTTACCCATTCGCTCCTATTCCAGCTTTCCTATCAGTTGTTTTTCAGTAGTCGATAATTTTTTTTAATTTATACTGAGTGAAGTACGTACCTATGTTAAATCACATTAAAAATTAAATTAAAGCGTCTTTAATTGATTTAATTTAACAATAGTTTCAAGTTGTAGTAAATAATGAGTGACCATCTTCAAGTGTGTGCTGCAGCTTTTATAGTAATGCATGAATTGATTAAAAAAAAAAATAAAAAGAATCGACGTGATCGCCGCTGGTGGATTTCAAAAATGTACAAGAACAATACAGATAGAGGATTAAATTTGCTGAATGATATGCAGTTTGATGAAAATATTTTGCATTTTCAAAATTTCACTCGTATGTCTTCTGAAGATTTTGAACTTTTAATAAACCTCATTGGTCCAAAAGTAGTAAAGCAAGACACAAATATGAGACCTGCGGTAACTGTGAAAATAAGACTAGCGGTAACTTTGAGATTTCTTGCCACGGGTGATTCATATACAAGCTTACAGTACCTATTTAAAATATCCAAACAGATCATTTCAAAAATAATCCAGAAGTTTGTGTGGCTCTTATCGAGGTGTTGAAAACATATGTAAAGGTAATACAATTTATAGTTATTTATAAATATAATTGAGCTATAACTTTGTATATTTAAAAAAAAAAGTAGTTGATAAAAATCAATAAAAATCAAATAAAAATTGCAACTTGAATAATAATTATAATAATAATAGACCATTAAAAAAAAGTAAACATAACTTTTAACAATTCTGATAGAACCTATAGAAAATGAGAAAAAAATAATAAAATAAAAATTTCAACTTGAAAAAAAATCATAAAATATTGTTATTAAAAGAAATACCAAATATACCTACTATTATACATCAATTTGTATCTGAAAAAGTCGTGTAGTAGTTGCTCATACTACTCATATCACCTTCATTACTACATCCATCTGATGGGTCTATTAGTGAAGATGCTGATGATAGTGGATGTAGTGAAGTTGATAGATTGGTTGGACTAGAATGTGCTTGTAAATTAACCGTAGGTAACATAGAATTGGTCCATTGAGAAGTTGGGTCAACGAAATCATATTTACCCATATCAGCGTCAAATAGTAAATTATTTATGTAATGTTGGATTAATGCTCTAGTTTTTGGTGTATAATTTCTTATTTTATTCCCAACATATAAACCATATGTAGTGCATTCATCATGTTGTGAATTCATGTTTGATGCAGATTTTTTTTAAAATTGAAAAAGCTTCTTCAATTCTAGGATCTGACTCTGCAACTCTTTTTTTTTTTATCTTTTTGGTGTTGAACTGGGCGAATAAAATTCTGATCAAAATTTGAATGTGCCTGTGATTGATATGTACCTGGTGACGAAGTTGATGGCGTATGTACTAAATTTTGATCGTTTTCTTCAGATATTACAACCGAAGTATTTAGTTGGTCATCATTTGACTTTAATTGGTTAAAATTATCTGTTGGGTGTACATCGGTGTCAGTAATCGGCTAAAAATAATGAAAAAAAAAAACCAATTAATTATAACAAAAAGAAAATAATATATTTTTTTTAAACTTGTTTGTTTTTAAATCATTACTTAATATATAAATATACAAATAAGTATTTTTTACTAGACGGATATTATTGATTATACACAATGAGATTTTCAAAATATTTAGATTACTGTAATAGATAACTCAATTTTGCGCTTATATGTTAGAATAAATTTTATAATTTAAAATTATGGCAATTTAAAAGTTAGTTAATATTTTTTGAGTTTTGGGATTCGAAAACACTCACGCTCTGCCTTTTATTTTTTTAAGCAAGAATTGTTTTTTTTAGATGCCTTCTTCACCAGCTGAGTGGACAATTATTTCCGAACGATTTGAACAGTTGTGGAATTACCCTAATTGTCTTGGATCGATGGATGGAAAACATGTTGTTATACAGTCTCCCATTAAAAGTGGGAGCGAATATTTCAACTACAAGTCTTTCTTTAGCATTGTTTTATTCGCATTGGTTGACGCGGATTATAATTTTATTTTTGTTGATGTCGGATGCCAAGGTAGAATATCTGACGGAGGTGTTTTCAAAAATAGTATGTTACATAAAAAAACTAGAATCGGGAAATATGAATTTACCACCACCAAAGCCTTTGCCCGGAAAAAATAAGGAGGTTCCTTATGTTATTTTAGCCGACGAAGCTTTTGCGTTGACAAAAAATATAATGAAACCATACTCAGGAGTACACAATATTGGATCCAAAGAAAGAGTATTTAATTACAGATTAAGTCAGGCGCGCAGAACAGTTGAGAATGCTTTTGAAATATCATCCGCAGTTTTTCGTGTTCTGAGAAAGCCATTATTATTGGAACCTGAAAAAGCGGAATTGGTGGTAATGACAATTGTGTATTTACACAACTTCTTAAGGAAAAGTAAATCATCCCGAAATATATACACTCCCCCAGGATCATTTGATACCGAATTAGAAGGCCAAGTTAAACAAGGAAGTTGGAGACAGGAAGATACTCCTTTATCGTCACTACATAATATTAGACTCATTCCTCGGAGACCCCCAATCAACGCTCAAGAAATAAGAGAAGAATATGCAGATTATTTTTTAACAAATGGAAATTTACCGTGGCAAAATAATGTTTAGATTTTAAATAATATTTGTAGTATAATATGTTAATTAAAAAATATATAACTATTCTATATTTTCTTTTGATTTATTTGAGTATAAATTGTGTGCCAATATTTTTTTAAAAAATAATAAATATTACGATTTTAATTATCAGTTGACAGTGTATTTGTAGTTCGTTGTTTAACAGTTCAGTCTATATTTATTATTTTTATTGAAAAATACATGTGTACATATTACCATTGATTATAAATACTAGTATGATATTGATGTGTAGTAATGATATTACTTAATAGTATGGTGTTAATAGTGTCGTAGAGCTATTTTTAAATTGGTAAATTTTTATTTAATTTTTAAACGTTTATATTTATATTTAATCTAAATCTGATAGTAATTTATTGACATTTGCTATTTGGCGTCAGACGTTAATAATAATTGACTGCAAGTCTTAGTAGATATAGTTCAATAGATATTAAAATTATTTTCTTTTTCTATCAAACATAGAAATAATACAAGTTTTTTATAAATTAATATTTCAATCAGATATTTTTAATCCCGCATATTTATATACATTGTACTATTGTAGTAAATATTGAAAAAACTTACATTTTCGCTACTAATTGTGCTCCTTGGGTCATCACGATCTCTTAAAAATGCCACCATTGATTCATATTTGAACCATTTTGATTGGTAAATTTCGTTGGCTCCTTAAATATATATTCACATTTCACATTTTTTTTAATTAATTGGTGATAAATGATGATAATTAAAGCGAATAAAATAATAATTTTTATCAATTTGGACTTTTAAAAAGTATCTTTTACAACACAATATAATATAGGTATTATTAAGAATTGAAATAAATAGATATAAAAATTTTGATTCTTACCTTTTCCAGTCCCAATGCTATTTTTTATTTTTGCCTTTTCTCGGCGAAATGATCCTTGTAAACTAAGCATTTTCTTTTTTACCTCTTCGACGTCTTTATTTAGTTTTTTCGAAATAGAACACCACGCATCGAATTTCGCATTTTTGAAAAAATACGATGGATTTTGTGGGTCCCATAGCACTTCATTAAGTCGATATTCTTCAATTAATTCAAAACATAATTTGCTATCCCAGTCCATTTTTGTCAAAGAAAAATGTACTTAACTAACTAAAATAGTTTTATAGCTTTATTTGTATGAAATAATAAATATTAATTCTCACTGGCATACGACGCACAACACAAAACCAAAATAACCGTCCACACGATAACTCGAATGCGCGCGGCGTTTCTTTGAGCAAAGCTAAAATACCGACAGTGATCGGTTCGCCATGCGACCTGTTCGTCGAACGTTGACGAATGGATCCGAATGCTCACGCACAAGTCTACACGCTCGCACGCGAACATGTGTGAGCATTCGTCACTTTTATTCGATCGTGTGTACGCGCCTTAACACGTTGACTGCCATGCGACCGCCGGCGGTCGCACCTTTGTATTATTTACACGCCATATGACCGCGGGCTGCCATAAACACACTTATTTGTAAAGGGGAATATTTTTCGTGGCGTTAAAGTTATGAAGATAATGTTTAAATGATGGTTATAAAAGAAAATTTCGCGTAAAATGATATATTATTCGCCGCAAACCGATTATTTTATATACATTTATAATTATACGTAAAATATCACTACAATAAGCATATAAAAAAAACTCAATCACTTTTTTTATTCAAATAATATGTTTCCAATTCCAATTCTTAAATATAAACATTATAGAAATTATAAATTTAATACAAAACATAATTATCGAGACATATTTATAAATAATATATGTAAAAAATAACTAAAATCTGTGTGATGCAGATTGAAACAACTTATACATGTATAAGATTTACATGGTGCACAGAATGTAGTTATTTTTTTTACTTCCTTCGATGCCTGTTTCGATCCAACTATTACTGTTCTTCTTTGATAGCAGTGGAAACATCTCTTTCTAATTTTTCTATTTCTACCACATTTTTCTGTTGTTTCTTGAAATATGTGTTTGCTAACTCTTGCTGGTTGAACTTCTTGTGGTCCTTGATTGTCTAATCCGAATATTGTATCAACTAATGTTTCTCGAAATTGTGTTATCTTCATTTTTTATCAGAATTAATTGTATTGTAAACTATTAAAGCATTTACCATAGTAGTTTCAAACAGTATTTCTGTCGCCACCTTATGGTACCAACGTATAAACTTACGAACAGCTGTACTATAGCTAGACAGTTGATCCGATAGATCAATTCCCGCTTTTCCGGAGTTGTAGTCGACAATTATCTTAGGCTTAACTATCGATTCTTTTTTTTGTTCTTTTTTCCTGTGTCAATCATATCAATATTATGTTTTGTCGACAATATAGTTACCTCCCTTTTATCACGCCATTTCGCAACAATAATACCGTCTGAATTTTCCTTTCCGATTATTTCCCCGGGACTTAACTTTTTTTTTGTTATTTCAGGTAATTTTACTCTATTTGATCGCAGAGTTCCAACTAGGTGTGTATCATTAGTTAAAAGTTCGTTTGCAAGTGTAATTGAAGTGTAAAAATTATCCGTGACCATTATACGTCCCATGTTTCAATAGTTACAGTTAAATAGTTAAATTAGTTACTAGTTATTCAAATTAGTTAAAAAATTCCTAATGTCAACTTTTTAATTTATTACTTCCGCAATAAAATATAGGTGTATATAAAATAACAAAATATATTATATTTTTTATTTTATAAATTAGTTTTTCAGTATAACAGTAGCTGACTGTATGCAGGAATTAATGGATAGAGGTGTAAAAAAATTTATAGATTGTAAACCTACAGTAAATTTTATTAAAAAAATTAATAGTTTGGTTGATGCAATGAATTCAAATACAGAAAAATCTGCAAAATTATCCAAATTCACATAGCAATAAAGTATATTTACAACTTTGGGGTTAGCAGTATAATAAATTTATTCGGTTATTGTTAAGGTTCTCAGAGATTTTATAAGCTACCTGGAAGAATGAGAACAATAATAAGCCAAGATAAACAATTTAGCTTTACAAGCCAAAGTGAAAGAGGATTAACTGTCTCTATAAAAAGTACATTAGAATTAATAGATGTTGTTGTTTTTAAAGTAACGTATATCGCCAATTAATTTACTGTCTGGGAGTGATTGATTTATTCCGAATTTTTGTTTGATCTTATAATTGATTCCTTCTTTAAAATTATAATGTTTAGAAATTTCGGAAACAATGTGATACTCAGGATTAGTATCCAATAAATTTTCTGATGTTTCTTTTATATTATTATTAGTGATTAATTTGGTACTTATGTCTTTAATAAAGTTTTCATACGTATTTTCTATGATTTCATTTATTGTGTACATTCTAGTAAGAGCGTCAGCTTTGTTGGTAGAGCCTGCTTTGTATTGTATGGAAAAATTGTATTCTAACAAATAATATTTCCATCTGGCTAATCTAGATAAAGGATTTTTTCAAGTTCATTAAATAAACTAATAGTTGGTGATCAGTTATGATAATGAAATGAGTATCTAGTAAATAATGTTTAAAAAATTTAACTCCAAAAATAATTCCTAAAAGTTCAGTCTCTATAGTAGAGTAGTTACTTTCAGCTTTATTTAATGTTCTACTCGCATAGCCTACGGGGAAGTCTTTTCCATCGTGTATTTGTGATAGGATAGCACCGAGTGCTTTACCTGATGCGTCAGTAGTGAGATAAAATTTCTTTTCGAAATCTGGGTATTTTAATATTGGATGTTTACAAAGTGCTGTTCGGAGCGTATCGAATGACCTTTGGCATTCTTCAGTCCAATTAAATTTTACGTCTTTGCATAATAATGTTGTTAACGGTTTAGCGATAGCGCTATAATTTTGTATGAATTTCCGATAGTACCCACTTAAGCCAAGAAATGATTTAATTTGTTTTACGTTTTTTGGAGGAGGATAATTAAGTACAGCTTGAATTTTTGTTTCGTCGGGTTTAATTCCCTCACTTGTTATTTTATGACCGAGATATAAAATTTCCCGTTTTAGAAAATTACATTTGTGTGGTTCGATTTTTAAATTATGTGATTTGAGTCTACTAAAAACTTCTGATAACTTATTTGCGTGTTCGTTTAAAGATCTTGAAAATATTAGAATGTCATCTAGGTAAACCATTACTTTAAGTGGTGTTAGACCTGAAAGAACGTTGGTCATTAATTTTTGGAAAATTGCGGGACTTTGTTTCATTCCCATTGTCATTCTTTTGAATTCCCAGTGACCTTCAAGCGTACTAAAGGCTGTAAATTCGCGTGAGTCTTGTGAAAGAGGTATTTGGTAAAATCCTTGTGTTAAATCAATAACAGAAAACATTGTACAATTACCTAGTCTATCTAACATTTTATTTATTTGTCTATTTATTTCCGTTTGTTGAGAAAATGGTAACCTAAATTGTCTCTGATGTATTGGTTTTTTAGCGTCTGGTTTTAACTTAATTGAATGCTCTATAGTATTAGTACATGTTAATTTATCACCTTCTAGAAAAAATACGTCGGAGTATTTCTCGCATATATTTATTATAGTCTCCTTTTCGTTTTTCGTCATGTGATCTACTTTTATTAGTTTCTTTATTTTGTCTATTCTGTTATTGTTATCCATTTCTATGTTAAATGTTAATATTTCGTAATCATTTTCGTTATTATATATTAATTTATTTATTTCGTTATCTGTAAATTTTTTATTTGCTTCGGATATATTTAAGATACTAATTATGGCATAACCGTCTTTTACGTGTGTTAAACTTTCGCTACAGAGCAAATCTTGCGATAATTCTTGTTTTTGTATTAAAATGCATTTATTATGTACTTCTGTGTTTTTTATTGGGATTTTGATTATGGACTCTGAACGTGCATTTATTGTGTAACAATTTTTTATTGTTTCTTTATTATCATGATTTGTTAAGACTAATGTATTATTCGCGATATCTATTATTGCTTTAGATTCGATTAAAAATACTTTTCCTAATATTCCGTGTTTTAATAAAGGAAATTGTGGTCCTACGACTTCGAATGTTACGTTTATTTCTTCGTTATTGATTATAATTGGAATATTTATTCGACCTATTGTATGTATTAGTTGTTGACTAATACCGCGTATGTATACTTTATTGGTTTCGTCGATGAATAAGTCATTTTTTAAAAATTGTAATTTAATGATATTAATATCTGCCCCAGTATCGACGAGGAGATGTAATTCATCAATGTTACATGCGCTAGATTTACATTTTATATGATTATCGATTATTGTTGATAGGATGTGAAAACAGTTTCGTATTGATTGTTCGTTATCGGTGTTTCGTTGTAATTCTCGGTCGCGCATTGAATTTGTTGTACCGTACGCGGCGCGCGTTGCGAGTACGGTGTGGCATTTCCCGAATTAGTATATTGACGTGCGGCGTCTTTTTGTCTAGAGTAGCAAACGTCCATCGAATGACCTCGTTTGCCACAATAAGAACACATTATTACTTCGCTTCGTATGGGAGGCCTATTGTTATTATTAGTATTAATCAATTCATTGCATTGAGGTGGTTGATTATTATAATTATGGTTATTAAATTGTTGCTGTTGCGTGTTTTTTGGAAAAAATTCGCGATTATTAAAATTGTTATTAAATCGTGGATTAAAGTTTCTTTGATTATGATTTCGTTGTTGTGCGGGATGACTGTTATAGTTTTGATTAATAGGTATATTTAAATTAGTTTTGCTTTTTTTGTGTTAAATTAGTGATGAAGTTATCTCTATCTATGTCTTCTGCTAAATCGAGCTCTTCTTGTAAAGCAATTGATTTTGCTTGTTCAAGTGTTTTTGGGTCTCTACTACGTAATGTGGTTCTAATTGGTTTGATAAATCCCTTTATGTATAATGCTAGAGTTTGCTCAGCTAACTGTTTTGTTATTGCTTTTGCATCGTTTTCGTTTTTTCCTGTTGTATATAAATTCGCGAGTTGATAGTATAATTTTTCTAGCCTATCTGTGTATGATTTAACGTTTTCGTTTTCGTTCATTTTAATTGAATTTATTTGTAATTGTAACGCGGATGAAGAATAATGAGAAGCATATGCTTCTTCTAGATGTTTTTTTATGTATATCCATTTACTGGTATCTTTATATTTTAAACATTCGGCTGGTTTTCCCGAGAGTTTAGTTAATAAGTATCGTATAAGTAAGGGTACATTAATTAAATCTACAGAATTTACGGCGATATCACAAGCGTTTATAAATTGGGTTATGTTTTCCTCTCCCGAACAATAAGGAATAAATTTAAAAGCTTTGTCTATTGCCATAGTAGTAGGTATTTCTGATATGACTGTTGGGCTAGTCATTTTTTTATTTTGTCGTTTAGGTGTTTTTAAAAATAGAGGTTCTATCGGGCCTTTACTCCTAGTCACTATCTGAGGTGGACTAATTAATAAACTTTTTTCGAGTTCTTTAATTCTATTCTCCCTTTTTAATTGTTCCTCTTTTATGCTTAAGTTGTTTGGTGTTTAGTTTAAATTGGGTGTGCCTTCTGTTGAGTTTTTAGTTGGTGGTTGCTCTAGATTTGCAAGTTCTAGAGGAGACGTATCGCTAATATCAGTATAGTCGTTTTCATACATATGAGTTGTAATATTGTTTATGTTAGTTTAACATAATAAATTTGAGATTTCAATAATAATAAATAAGTTTCAATAATAATTCACAATAATAGTTTTCAATAATAAAATTCTCAATAAAATGCAATAAATTCTTCAATAATAAGCTTTCTCAATAATAATCTCTTTCGATAATATATATTTTATATATTATATAAGCTGCATACACCA
>NW_020273376.1:0-4442 GCF_003268045.1 Sipha flava
GAGGCTTTTTGAGATCTCACGACGAACATTTTTTAATGTTATTTTTTTCTCCGGTTATTTTTGTATATATAATATGAGAATTCACAATAGCTGCGTCAAAAAAAAAAAGAAAAATATTCGATGCCACCACTTATGACTTTTTCTATCAATGTGATACATTTTTTTATACTGATCAAATTTATCGACGCAGTTCATGTTCATATTATAGTCCTTAAGTACACTAGGACAAGGAATCATTGATGTGGTTCCATCCTTAGATTTTCTTTTTACCTCAACGACATCAGTAGAATTATAAAAGTTGGACAGCAAAGTAACTCCTCGTTTGTCTTTTCATTTGACGATTGAAATGTGATATTGGTCACTCTTGTTCCAGTCAATGTCACCCATAATCATATTTTTATCTAACTCTAATTTTGGCAAGTACAGGGTTATTCAAAATGATTCATCCAATTTAAAATACTTACATATATTTATATTTTATACTTAGAACAATATTTTATACATTAAATTAAAGAGAAATATGTCAAGTTTAATTAATTATACTTATAAATGTTCTATGTGAGCTCCTTTGGTCACACGAATAACATCTAGTCGGTAGTCAAATTCATTCCATACTTCTTGCAACATATCTTTTGTAATTGACTCCACCGCTGTTGTTATTCGATTTTTTCAATTCATCTAGGGTTGATGGCAATGGTGGTATATACACAGCATCTTTAACACATCCCCAAAAGAAATAATCACATGGCGTGAGATCTGGTGACCAAGGAGGCCAGCTGCAAAGTGTTAAGTCATTAATCCCATTGCGACCAATCCAACGGTTAGAGAGTGTTTCGTTTAGAAAACCACGGACATCTAAATGCCAATGCGGTGGTGCTCCGTCTTGTTGATAAATGTAGTCATCAGAATTATTGTTTAATTGTGGAAATAGCCAGGTTTGAAGCATTTCTAAATAAGAACTACCATTTACTGTGTTTTCAGTAAAAATAAAAGGGCCATAAACTAAAATCTTGGATATGGCACAGAACACATTAACTTTAGGTGAGTCACGCTCGTGTTCGATTATGGCATGAGGGTTGGTTGTACCCCATATACGAACGTTATGACGGTTTACTTTACCACTTAAGTGGAATGATGCTTCGTCACTGAAAACTAAGCGAGAAGCAAAATTTTCATCCTGCATAGCCTCCTGCATAAAAATGCTAAATTCAAGTCGTTTCAACTTATCATTGGGTTTTAAAGCCTGCAACAGTTGCAACCTGTATGGTTTCATAGTTAAACGTCGTCTTAAAACACGCCAAACAGTTGTTTGTGGAATTTCTAGTTCTCGACTTGCACGGTTGGTTGACTTACACGGACTGCGTTGAAAACTCTCTCTAATTCTTTCCACATTATCATCGGATACACGAGGTCGACCTGTGCTTTTTCCTTTGCACAAACACCCTGTTTCTTTAAACTGCTTATACCATCGACGTATACTCTGAGCAGTCGGTGCATCGATACCATAATGACGACGAAAATCGCGTTGCACAGTTATTATCGATTCACACTTCGAAAATCGCAACACACAAAACGCTTTGTGCTGTCCGGTCGACATATTTGCGGAAACTAACATATCGCCTTAAGCGATAATTTAAAAATAACGAATTAATGACATTGTAAAACTTGAGATTACCCTCTATTTCTACATAATTTGATAAGATAAAATTTATATTTAACCATTTTATAGCTATCTTAAATTGGATGAATCATTTTGAATAACCCTGTATTTTCTAATACTATTAACAGTTCCACAGCAAAAAATACCTTTTGATTTCAAATAAGCTAAAAGTGTTACACTTAAAATTATCAATGTACAAGTTATGATTTTTATGCTGTAATGGATTTTTTAGATCTTTGACGACTCGTCCTCCAAGATTTGTTTCGACAGAGTCACCTCTTTTATCAGTGTATAAATCGAAATTCCAAAGATACCCATTTTTATCAGCTAACGACCATAACTTATAGCCACTTTTAATTGGTTTTTTAGGCATGTATTGTTTTATAGTTGATCGTCCTTTGAACTTTATCATACATTCGTCAACTGCAATGATTTTATGTGGGTGGTAATATTTTTGAAAATTTTCTTGAAATTTTTTTAAAAAAGATTGAACTTTGTACAATTTATCGTAACCTGTTTTACCCCTTTTCGCCATAACCGAGTTGTCATTTAAATGTAAAGATGAGAGTAGCCAACCAAAACAATTTACAGTCATAAGAGAACTTATATAATCGTCATGTAAGTCCAAAGATGTAGACCAGTAATCCCTATAGCTTGGATAACGTTTTATACCCATTAAAATATTCATACCAAGGAAAGTCACTATTTCATTTGTATCTGTAGGAATATAATTTTTTCTAGTTTTCATTTTAATTTGGTATGCATACAGATTTGCTTGGTATACTATTAAGTCTAGTATATAATTTGAAAATTATAACTCAAAAATTGAAAATGGAGTGTGTTCAGCTTCAATATCAATCAAACTAGTTGGTCCGTCGGTGCATGTAAATTCGGGTAGAGGTTTTTGTGAAAAAATCATTATTTTTTGACCACGTAGGAATAGTAAATTTAAAACTATTATTTAATGCTAAATTTTCATCAGTATTTATCAATGCGTTTTCGGGTGGATTATTTTCGACGATATTGTTTTCTAATTCACTAGTTTGATTTATTTGCGGAAATAAGGGGCGCCGAATATTACTATTAGTATGTTAAATTTTTAAATGTGTTTGACTTTTCGAATGACGTGTTTTTATAGGACTGGGTAATAGTAAAACGTTACCTTCATCTAGATTTAAAATCTCTACCAATTCTTCGTCATTTTGATCGATTGAATCGTCAGATAAATGGTTGACTTCTATTATTTCATCATCTTTATTAGGTAAATATGTTTCATCGGCGTCAGAATCATCGTAAGAAGTATAAGTGTCACTATCGGATGGTATATCTTCGAATAAACACTCGACAATATTGTTTTCATTCATATGCACGCTCATTGTATGAAATTGACCGTATTTCCGGGGAATCTATATTTTCGGGCGAATCTGATATAGAAGATTTTGAGTTTGATCCTACAAATGTGCTAAGTACTTCTATAATTTCCGAAAATATTTTCATGGACGTAGATTTAAATTCTTTACCAATAGTATTTGATGATGGTCTTGTTTTTGGTTTGGAAAATTATGAGACTGATAATACGATTAATAATAAAACAATAAATGTAAATATTAATGAAATGGCTGATGACGAAGAAAGTTTGATTGGAATTCACAGAGATGGGTTAGTATGGAATAATGAATTTAGACATTTCAAAAGAAATAATTTATTTGTTCAACCGATAGGACCAACAGAAGATGGAAAATGAAAAGTTATTAGAACCGATTAGTGCGTTTTAAGAAATATTTCCTCAGACGTTAATTGAATATTTAGTTTACCAAACAAATTTATACGTAATACAAACACATGGAAACGACCCAAAACCAGCATTTCTTAATGAAATAAAATTATTTTTGGGGATGAATATGCTTATGGGAATAAAAAAAATGTCCTAGTTATAGAAATTATTGGAGTTCTATTTCTGAAATGCGAGATCCGTATATTTCTTCCATAATGCCTGTAAATAGGTTTGGATGATATATATCTAAATTGCATTTTAATGATAATTTTCACCAAAAAATCCTATCATGAACCAGGTTTTGACAAATTATATAAAATTTGACCTATTCTAAATATTCTTACAGCCACATTCAAATCTTGTTATAATCCTACCAGAATCCAATGAATTGACTAGTCAATGATAGCTTTCAAAGGAAGGTCTAGTATTAAACAATATATGCCTAATAAGCCAAAAAAAACGAGGTTATAAAGTATGGACAAGGGCATTTGGTTATGTTTGTCAGTTTGAAATTTACACAGGAAAAACTAATAACATAGTAGAAAAAAATTTAGGTGCTCGAGTTATTAAAGATATGGTGCGTGACTTGATTGGGAAATATTATACAGTTTATTTTGATAAAAATAATTACTTTTCTTCTTCAAGATTAATGGCTGATTTATTAGAAATGGTGTATTAGCTTGTGGTACAACAAGACCGCATAGAATTTATTTTCCCAAACATTTTTTTCTGATGATAAAATTATCGAGAGGTCAATATGAATGGCAAACCACAGTTATTGGAATTATCGCAATGAAATGGAAAGATAACAAAGGTATTCATTTTTTATCGAACTTTCATGATCCAACACAAAAAAAATCAAGTAAATAAAAAACAAAAAGATGAAATTACACAAATTATCGTTTGTCTTCAGCTAATAAAATATTATAATGCCCACATGGGGTGTGTTGATGAAGCTGATTGACGCGGACCCGTGCGGCAGCCGTTATCGAAACGGCAGTCGCCGAC
>NW_020273376.1:9442-29750 GCF_003268045.1 Sipha flava
TTTTTTTCTCATCAACTTAAACTGTGTGTTCACATAAATACACATTTTGTGTCACCCTAAGTCGAAGTTGTTTTTTTTTGTTTAATATTCAATTTCGGTTTACCGCACCGCGACCGTGCACACACACACCATCACCTGTGTGCCGCGTCATGATATGCTGATGACCTTATACAAAATTGATCGTAAAAGCAAAAGATGGTACATGAGAATATTTTTTCATTTTCTCGATCTCGCTGTGCATAACGCATTTATATTATTTAATTCAAGTGGAGGGAAAAAAATATCACTCAAACATTTTCGTTTAGCCGTGGCCACTGCATTAATTGGTAATAAAAAGCCTTCATCACGTGGAGTGAAAAAACATTAAAATTTTCAAATAATTATAAGCCCAAAGCATTATATGAAAAACGTTTCAATGCCGCTGATCATCTGCCTAATAGAAGTGGATTTAGAAGATGTGCAAATTACAGTTCTAAATCTGAACCTCATCGTAGTAAATGGTCCGGTTCAATATGTGAAGTAGCGTTGTGTCTCAATGAAACCAAAAATTGTTTTAAAGAATATCATACTAAGTAACATTGTTTTTAATAATATAATATAATGTTTTTTTTTTTTTTTTTTTTTTTTTGATTAAAAGATATAAAATATATGTCTAAACAGTATAGTAAAAAATGTAGATATTATTAAAAAGTAGTATCAAATAATTCATAGTAGTTTATATAGGAAACCACCTCAAAATTTGAGCTTTTAAAAGTTCAAAAAAATGTATTCATACATTTTTTTATTTCTAAACGTAATAAAGAATGAAGTTCAAGTTGAATCGCTTTATAATTATTATTTTATATAATTACGTGCTTTAAAAGGTTAAAGAAGAAAATGTTCTTTCTGGTATCGCTGTTGATATAGGTATAGTTGCTAAGACTTGAAAAAATTTCCATATGTTGGGAAACAAAAAAATGTTACAATTGTCAAGCCCTGCAATTGCTGTATTAGGACTCTTCTTTAAGCCACTTTGATTTCCATATTGAAAATTCAGCTTTGTAAACAGTAGGGTCTGTCAATATTTGAGAATAAAACTGTACACAGTCGTTTATTTCTTCACTAGTGGAATATATACATTTACTCGGAATAATTTGTGTTAATGAACTTACTAAAGATTTATGTTTCTGAAATCTATCATAAAGCTGTATTCTTATGTGGTCAAGAAATGGCAAAAATATATTAAGTTTGTAATACTCTTCAGAGCTATTAACGGTAACATTATTACGGTGCGTTTGTCTTTTAGAAATACGAGGAAAATACATTTCTTCTTTATTTATATTCAGCATAATCGCAGCAACAAAAAACGTGCTTGAAAAATGTTTATTACTATTTTCTCTCATTTTGTCCAAAATGAATAACACATTACCTCCATGATTACAGGCTTCAACTATGAGTATATCAGCATTTATTGTCTGTAACTGTTTACACAACATCAACGTATAGGAAAAAATATTTTCAATTATTATGAGAGGTATAATAAATTTAGCGTCTTTAATTATACTCAATAACTGACAAGACTTTTGAGCTGTTTCTTTATTTATTGAAGATTCTAATTTTTCTAAAGCAAAATTAATAACTGGATATAGTTCTTTGAATCGCAAGACACTTTCATGCTTGTAAACCCAGCGTGTCTCAAATAATGCCTTCGTTTATAGTTGTTCTCAATACTTTACTGCGTGGAGCAGAGAAGCGAAAAAATGTTCCGATAGTTTGAATGATGCTAATATACTTTCTTATTGCGGGAAATGAGCTGGAATTTGCCAACGCAAGATTAAGCGAATGGACACTGCAATGTACATAAAGAGCCATGGGAAAGTCTTTTTTTATGTATTCTTGAGCACCATGTAAATAACCACTCATGACAGAGGCACCGTCGCAGTCTTGATCATCTAGAACAGGGGTCGGAAAGTAATCTCTATTGGAGTCCTAAAGATTAAAAAATAATAAATTAATGAGGTCCAGTGAAAAAAAATTTTTTCAAATTTTTATATTTTAAAACAGCAGTATAAAAATAAAAATAATTATTCAGCTATTACATTTAATTTATATTAAAAATTACAATATTAAAAGTATGAAAAAAAATATATTTATTACAGTAAATTATTTAATGCGAAAAATTGCATTTCTTTTCCTTAGCCAGCTTTTTGAAATCGGGAACTCGTGGAGAACAGCTTATGCGCAATGTGTCCTCAAGGTGAGAGTCTGTTAATTTTGTCCGATATTTGTTTTTCAAAAAATTAATTTTTGAAAACTATACCTCACAAATGTATGTCGAACCAAACATCGTAGCCAAGTTGATTGCCAGTTGCTTACAGTTTGAATACTTGTCAATGGTATCTTTAGCCCAGAATTCTTCAGTTGACGCACTTCTGTACTGCTTCAAGGAAACATCTTCCTGTAGGTCTATTATTTCCATTTGGAGTTTTTACTTTGAAAGATTAAATAATTTTTGAGCTACATCAGTCCATTCTCCATCTGGGAGAACATCGTAAGGGGTTTTTAAAAATTGTGATAGTTTTCCTATTTCAGAAAAGTCTTTGAATCTAGCATCGAATTCCTTCATAAAATCTGACAAAAAACTTAAAAATGTTTCGATGTTTATAATTTCAGAATAATTTTTGCATTCAAATATTGAGGGAAAGTGAATGAATTTTTTTTGTTCAATGTCGCCTTTAAATATATTTAGTTTGCGACGGAAAGCAGACACACTTTGTATTAAATTACATATTAATTTCCCTTCTCCTTGTAATTCGACATTAAGCGTATTTAAATAATTCAAAATGTCATTTAAGAAAGCCATTGTAACTATATTTCAATTGTTTTCTAAGAAATCCGAATGCTTCTTTGCTTCTTCAGTATCTGCATTTTTTAGGAATGTTTTTACTTCTTCTATAATGTTCCAAAAACGTTCAACTACTCAACCATTACTGTGTCGTGGACCGGTGGGAGGCACGACGCACAAATTAATAATAATAATAAGGAATAATAAGCACAACGCGGTTGACGAGTTGGTAATGGCCAGTGGGCCGTATATTAATGGGCGTGAGCACTTAAAAATAATAATTATAATAGTGATCAACACGATCGTACGCTGAGTAGTGAACATCGAATAACAAAAAATTATAATAATAACATAACAAGATCACGTTGCATTCTGTGTATGCAGAGGGATGGTGTTAAATCATAGGACGCGAAAGTGGCGATGTGACCATGCGAAGAGTTGACGAACAACAGCCCGTCGTTCCGACGACACTTGCCTTCGGCGATGCCGATGCCCCGCTCTCCCCGTTCCTTAAGGAAGGTGCGGGGTGCGACGCGTCGGTATCGTGATCCGCGAATTATCGGCTGATTAGGAGACTATAAATACGGTCGGCAGCGTCCGTTGTGGTGAACGGTCGTCGCCGGGTCCGCGTCATACTCCCCCGCCAAGCCGTCAGTCGCGGGCGAAGTCCAGCCGCGGTGTGTGTGGTATTTGGTACGCCTTGGTTGCGGAGTTTTCCCTAGACGTCCGAACTATAGAGCTGGGTCATTTGGTAAACTTTTGATTGTATTTTCCTCACCTTGCATTTCCGACCCGTCAGGTGTACGGGTGGTCCGAGTGTTCCAACCAAGGGGCGCGTTCCGGTCCCTCACGGGAAGGTTCACGCTCGGCGGTACTTGGGTACTGCTTAGTATTGGTAGGGGGGGAGTTCGTAGCGGAGTTGTTTAGAACTCCATTTCCGCCTCGAATTCCGTGGCCGTAGGTACGGATGGTCCTTCGTCATAGAGGACTCCGTCCGAGAGTGTGTCCTCGGCCGGTTTAGTCCTCTTTGCGTTGGGTTGGTCGGCGTGGTCGTCAACCTCCATCGCTGTCCCTTGGCAAGGTTCGTGGCGGTCTTGAGATGGGGGTAGCGGTGCGGGCGTCTTCCGAAGGCGGAACTGTTGGCTTCCACCGTCGGTTGCTGCTGCCTTCCGCTCCCTTTGCTCTCGCCTTTTCCTCCTCACGAACTCCTTCCGTCGGGCCTTGTCGCGCTCCTTCTGAGCCCTCCCCTTTGCGACGTTCGGTGTCCTCTCCGTTGCCGGAACCGTCGGTAGAGCTGAGTCCGGTGATGGTGTGATGACGATCCTCGGCGGCTACGGCTCCGATGGTCCCGGTGTTAGTTTTTTTGGTGGTGACGGATATTGTGGGCGAGGTCCTAACCTTTTAGGACAAGCCCTGTCCACTCCGTCGTCTCCGGGTGCTGGTCCACGTTTTTTGCCATCGTTTTGATGGCGAGCGCCGTCTGCCGACCGGCCACCATTTGCCATGGTGAGGTGTCGGTGATTGTTGGCCGTGTACGCTCGACCGGTGTTGTTGGAGCGCGTCGGTCGCTGTTGGCTGGTCCCGCTGTCCGGTTGACTGTGGATGTTGATATCGGAGTGTGGCGTGATGGAGGACCATATTCCAATGCCGCTGTCCTCGGACGGTTTTCGACGGCCGATTTCGGTACACGGCCCGACGACTGCGTTCGTCCCTCGATCAATTTGATTAGTTCGGCCGACCGGTCCTGCTGGCCCCGCTCGTATGACGCTCGCAGGAGTGGATCCGTCAGGAGCTGTGGCATCGTGGCCCTGCGAACTTCTCCGGGCATCAGCTGATGTCTTGTGCATCTGTTCATGGTTTCTAGGGGAAAAAACATTGTTAATTGTTGTGTTTGCGTGCTTAAGGCAGGATTTATGGATTTTCCGGGGTGGTTGCTGGTTGGTTAGGAATACTCCTTTTCCTACCCGCTTTTCCAACCTCACCGAACCCCACCATTTTGGGGCAAATCCAGCGTGGAATCCATGACTCGCTTTTGACAGGTGGTGGGCTTTTTAGTATACTACGTCGCCCTCCGCAAACTTTGTGTGTTCCGGACCGTCTGTCGTCACGCAGTTTCCTAGAACCTTCTTTTCCCTTTCCACCCTTTCCAAAATTATATCTTCGATCGGTATGGTCGTGTTCTGTGACAGGGTCCAATCCCCCGGCCTTTTGCATTCTCTTCCGAGTACCAGCACCGAGGGTGGGTATCCCGTTCTGTCGTTCCTTCTATTCCGAATCGCAAATAAGATTGGTAGTAGTTTGGTGTCCCAAGTACTGTGTTTGTCGTTTGACAGTACTGCGCGCAATCCTTTTTTTTAGATCCTGGTTGCGACGCTCGACCGGATTAGCTCGAGGGTGGTATGTTGGTGTCGTCCAACCCTCTGCCCCCCAACGTTCGATCGCGTTTATCATGTCGTTCGATACGAATTGGGGTCCATTGTCGCTGAGACACACGCGGGGATAACCTAAGCGAGAGAAGAATTCGCGTTCGAGCGTTTCTACAATGGTTTTAGTTGTGGCTGTTCCGAGGGGGTACGCCTCGGTCCACCTACTAAAGCAGTCGGTGGCCACCAGTATGTAGGACTTTCCCTTACTTGTACGTGGGTAGGGGCCCATAAGGTCGATACTGATGACTTCCCAGGGTTGTCGGGGTTTTCTGCTGGTCATAGGGTCGTCCGGACGGGAGTTGAGAGGTTTCGTGCACGCACAAATGTGGCACGATTCCACGTACAATCTCACGTCGTTCTTCAGTCTCTTCCAGTAGAAACGTTGCCGGACGGCCCGGTACGTTTCTTTCCAACCCGGGTGGCTGGCCAATATATGGTCATGATACCTCCAAATCACATGTTGTGATTTGGCCGGTGATATTACGACCGGCGAGTGGTCCCCCACATTTACCCAGAGGAGGCCGCTAGATATTATGTGTTGGTCGGTACCTGTTTTGGGGTTCCTGGTATTTTGTGCGGGGTTGTCCGACTGCATATTTTTTATTATGTTTTGCGTTTGGGGGTCTTCGTATTGCCAAGACGCAAGTAGTGAGTTTGAGAATGGTTCGTCTTTGGGACAAGTGTCCAATTCTGTGGTGGCAAAAAGGTTGTCAGCTTGGGTGGTAGTAGTGTTGGTGGGTGGTGTAGTTGGTGCCCCTACTAACCTGTCCTCGAGGCTGTCCTCATCTACTGGGGGCCCTCGGGCTGGATTACGCGATAATATGTCTGGTCCCTCGTTTTGTACTCCGGGACATGTATCGTTTCGAAGTCTAAATTCGCAAGTTGGAGTGCCCACCTGGTAAGTTTAGAATTTTTATTCTTCGCCCTGTGTAGCCAAGTTAACACTGCGTTGTCCGTAAATAGCTCAAACCGGCGTGCTTCGAGGTATGGTCTGAACTTGTCCGTTGCCCAGATTATGGCTAAGCACTCGCGTTCTACGGCAGCGTACCTTTTTTGCGTTTCCGAGAACTTTTTGCTCACGTAGGCGATTATCCGTCTTTCCTCCGGTCTGTCACTCCTTTGGAAAAGAACGGCACCGGATCCTAACTCGCTCGCATCAGTTTGAAGGCAAAAAGGTTTTCCATAATCTGGTGGGGATAGTTTCGGAGAGTCGTAAAGGGCGGATTTGATCTTTTCAAATGCCAGCTCTTCGACTTCCGTCCAACGCCACTTAGCTCCGTGTTTGAGTCGGTCGGTTAAGGGTGCAATGGTGTCCGAGTAGTCGTCAACGAACTGGCTGTACCAATTGCATGTTCCTAAGAACCTACGCAGGTCTTAAACCTTCTGGGGACGCGGGAAATTTTTTTTGCCCTCTAACTTCTCTGGCTGTTTGTTGATCCCCTCGGCGTCCACAAGATGCCCCAGAAATGATATTTCGGTGGTCCCTATTCTACACTTTTTGGTGTGGCAGGTTAGTCCGAATCTGTGTAGGCGTTCAAGAACTTTGTCCAGGTGGTATTGGTGTTCGTCCGAGATCTTTGAAAATATAACTATGTCATCTAAATAGACCTGAACGAACTCGTCCAGAAACCCACGCAGTACCTCATTCATGAGCCGTACGAAAGTCATGGGGCTATTCTTGAGGCTGAATGGTAGGACCCTAAATTGAAATAAGCCTCTGCGGGTTCTGAATGCCGTGTATTTTTGTGCATTTGGTTTAAGTGGTACCTGCCAGTATCCAGACTTAAGGTCCAGTACACTAAATACTTTTGCCCCCCTCATTTGCCGTATCAACCTATTCAGGTCGGGCATCGGGTACGCGTCGGATTCAGTCGCGTTATTGAGCCTCCGATAGTCGACGCAGAGTCGGTGCGTTCCATCCTTTTTTTTTGCCAGGACCACGGGTGCGGCCCACGGGGAGATGCTCGGTTCAACTAGGCCCTGTGACTCCATATCCCTAACCATGTCGTCAATAATTGTTTGCTTCGCTGCGGGGTACGGGTATGGTTTAAGCATGATAGAAGCGTTATTTTTAAGGAGGATTTCATGTTCCAGCAATTTGGTTCGGCCGATCTGGTCGCTAAAAACGTCCGCGTATCTATTAAGGATACCGGTTAAGTTTGCGCGCGTTTCCGGATCGCCTAGTATTTCCAGTTGTGAAAGGTCGGGGGCGGTATTGGTGGGTGTTGTGGTGTGCCCTTTCCAACACGCTGTGGTCCTCCTCCTAGCTCCCAAGTGGATCGTGCACGCGGCATAGTCCCAGGAGACCTCATTCTGAACGAGGAAGTCGTGTCCTAGTAGTACTTCGCAGTACAGATCTTCCAGAATGGATGCTGTGAATTCTATTTCAAGATCTCCTATTCGGGTTGCGAAGACTGCGGTACCAATTGTTGACTTGGTGTGTCCGTCGGCCAATCGCACTGTTGTGGGTAGTCCGTTTATGGGTGTTCCAAATTTTTTTGCAATGATCGGGCTTACATAGGATTTTTGTGCCTGTGAATCTAACATCGCTGTTACGAAGCCTGACCGAAATTCGAGTTCCACTGCGGGGGTTGGGATTTTGTTTGGGCGTGTTCGTGTAGCGTCTGTAGATACGGGGCGCTCGTGTGGACGGGGCAACTGGTTCTCAACCGCGATTTCGGGTCCGGAGATAACGTTGTGAATCGCCATTATCAGGACGTCCGAATCGGTTGTCTCAGTGTCCTGAGCGTTTTCCGTTGATGCAGGCGTGTGTGAGTTGACCGTGGTGCTTTGGGCGACCACCGGTGATTGTGTGGTGTCCGCGGTGCTTTGGGCAGCCGTGGGTGTGTATGTTTGGTGTGTATGGGTGGAGGATATTTTCGAGGACAACCGTCTGGTAGCCATACGTCCAGTCGTCGATTTGGTCGACATCTGATATGGTTTTCCATGATGGTGTCCGTTGGCAATATCCCCGTTATTTTTGCCGACATTTAAATTTGGTACCTCTGTGTTATGGGTGGGTTGGGTGGAGTTGGCAAAGTGGACTACTGCCTTTGGACTCCCCCGCCGTTTCCCGAGTGGGTGGGGCGATGAGGGCACCCGCTATTCCAGTGGCCCTCTCCACAGTACCTATATGGCCCCGGGGGCGATGATCCCTCCGTGTAGCCGCGCGTGGTCCGGGTTAGCCTCTGTGGGCGTATGTCCCCCCTCCCTTGTGGTTGTGGGGGTTTCGGTTGGATTCGGGTGTCGCACGTGTTCGTGTAGGGATCCAGGACGCCGGCGATTCGCCGTAATTCGGCGAACGTCACTGGGCGCTGCAGCCGAACATGAATTCGGAATTCGAGTCCGGTGATTATGCCTACTAGTCGGGATTCCGTCAGCGAGGTATTAATCCGGCGCGCGAGTTTTTGCTTTGACAACACGAATTCCGATAGTGATTCTGCGGTGGTCTGTCGTGTAGAAAGGATTTCCGCGCGCAGCTGTGCCTGAATTTCGGGGTTGTGGAAACTTTCCAACAGTTCCGTCCGAAATTCGGTCCAGGTGAAGTCTAGGACCTTGATAGAGATCCACCAAATTCCGGCTGCACCCTGGAGTTGCGGCTTGACAGCTTTAGTCCAGCCCGATGGGTGTATGCGCGCTTGAGTTAATATCGATTCTACATTCTCCAAAAACCTTATCGGGTCTTCGGCTTTAAGGCCGTAGAATTCCGGAAGTGAGGCTCGTGCGGCGCGTAGGTCCTCGAATGGAATTAGAACTGATTGTTCGTTTACGCGTGATGTGGGGGTGGGTAGACGATATGCGTCGTATGTGTCTGCGAAGTGTACAGATCGTTCGTTTTGCGGTTCGCGGTCGGTGTGGGTAATTCGCGAGGTTTCATACCATGGGTTTAGTCCCGACGAATGTCCATGACTTCAGGTCTTGTTTGCCGGACCGGTTGTTCCGGTGAGAACGTCGTTTGTAGGGGTCCCTGTCTCGTGCTGTGTAGTTGGGGGTGGTACATTGGGACTGTTGAGTGTGGTGTATCTAGTCTGTCCTGACCTATTTCCGACTCCCTCCACTGCTGTTGGGCCACATTGGTCGGTAGCGGTGACCGGTGTACGCGGTCCGACATACCCAGTTCAATACGTCGCATGCATTCCGTCAAACGACGTTGGTCGTCGCCAAGGCGGGTTATGAACGACTCGAGTATGGATAAGCGGTCTCCGAATGGTTCGGTTCGGTCCGGGCTACGATTTGCGGGAAGACGGAGCGCGGTTAGTTGTTCATACTGACATAGTTGGTCATTCTGACCAGAGTGACTAAACTACGTATACCTAATAATTTCTAATTTGTAAGTGATTATTGATAAATTAATAAATTTCCTTTTTTTCATAATTTGTTGTTTCCATATTTTTAGCACATATTTAGCGATAATTAACTTAAGTAACTACCTATAATAATTTTAAATTTGTAAGCGATTAATTAATAAATTTCCTTTTTTTTTTTTTCATATTTTGTTGTTTTTATTGCATATTTTTAACGCATATTTAGCGATAGTTAAGGCCATATTATAGCGCATATTTAAGCAATTTTAAGTGCTATAAAATCCCAACCCTGCTCATTAATAATGTTCATCTGTCAATCACTATATTCACACACTCAATATATTTAATTTTTTTTAACCTCTCTTTTTTTTTAACTCGTAACTCAATAATCATCAGTTTATCTCATTTAATTCAATATTTCTCAATAAATTCAATTATTCTCTATACTCTTATTTAATTCAGTATTTCTCAATAAAATTTAATAATCTCTTTTTAATTCACTAATTCTCATAAAATTCAATAATACTTCTTTATTCTCAATAACTCACAATAATTCTCTTATATATATTTTTTTTACTCTTATAATTCTCGATAATACTCAATATATTTCATTTAATACACAAGGCGGAGTGTGACGATCCAGTTTAATAATTCTCTCAAAATTCTCTTTTAATATTTTAATACACAAGGCGGAGTGTGACGATCCAATTTAATAATTCCCCAAAAAAAATTTATCAAAAGAAAACTATTTACTTTTAAAATAATTTACAACAGACTACAATCTGAGGGAGTTGATTCAAACCCATACACATTTACAAAAATAATTCTTAATCTACTTACAATATTGTGCTGTTCATTTTGAAGTTGGTGGTCTGCAATGTTGAGTTCTTTTCCTTCGAGTGTTGTGGAAGTGATCAGTTCCCACGTGTTCAAATGAATCGTACAATATTGTTGATAAATGAAATGGATATTTATTTAAGTTAAGGGACTCACAATAACATAGATAAGTTTAAAAAATGTACGGAGTGGAGATTCCTTGTGCACACCTATATGCGTCAGAGGGCTTGGAGCGATAAACTCGTAAGTCTTAACGGTCAGGCAATGTACATACGAACAGAGTCCGTGGAATCTCCAATGGTGATGTGTGGGTGACTTGAGCTGTGGAATCTAACTGGTCTCTTGTCTCTCGCCCTTCGATATTTATGCTGGTCCTGTGACTGCAAGGACACTGCTGTTTGGTATGAAATTGTCCCGGACGTCACGTACATCCTGTGGCCATCGGATTTCTACATTTGATAATTAGCCATTTGTACGCGCCCTGGGCTGCATCATGAAAATGTGATGTTGCACTCTTGAATTATTATTTTGGGAACGAAATTTTATTGGAGTAGGTTATTGTGTTAATAGTTGTATTTACATTTTAAAAAACGTACTTAATTTCTAAGGACATTTCCTTATACAAACGTGACGATTTCTCTTTAACATTTATTATGTGAAGGTGGACACGTACACAATATTTACGTGTCTTATAACACCTGCTACAAGTGCCGGAAGTGAACGTGCCTTTAGTACTTCTAGACGAGTAATCGAAGAAAGGAGGACATGCTTAAAGGGGAATACAGTAGAGTCAATTTTGTTTTTAAATGATTATTATAAAAAATAAATGTAAATACAATATTATATAAGTAATAAGTATAATAAATAATATTTACAAATGTACAAACTACAAATTATTATTATTTTATGACTTTTGTATACTGTATATAATATAATATAATACATATACATATACTATATAGTATATATTTGTATTTACTAAATAATAAATGTTGAAAAGTTGAAATCTTTATAAATAATTTTTATATATGAGGGCCTTCACCGAGCCTGGTTGGGCTGGGCTTTCACTTTACCGGGCTAAGCTTTCACTGGGTCGGACTGGGCTTTCAATGGGCCGGACTGGGCTGGGAATTGTATTAGAATGTTCAGGACTGGGTGGGCTTCATTATATAATTTTAACTTTGGGAGGGCTTGGGTTTCATAAATTAAAATAGTAGAGAGCTCTAATGGGCCGGGTTTTTCATATCAGATATGGACCGGGTTGGGCTTGAAAAAATAGGCCCATGCAGTGCTCTAATAGGCACGGTCGGCGACAGACGTTTCGATAACGGCTGCCGCACAGGTCCGCGTCACGAGATGTAGAGAAAATTAATGGCATAATAAAGTGTTTGTGTTCTTCATAATTTCGTTAAAAAACTAGAAGATATACAATACCGTACTTCACAACATGACGAAACTGTCACAGATGATGTCGGAGTTTTACCTTTACAAAACGATAATATGCCAAACATCGAAATAAATATTTGATCTTCCGCAAATGATATAAAAAATTATTTAGCAGCCTACTTTATTACTTCTCAAGCATCTCTTTCTTGGCAGTGGAAATATTGTATTCCTAATAATATATTTTATCGATGATTTAAAATGTTTTACATTACATACATGGAAAATGTAGAAGTAAAATAAATTGTTTTCGTTTTATATTTTAAATATAGAATAAGTACAGTACAATGCAACAGTTCTTATCGTTCGTACGTACCAAATATGAATAATTATAAAACAATGTGGGAAATTCACAAATGTTATGTTGAAATACGATTATTTTATAATAGTACATAATAGTATATTGTATTTAATTTATAACTTGGAAGAAAATAAATACGCGTTTAAATTATTAAAAAGAATATTTAAAAAAATTAATAATATATAATTAACTTATTGAACTAAAAATTAAATTTACAGATAAACCCGATATAAACATTAAATATATTAAATATTTATTTATATATTAAATGTATTAATAATTATATAATAATTAAATTTATAAGTTTAGCTGTAGTTTAGTATAGTTAGCTGTCCCAACACGGCGTTGCCCGCGTATTAGTTGGTTTTTTAGCATTTTCGTAGGCCATGTATTAGTGTTATTATGTATGAGAAAATTTAAAAGTAATAGGTAAAGTATCTAAAAGTTGAAATTAAGTACAAACCAAAATATATATTTTCTGAATTTACATTTTATTCATCTTATATTAAATTATTGTTTGTAATTAGTGACCTACTTACAAAAAATACTATATACATTAAAAACATACAAAAATAAATTAAATTATTAAAACTAAAAATTATCTAAGTACTACTTTGTGTACAACATTCCTGGTTAACCTGTCTTTCGCTAACACGAAGAGATTTGATGGTTTCCTACACGTGAGCAGGCAACATATAGCTGTCCATGTGAGAAACATGTGCCACAACTGCCCATAAAATAAATTTGGAGAAACTTTGGATCATCATTAGGCATTGGCATTAATGACCCAATCTTGTGGTACACTTGGCCTTGGATATTGAACGTAGTTACAAAATTATTTCCATCAGATGTGAGGTCGCAAATTTTAGTTGCGCCAAAGGACGTCATTTGGAAGCAAGAATTGAATTTGCGTGTCTTACGTAAAAATAATTTCGAATCGTCTGATTCGCCAGCAAGAAATGATTTTAAAGGTTCCAGTGGAATAGGAAGAGGTGCCAGTACAACTTTTCCAGATGCACAACACATACCAATCGTTTCATTGCGGAATTTTAACGCTTGACAATATTGGCATATTTTATCCATTGCACCAATTATAATTTTAGTATGTGCAGAGTAATTGATATCTGGTGCATATTCGAACGCAAGGCGAACGAATGATGCACGTGTTAATGCCAGTTGGTTTGTTGTCGCTCTCTGTCAAGTTCTCTAAATGTGGCTATGTGCCGTTCTCGCGCCGATCTTGTTCTCAATATATTTTGTCGTAGACGTTCATCACGCTGTTCTCGAGACTCTTGTCTGCGAATTTCTGCTGTTCTGATTTGTTGAGCTGCGTTTCTTGCTGCAATTTGTTCTTCCGATTCATGATCTCTATTAGCACGCATACGTCGTGCATTTTTACTATACTGATTGTGTAGGTTAGATTTCCGCGGCATTATACTAAATTTAAAAAAAAAATAAAGAATATTCAATACTGAACACTGCACAATAATAACACAATACCAAGTATTTATGGTTAGTGTGTAGGTAAAGTAAAATACGAAAACACTAAACCGGTACAAATTAAACTGTATAAATAAAAATAACAAACAAAACTCGAGACGGCGCGATTAACTTCAAGCCAAACCAAAATATGAGAATGAGGCAAACCTAGCTTTTGCCACTCAATAGAATACAGCCAGCAACGTGTGTTACCAAAAACTGAATATTTTACGATTAAATTAATTAAAGATTTTAACTTTTGTTTAAACACACGTGTAACGATATCGTGACGATGTATTGATTGTTGGCCTGGTAATAACAAACTTTTTATTTCTTCCCAATTTGGATTACACGTAAATGTAACAAACAAATCAGGTCGACCGTAATGACGTACATAAGTCATCGCATCTTGAATGTATTCCTGCATGCTCCGTGGACTGCTGATGTAGCTTGAAGGTAAAATACATGCAGTTCCGATGTCATTGGCGTTTAAATTTTCATCGATGTTTCCGGTGATAGAAATACACCGAAATACACCATGCAATTATACACATTTATTAAAAAGTTAATTAAAATATTTAAAATATTAAAAAATTTGAAAAAAAACTATCCTATATTTTAAGTTGGACCAAATTACACACGGTGTAAAAAATTTCATCAAATTCGGTCCAGTAGTTTCGGAGATTATCGCGAACATACATCGTGACACGAAATTTTTATATATATAGATTAAATTTATAAGTTTTAATAATATAATAATATATATATATATATAATTATATAATTATTATCAATTATATTACATTTAATTTTTTTTTACCTGGCAAGTTCATTTCCTTCCCAATTTCCATCCAGCCCTTCTCCGCAACATTTTTACGGGAAATATTGAGGCAAAGTGTAATTATAAAGTTCTGGCCTTTTTTCAATTTCACCCACAAACTTGATGTTAAAAGCGTGTTCGGCCATTGTTGTTTAAATTCAAAAAGTTCAAAATTCAAAAATTTTTGTTTAAATTCAAAAAGAAAAACACTAGAAAACACTTGTAATATTCGGGAGACGCAGACGACGGGCGACCTTCCTTGCAAGTCGCGCGAAACTGGTAGAATACGCGTCGCTTGGAAGTAGCGTCGTTTGTGCCTTTCCAGTACTAAATATAGGAAGTGATTTACAAGATACTCGAGTATCTGTCGCGTCGCTTGGAAGTTGCCTCGGGTGAAGAAGGCCTTATGTGTCATCACTAGTTTGAAATATGATAATTAAGGAATAATTTACAAAGAAATATTTATAACCAATAACACTTTATTTTTATTGAAACTTAGTTATTTAAAATATCAAATGTATAACAAATTTCAACCTAAAATAAATTCTATTCTACAAAAACAAAAAAATTAATACCATGTAATGAAAAAAAAAATAAACTAATATATATAAAAAGGAACAAGAGTATTTCTTTAAAAATAATAACAATTACATTTTATGTTTTTAAATTATTATAATGAAAACAAAAAAAATTAAATCTTGTAGAAATTTACTTTAAATAAATTCTATTCTACGAAAACAAATAATTAATACTTTGTATTGCAATAAAAAAAAAAAAAAAATGCAACATAAACGCTTTTTTAAATTATTATCTATTGATTTATATCAAGAATAATTTCGTCAATTAAATCCTCATTGTGAGATCCTTTGTTGTGTTTTGTTACGTGCTGACATATTTTGTTTCATTTTTTGACTATTTAAGAGACCTTTTTGATATAAACAGTATGGTTGGTCTTGAGTGATATTGGTTGTCTTAATAATATATTTTTGTGGTTTGATGTTTCTAATATTTAAGTGTTGTGATGCATTATGAGCTGTTTCTTGAGCAGTAAAAGTATTTATAGGTACAGTCTTTGTACACTTCACTATGGCATCTTCCCTTAACTTTCCCATTCGACCATAAAACATTATATCTGATATCAATTTTCAGCTGTAAACCTTTGATGTTATTCGATTTTTTTAAATTGGATAGATATGTTTTTTCCTAGCACGGTATATTTATCTTCTTCTACTTGTGGACTAGCAAGGTGTTCGTGAGCTAGGTTAAGCAACTGTTATTTTTTTTTAATTTTATGGCATTAATTTTACTAACTTTACGATAATTAGGAGAAGTATGAATGATGAATGATTCTTTTTTTGTTTAAAACTCAGATGATGATTTCGAACAGAAACTTGAATTACTAATAGTAATTTCATGTACTACTGGTGTTTCTGATATATCTTTTGTATGGTTATCTGGTGAATTAAATATGGTAGATAGCATTTCATTTTCATGATCACTTACATCATTCTGAAAAAAAAAATTTATAACTTAATTATAAATAGTACATATGAGTTAATTTATTGCTACAGGTACCCTCTAATGAACAAAAGTGGAAACAAGTTTCAGATGGCTTCGATAAACTATGGCAATTTAAAAACCATCTAGGAGCAATGATGGCAAACACATCATCATAAAGAAACCACCCAATAGTGGATCATACTTCTGCAATTTCAACGGGACATTCAGTTTAGTATTATTTGCCGTAGTAAATGCTCACTACGAGTTCATATATATTCATATGGGCACAAATGGTCGCGTATCAGATGGAGGAATATGGAAAGAAACAGGACTTTGCAAGAATTATTATCAAATTCATTGAATATACCAAATCCTGTTAATATTCCCGAGATTAGAAGCATGCCTTATGTTTTTATTGGAGATGAAGCATTTTTTATTAATGAAAAATCTAATAAAACCGTATTCTCAAAGAAAAATAACTGTAGAAGAGAAGATTTTTAATTATCGTTTATGTAGGGCTAGAAGTGTAGTCGAAAATGCTTTTGGCATATTGGCCACAAGATTCAGATTATTTTTAAAACCTATAAGCATTGACATTGACAAAATCGATACTGTTGTTCTTGCCTATTGTGTACTACATAATTTTTTAGGTTCAGTGTTCAAAAAAAAAAATTATGTGACAGAATCGTATGTAGATCATGAAAATACACTTGACGGTACTATTGTACCAAGTGAGTGACGCCAAGTTGGAGAGCTATAAAATATTGGAAGTTTAAGATCACCCAATTTTATTACTTCAGCTAAAGCAGTTAGGGATATCGCAAATATTACAATACTATTGGAAGTATACCATTCCAAGTAAGAATGATTTCATAAATACATTAAAATGTAAATTTTCTTTTTTGACAAACAAATATTGTACATATTAAAATTAAAACTTACGTTATTATTTTGTGATTCGTTTCTATATTAATTGTAACATACGATTTTTTTTTTTTTTTTTTTGGTTGTAATAATAAAAAATCTAGCCATTACACTTACACTAATGTTTTCATCTTCAACATAAACATAATTTGTTTTCCCTTTTCTTCCTGTCTCACATTGAGCAGTAAAAGACAGCAACTCATAATACCACAATGTAGATTCATAAATATTGTCTGTTCCAGATCCTGTGTGTATTGAATTTTCTACCTAACAATTGGTGAAATTAAAATATGTATAAAAATTAATTCATCAATTAATTGAAGTTAACTAAGAAATATTGATTATCTTGCTTAATACAAGTTTTTATAAATATATAAAAAAAAATATATTGTTTGGTATAATTACTCTTTAAAATTAAAATTTCTCAACATAATTATTAATACTAATATAAAATTTTCAATAAAGATCTATCAATATATGGCCATAGATAATTTTCAAGTTATCTGTGATATGACACTGACAAAAAAGGAAATAGATCTTACTTTTTTTAACTCTTTTCTGAATGCTTTACGCATATTGTTAATTTTATTCTTCAGAAAGTCAATAGTTGCTTGAGAATATATTTATTTCAATTTAGTGAGTAATATATCATAGCTTGTGTTTCTTTTTATTTTATTTGAGTACTCTTCACTTCTTACGTACCAAAGGCACGAATAATTTCTGTAAAGCTCTATAAAATATTCCAAAAAACGATTTATTCGTATGCATTATTAATAAATAACAATAAATATAATAACAAAATGTCGGTAACTATAAACAATACAAAATACAAATTTGAAATATTTAAAACGCATAACGGTGTTATAGGCTATTATCTATGGCCTAAATAATTAAATAATTAACTAATTAGTAATTATATATTATAATAATATAATTAACTAATTGGTCGTAAGCCGAGTAATAATTGGAAGGTGCGTCAAATGTTAATCTATATTCCTAGAATATATTAAGAATGAGGCCTATCGCTGGATACTGCAAAACAAGTCCTATGACGTCAATCGAGCAATATAAAAAAGGGATTGAAACAACCACAATTCAGATGAGTTAGTAAGAATTGTTATTATTTTAATGGATAAAATTGACAATTTAAGTTTAATAATTAATGTTTTTTACTTAACAATTTATTAATGTGTTAAGAACTTTGACAATATGTACCTATAAAATATAAATTATGATTGGAGCGCGGATTTCTATGCGATTGCATATTTGTTTCCTTTTAATATTTTTGGATATTTGTCAGTATTCTCTACGAATCATCATAATTTGAAGCAAATGTTGAAATTTTTTTTTGCATATTTCAATGTTATTGCATAATTTTGCATATTTAGGCAAAATTCAAAATGCATTGCATATTTATTGCATATTGAAGCAAAAATTTAAAAAAGTGTATAAAATAATATTTTGTCAAGTAGAAAAATTAAAAATACATTTGATGGGCACGACGTAAACTTAATTGCTCTTGCTCTGTCAGTCGGTTATCGTCGTTATCGACATACCACTCTGTTACATCGACGATTAGAAAATAATTTATTACTATGTACTTTTGTGTCTACCTATAATCTTAATACCTCTTGCTGTATCAGTCAACTATCGACATACCACCGACTCAGTAAATTCAGTTTCATCGTTTGTCGTTGTCCGTAAATTGTTAACATGCCGAAAATAAGTAGTTCGATTTGCAACAAAATTCGAGGATGGATTTCTTCAGCAAACCAAGACACCGAAGTTTTCACTACTGACGGAAAAATAGTATTTTGCAATCCTTGTGGAAAATCTATTGTTTGTGAGAGAAAGTCTCAGGTAGATCAACACATAAAAACAGGTCAGTACTTATACAAATAGAAATATATTTTGTTTATTTATTTTCTATATTTTTTATTTTAGCTGCCCATGTGTCTGCACTTAAAAATAAGTTATCAAAACAACAATTAATTACAACTAATTCTAGATCAAGTTCTACTAATAACATTTTTTTTTTAAATTTAAAATTTTTTAAGATTTATGTTTTGCTATGGTCTCTACTGACATACCCTTACACAAGTTAAAAACCGAACAGTTTCGTAATTTTTTGAATAAATACATTGATCATCCTATATCAGATGAAAGCACATTGCGAAAGACCTATGTAAATATATGCTATCAAAAAAACAATGAATGAAATTAAAGAAAAAATTGGGAAAAACTTTATTTATATTGTTGTTGACGAGACAACTGATACACGGGGCTTATACATTGCAAATTTACTTGTAGGAGTTATGAATAAAAACTTTTCTGGGAAACCATATCTTTTAGCATCTAAACAATTGGAGAAAACAAACAATGAAACGATTACCCGATTTATCAATGACTGCTTAAAGTTATTATTGACAGATGTGGGAATGGAACAACGTGTATTACTTTTATTAACAGACGCAGCGTCATATATTGTAATATGCATATATTATTAAGAAATAATAATACGCATATTCCTGAGTCGTATAAGGAAAAACGTACTATTGCACACATAAACCTTAATGGGCGCCACGCGCGAATTTCAAACAACCACAACAACATCATCATTCGAATAAGACAATCAAGACCAAGGGCAACCACGTGATGAAACATCACTTGGATATGAAGATCAAGACCAAGGACAGCCACGTGTCGAAAACAACACAATTAAAACAGAATCAACAGAGTATATAAAGGCTCCGTTTCACCACCAACGGCAGACGTGTCCAGCTATCAGACCAAGTCCTTCTGAGTTTCGTCTTCGATATTGTTAGCGCGCAAATTTATAATTTATATTTTTGTATCTATGTCTGTTTCTGTAATTGTATTTATTAAAGTGTTTACAAGTGTTTGAAATAATTATTTAATCAAATTTATCCCGATCCAACAACATCATTACGATAGGTACCTGTTTTTATTGGGTACCACGTAACAGTGGCGCAGTCGGTACTTCGAACATAACAGTGGCGCAGTCGGCATTTCGAACATCGTTCATTGGAATTTTGAGTCAATTTCATTAAAGAAAAATTGATCACTTTTCTTTGCGGAATCAACACTCAACTTCAATCAACACTCAACATCAATCAACACTCACTTACATCCTTTAAAAAAAATGACAACTCCACGAGTCATCTTGGCGTAAGCATACGATTATAATTATAAAATATAACAAATCAAGACTGTGTACACATTAAATCATACCAGGTTAACCTATTTTAATATTACATATGAGTTGTAATAAAATTATTATTGAAACTATTGAAAAATATCATTGAGAATTATTATTGAGATTTATTGAAAATCATTATTGAGATTTACTGTTGAGATTTATTATTGAAAATTATTATTGAGATTTATTGAGAATTATTATTGAATGTATTACTGGTGTATGCAGCTTAT
>NW_020273377.1:0-20308 GCF_003268045.1 Sipha flava
ATAAGCTGCATACACCAGTAATACATTCAATAATAATTCTCAATAAATCTCAATAATAATTTTCAATAATAAATCTCAACAGTAAATCTCAATAATGATTTTCAATAAATCTCAATAATAATTCTCAATGATATTTTTCAATAGTTTCAATAATAATTTTATTACAACTCATATGTAATATTAAAATAGGTTAACCTGGTATGATTTAATGTGTACACAGTCTTGATTTGTTATATTTTATAATTATAATCGTATGCTTACGCCAAGATGACTCGTGGAGTTGTCATTTTTTTTAAAGGATGTAAGTGAGTGTTGATTGAAGTTGAGTGTTGATTGAAGTTGAGTGTTGATTCCGCAAAGAAAAGTGATCAATTTTTCTTTAATGAAATTGACTCAAAATTCCAATGAACGATGTTCGAAGTACCGACTGCGCCACTGTTATGTTCGAAGTACCGACTGCGCCACTGTTACGTGGTACCCAATAAAAACAGGTACCTATCGTAATGATGTTGTTGGATCGGGATAAATTTGATTAAACAATTATTTCAAACACTTGTAAACACTTTAATAAATACAATTACAGAAACAGACATAGATACAAAAATATAAATTATAAATTTGCGCGCTAACAATATCGAAGACGAAACTCAGAAGGACTTGGTCTGATAGCTGGACACGTCTGCCGTTGGTGGTGAAACGGAGCCTTTATATACTCTGTTGATTCTGTTTTAATTGTGTTGTTTTCGACACGTGGCTGTCCTTGGTCTTGATCTTCATATCCAAGTGATGTTTCATCACGTGGTTGCCCTTGGTCTTGATTGTCTTATTCGAATGATGATGTTGTTGTGGTTGTTTGAAATTCGCGCGTGGCGCCCATTAAGGTTTATGTGTGCAATAGTACGTTTTTCCTTATACGACTCAGGAATATGCGTATTATTATTTCTTAATAATATATGCATATTACAATATATGACGCTGCGTCTGTTAATAAAAGTAATACACGTTGTTCCATTCCCACATCTGTCAATAATAACTTTAAGCAGTCATTGATAAATCGGGTAATCGTTTCATTGTTTGTTTTCTCCAATTGTTTAGATGCTAAAAGATATGGTTTCCCAGAAAAGTTTTTATTCATAACTCCTACAAGTAAATTTGCAATGTATAAGCCCCGTGTATCAGTTGTCTCGTCAACAACAATATAAATAAAGTTTTTCCCAATTTTTTCTTTAATTTCATTCATTGTTTTTTTGATAGCATATATTTACATAGGTCTTTCGCAATGTGCTTTCATCTGATATAGGATGATCAATGTATTTATTCAAAAAATTACGAAACTGTTCGGTTTTTAACTTGTGTAAGGGTATGTCAGTAGAGACCATAGCAAAACATAAATCTTAAAAAATTTTAAATTTAAAAAAAAAATGTTATTAGTAGAACTTGATCTAGAATTAGTTGTAATTAATTGTTGTTTTGATAACTTATTTTTAAGTGCAGACACATGGGCAGCTAAAATAAAAAATATAGAAAATAAATAAACAAAATATATTTCTATTTGTATAAGTACTGACCTGTTTTTATGTGTTGATCTACCTGAGACTTTCTCTCACAAACAATAGATTTTCCACAAGGATTGCAAAATACTATTTTTCCGTCAGTAGTGAAAACTTCGGTGTCTTGGTTTGCTGAAGAAATCCATCCTCGAATTTTGTTGCAAATCGAACTACTTATTTTCGGCATGTTAACAATTTACGGACAACGACAAACGATGAAACTGAATTTACTGAGTCGGTGGTATGTCGATAGTTGACTGATACAGCAAGAGGTATTAAGATTATAGGTAGACACAAAAGTACATAGTAATAAATTATTTTCTAATCGTCGATGTAACAGAGTGGTATGTCGATAACGACGATAACCGACTGACAGAGCAAGAGCAATTAAGTTTACGTCGTGCCCATCAAATGTATTTTTAATTTTTCTACTTGACAAAATATTATTTTATACACTTTTTTAAATTTTTGCTTCAATATGCAATAAATATGCAATGCATTTTGAATTTTGCCTAAATATGCAAAATTATGCAATAACATTGAAATATGCAAAAAAAAATTTCAACATTTGCTTCAAATTATGATGATTCGTAGAGAATACTGACAAATATCCAAAAATATTAAAAGGAAACAAATATGCAATCGCATAGAAATCCGCGCTCCAATCATAATTTATATTTTATAGGTACATATTGTCAAAGTTCTTAACACATTAATAAATTGTTAAGTAAAAAACATTAATTATTAAACTTAAATTGTCAATTTTATCCATTAAAATAATAACAATTCTTACTAACTCATCTGAATTGTGGTTGTTTCAATCCCTTTTTTATATTGCTCGATTGACGTCATAGGACTTGTTTTGCAGTATCCAGCGATAGGCCTCATTCTTAATATATTCTAGGAATATAGATTAACATTTGACGCACCTTCCAATTATTACTCGGCTTACGACCAATTAGTTAATTATATTATTATAATATATAATTACTAATTAGTTAATTATTTAATTATTTAGGCCATAGATAATAGCCTATAACACCGTTATGCGTTTTAAATATTTCAAATTTGTATTTTGTATTGTTTATAGTTACCGACATTTTGTTATTATATTTATTGTTATTTATTAATAATGCATACGAATAAATCGTTTTTTGGAATATTTTATAGAGCTTTACAGAAATTATTCGTGCCTTTGGTACGTAAGAAGTGAAGAGTACTCAAATAAAATAAAAAGAAACACAAGCTATGATATATTACTCACTAAATTGAAATAAATATATTCTCAAGCAACTATTGACTTTCTGAAGAATAAAATTAACAATATGCGTAAAGCATTCAGAAAAGAGTTAAAAAAAGTAAGATCTATTTCCTTTTTTGTCAGTGTCATATCACAGATAACTTGAAAATTATCTATGGCCATATATTGATAGATCTTTATTGAAAATTTTATATTAGTATTAATAATTATGTTGAGAAATTTTAATTTTAAAGAGTAATTATACCAAACAATATATTTTTTTTTATATATTTATAAAAACTTGTATTAAGCAAGATAATCAATATTTCTTAGTTAACTTCAATTAATTGATGAATTAATTTTTATACATATTTTAATTTCACCAATTGTTAGGTAGAAAATTCAATACACACAGGATCTGGAACAGACAATATTTATGAATCTACATTGTGGTATTATGAGTTGCTGTCTTTTACTGCTCAATGTGAGACAGGAAGAAAAGGGAAAACAAATTATGTTTATGTTGAAGATGAAAACATTAGTGTAAGTGTAATGGCTAGATTTTTTATTATTACAACCAAAAAAAAAAAAAAAAAAATCGTATGTTACAATTAATATAGAAACGAATCACAAAATAATAACGTAAGTTTTAATTTTAATATGTACAATATTTGTTTGTCAAAAAAGAAAATTTACATTTTAATGTATTTATGAAATCATTCTTACTTGGAATGGTATACTTCCAATAGTATTGTAATATTTGCGATATCCCTAACTGCTTTAGCTGAAGTAATAAAATTGGGTGATCTTAAACTTCCAATATTTTATAGCTCTCCAACTTGGCGTCACTCACTTGGTACAATAGTACCGTCAAGTGTATTTTCATGATCTACATACGATTCTGTCACATAATTTTTTTTTTTGAACACTGAACCTAAAAAATTATGTAGTACACAATAGGCAAGAACAACAGTATCGATTTTGTCAATGTCAATGCTTATAGGTTTTAAAAATAATCTGAATCTTGTGGCCAATATGCCAAAAGCATTTTCGACTACACTTCTAGCCCTACATAAACGATAATTAAAAATCTTCTCTTCTACAGTTATTTTTCTTTGAGAATACGGTTTTATTAGATTTTTCATTAATAAAAAATGCTTCATCTCCAATAAAAACATAAGGCATGCTTCTAATCTCGGGAATATTAACAGGATTTGGTATATTCAATGAATTTGATAATAATTCTTGCAAAGTCCTGTTTCTTTCCATATTCCTCCATCTGATACGCGACCATTTGTGCCCATATGAATATATATGAACTCGTAGTGAGCATTTACTACGGCAAATAATACTAAACTGAATGTCCCGTTGAAATTGCAGAAGTATGATCCACTATTGGGTGGTTTCTTTATGATGATGTGTTTGCCATCATTGCTCCTAGATGGTTTTTAAATTGCCATAGTTTATCGAAGCCATCTGAAACTTGTTTCCACTTTTGTTCATTAGAGGGTACCTGTAGCAATAAATTAACTCATATGTACTATTTATAATTAAGTTATAAATTTTTTTTTTCAGAATGATGTAAGTGATCATGAAAATGAAATGCTATCTACCATATTTAATTCACCAGATAACCATACAAAAGATATATCAGAAACACCAGTAGTACATGAAATTACTATTAGTAATTCAAGTTTCTGTTCGAAATCATCATCTGAGTTTTAAACAAAAAAAGAATCATTCATCATTCATACTTCTCCTAATTATCGTAAAGTTAGTAAAATTAATGCCATAAAATTAAAAAAAAATAACAGTTGCTTAACCTAGCTCACGAACACCTTGCTAGTCCACAAGTAGAAGAAGATAAATATACCGTGCTAGGAAAAAACATATCTATCCAATTTAAAAAAATCGAATAACATCAAAGGTTTACAGCTGAAAATTGATATCAGATATAATGTTTTATGGTCGAATGGGAAAGTTAAGGGAAGATGCCATAGTGAAGTGTACAAAGACTGTACCTATAAATACTTTTACTGCTCAAGAAACAGCTCATAATGCATCACAACACTTAAATATTAGAAACATCAAACCACAAAAATATATTATTAAGACAACCAATATCACTCAAGACCAACCATACTGTTTATATCAAAAAGGTCTCTTAAATAGTCAAAAAATGAAACAAAATATGTCAGCACGTAACAAAACACAACAAAGGATCTCACAATGAGGATTTAATTGACGAAATTATTCTTGATATAAATCAATAGATAATAATTTAAAAAAGCGTTTATGTTGCATTTTTTTTTTTTTTTTATTGCAATACAAAGTATTAATTATTTGTTTTCGTAGAATAGAATTTATTTAAAGTAAATTTCTACAAGATTTAATTTTTTTTGTTTTCATTATAATAATTTAAAAACATAAAATGTAATTGTTATTATTTTTAAAGAAATACTCTTGTTCCTTTTTATATATATTAGTTTATTTTTTTTTTCATTACATGGTATTAATTTTTTTGTTTTTGTAGAATAGAATTTATTTTAGGTTGAAATTTGTTATACATTTGATATTTTAAATAACTAAGTTTCAATAAAAATAAAGTGTTATTGGTTATAAATATTTCTTTGTAAATTATTCCTTAATTATCATATTTCAAACTAGTGATGACACATAAGGCCTTCTTCACCCGAGGCAACTTCCAAGCGACGCGACAGATACTCGAGTATCTTGTAAATCACTTCCTATATTTAGTACTGGAAAGGCACAAACGACGCTACTTCCAAGCGACGCGTATTCTACCAGTTTCGCGCGACTTGCAAGGAAGGTCGCCCGTCGTCTGCGTCTCCCGAATATTACAAGTGTTTTCTAGTGTTTTTCTTTTTGAATTTAAACAAAAATTTTTGAATTTTGAACTTTTTGAATTTAAACAACAATGGCCGAACACGCTTTTAACATCAAGTTTGTGGGTGAAATTGAAAAAAGGCCAGAACTTTATAATTACACTTTGCCTCAATATTTCCCGTAAAAATGTTGCGGAGAAGGGCTGGATGGAAATTGGGAAGGAAATGAACTTGCCAGGTAAAAAAAAATTAAATGTAATATAATTGATAATAATTATATAATTATATATATATATATATTATTATATTATTAAAACTTATAAATTTAATCTATATATATAAAAATTTCGTGTCACGATGTATGTTCGCGATAATCTCCGAAACTACTGGACCGAATTTGATGAAATTTTTTACACCGTGTGTAATTTGGTCCAACTTAAAATATAGGATAGTTTTTTTTCAAATTTTTTAATATTTTAAATATTTTAATTAACTTTTTAATAAATGTGTATAATTGCATGGTGTATTTCGGTGTATTTCTATCACCGGAAACATCGATGAAAATTTAAACGCCAATGACATCGGAACTGCATGTATTTTACCTTCAAGCTACATCAGCAGTCCACGGAGCATGCAGGAATACATTCAAGATGCGATGACTTATGTACGTCATTACGGTCGACCTGATTTGTTTGTTACATTTACGTGTAATCCAAATTGGGAAGAAATAAAAAGTTTGTTATTACCAGGCCAACAATCAATACATCGTCACGATATCGTTACACGTGTGTTTAAACAAAAGTTAAAATCTTTAATTAATTTAATCGTAAAATATTCAGTTTTTGGTAACACACGTTGCTGGCTGTATTCTATTGAGTGGCAAAAGCTAGGTTTGCCTCATTCTCATATTTTGGTTTGGCTTGAAGTTAATCGCGCCGTCTCGAGTTTTGTTTGTTATTTTTATTTATACAGTTTAATTTGTACCGGTTTAGTGTTTTCGTATTTTACTTTACCTACACACTAACCATAAATACTTGGTATTGTGTTATTATTGTGCAGTGTTCAGTATTGAATATTCTTTATTTTTTTTTTAAATTTAGTATAATGCCGCGGAAATCTAACCTACACAATCAGTATAGTAAAAATGCACGACGTATGCGTGCTAATAGAGATCATGAATCGGAAGAACAAATTGCAGCAAGAAACGCAGCTCAACAAATCAGAACAGCAGAAATTCGCAGACAAGAGTCTCGAGAACAGCGTGATGAACGTCTACGACAAAATATATTGAGAACAAGATCGGCGCGAGAACGGCACATAGCCACATTTAGAGAACTTGACAGAGAGCGACAACAAACCAACTGGCATTAACACGTGCATCATTCGTTCGCCTTGCGTTCGAATATGCACCAGATATCAATTACTCTGCACATACTAAAATTATAATTGGTGCAATGGATAAAATATGCCAATATTGTCAAGCGTTAAAATTCCGCAATGAAACGATTGGTATGTGTTGTGCATCTGGAAAAGTTGTACTGGCACCTCTTCCTATTCCACTGGAACCTTTAAAATCATTTCTTGCTGGCGAATCAGACGATTCGAAATTATTTTTACGTAAGACACGCAAATTCAATTCTTGCTTCCAAATGACGTCCTTTGGCGCAACTAAAATTTGCGACCTCACATCTGATGGAAATAATTTTGTAACTACGTTCAATATCCAAGGCCAAGTGTACCACAAGATTGGGTCATTAATGCCAATGCCTAATGATGATCCAAAGTTTCTCCAAATTTATTTTATGGGCAGTTGTGGCACATGTTTCTCACATGGACAGCTATATGTTGCCTGCTCACGTGTAGGAAACCATCAAATCTCTTCGTGTTAGCGAAAGACAGGTTAACCAGGAATGTTGTACACAAAGTAGTACTTAGATAATTTTTAGTTTTAATAATTTAATTTATTTTTGTATGTTTTTAATGTATATAGTATTTTTTGTAAGTAGGTCACTAATTACAAACAATAATTTAATATAAGATGAATAAAATGTAAATTCAGAAAATATATATTTTGGTTTGTACTTAATTTCAACTTTTAGATACTTTACCTATTACTTTTAAATTTTCTCATACATAATAACACTAATACATGGCCTACGAAAATGCTAAAAAACCAACTAATACGCGGGCAACGCCGTGTTGGGACAGCTAACTATACTAAACTACAGCTAAACTTATAAATTTAATTATTATATAATTATTAATACATTTAATATATAAATAAATATTTAATATATTTAATGTTTATATCGGGTTTATCTGTAAATTTAATTTTTAGTTCAATAAGTTAATTATATATTATTAATTTTTTTAAATATTCTTTTTAATAATTTAAACGCGTATTTATTTTCTTCCAAGTTATAAATTAAATACAATATACTATTATGTACTATTATAAAATAATCGTATTTCAACATAACATTTGTGAATTTCCCACATTGTTTTATAATTATTCATATTTGGTACGTACGAACGATAAGAACTGTTGCATTGTACTGTACTTATTCTATATTTAAAATATAAAACGAAAACAATTTATTTTACTTCTACATTTTCCATGTATGTAATGTAAAACATTTTAAATCATCGATAAAATATATTATTAGGAATACAATATTTCCACTGCCAAGAAAGAGATGCTTGAGAAGTAATAAAGTAGGCTGCTAAATAATTTTTTATATCATTTGCGGAAGATCAAATATTTATTTCGATGTTTGGCATATTATCGTTTTGTAAAGGTAAAACTCCGACATCATCTGTGACAGTTTCGTCATGTTGTGAAGTACGGTATTGTATATCTTCTAGTTTTTTAACGAAATTATGAAGAACACAAACACTTTATTATGCCATTAATTTTCTCTACATCTCGTGACGCGGACCTGTGCGGCAGCCGTTATCGAAACGTCTGTCGCCGACCGTGCCTATTAGAGCACTGCATGGGCCTATTTTTTCAAGCCCAACCCGGTCCATATCTGATATGAAAAACCCGGCCCATTAGAGCTCTCTACTATTTTAATTTATGAAACCCAAGCCCTCCCAAAGTTAAAATTATATAATGAAGCCCACCCAGTCCTGAACATTCTAATACAATTCCCAGCCCAGTCCGGCCCATTGAAAGCCCAGTCCGACCCAGTGAAAGCTTAGCCCGGTAAAGTGAAAGCCCAGCCCAACCAGGCTCGGTGAAGGCCCTCATATATAAAAATTATTTATAAAGATTTCAACTTTTCAACATTTATTATTTAGTAAATACAAATATATACTATATAGTATATGTATATGTATTATATTATATTATATACAGTATACAAAAGTCATAAAATAATAATAATTTGTAGTTTGTACATTTGTAAATATTATTTATTATACTTATTACTTATATAATATTGTATTTACATTTATTTTTTATAATAATCATTTAAAAACAAAATTGACTCTACTGTATTCCCCTTTAAGCATGTCCTCCTTTCTTCGATTACTCGTCTAGAAGTACTAAAGGCACGTTCACTTCCGGCACTTGTAGCAGGTGTTATAAGACACGTAAATATTGTGTACGTGTCCACCTTCACATAATAAATGTTAAAGAGAAATCGTCACGTTTGTATAAGGAAATGTCCTTAGAAATTAAGTACGTTTTTTAAAATGTAAATACAACTATTAACACAATAACCTACTCCAATAAAATTTCGTTCCCAAAATAATAATTCAAGAGTGCAACATCACATTTTCATGATGCAGCCCAGGGCGCGTACAAATGGCTAATTATCAAATGTAGAAATCCGATGGCCACAGGATGTACGTGACGTCCGGGACAATTTCATACCAAACAGCAGTGTCCTTGCAGTCACAGGACCAGCATAAATATCGAAGGGCGAGAGACAAGAGACCAGTTAGATTCCACAGCTCAAGTCACCCACACATCACCATTGGAGATTCCACGGACTCTGTTCGTATGTACATTGCCTGACCGTTAAGACTTACGAGTTTATCGCTCCAAGCCCTCTGACGCATATAGGTGTGCACAAGGAATCTCCACTCCGTACATTTTTTAAACTTATCTATGTTATTGTGAGTCCCTTAACTTAAATAAATATCCATTTCATTTATCAACAATATTGTACGATTCATTTGAACACGTGGGAACTGATCACTTCCACAACACTCGAAGGAAAAGAACTCAACATTGCAGACCACCAACTTCAAAATGAACAGCACAATATTGTAAGTAGATTAAGAATTATTTTTGTAAATGTGTATGGGTTTGAATCAACTCCCTCAGATTGTAGTCTGTTGTAAATTATTTTAAAAGTAAATAGTTTTCTTTTGATAAATTTTTTTTGGGGAATTATTAAATTGGATCGTCACACTCCGCCTTGTGTATTAAAATATTAAAAGAGAATTTTGAGAGAATTATTAAACTGGATCGTCACACTCCGCCTTGTGTATTAAATGAAATATATTGAGTATTATCGAGAATTATAAGAGTAAAAAAAATATATATAAGAGAATTATTGTGAGTTATTGAGAATAAAGAAGTATTATTGAATTTTATGAGAATTAGTGAATTAAAAAGAGATTATTAAATTTTATTGAGAAATACTGAATTAAATAAGAGTATAGAGAATAATTGAATTTATTGAGAAATATTGAATTAAATGAGATAAACTGATGATTATTGAGTTACGAGTTAAAAAAAAAGAGAGGTTAAAAAAAATTAAATATATTGAGTGTGTGAATATAGTGATTGACAGATGAACATTATTAATGAGCAGGGTTGGGATTTTATAGCACTTAAAATTGCTTAAATATGCGCTATAATATGGCCTTAACTATCGCTAAATATGCGTTAAAAATATGCAATAAAAACAACAAAATATGAAAAAAAAAAAAAGGAAATTTATTAATTAATCGCTTACAAATTTAAAATTATTATAGGTAGTTACTTAAGTTAATTATCGCTAAATATGTGCTAAAAATATGGAAACAACAAATTATGAAAAAAAGGAAATTTATTAATTTATCAATAATCACTTACAAATTAGAAATTATTAGGTATACGTAGTTTAGTCACTCTGGTCAGAATGACCAACTATGTCAGTATGAACAACTAACCGCGCTCCGTCTTCCCGCAAATCGTAGCCCGGACCGAACCGAACCATTCGGAGACCGCTTATCCATACTCGAGTCGTTCATAACCCGCCTTGGCGACGACCAACGTCGTTTGACGGAATGCATGCGACGTATTGAACTGGGTATGTCGGACCGCGTACACCGGTCACCGCTACCGACCAATGTGGCCCAACAGCAGTGGAGGGAGTCGGAAATAGGTCAGGACAGACTAGATACACCACACTCAACAGTCCCAATGTACCACCCCCAACTACACAGCACGAGACAGGGACCCCTACAAACGACGTTCTCACCGGAACAACCGGTCCGGCAAACAAGACCTGAAGTCATGGACATTCGTCGGGACTAAACCCATGGTATGAAACCTCGCGAATTACCCACACCGACCGCGAACCGCAAAACGAACGATCTGTACACTTCGCAGACACATACGACGCATATCGTCTACCCACCCCCACATCACGCGTAAACGAACAATCAGTTCTAATTCCATTCGAGGACCTACGCGCCGCACGAGCCTCACTTCCGGAATTCTACGGCCTTAAAGCCGAAGACCCGATAAGGTTTTTGGAGAATGTAGAATCGATATTAACTCAAGCGCGCATACACCCATCGGGCTGGACTAAAGCTGTCAAGCCGCAACTCCAGGGTGCAGCCGGAATTTGGTGGATCTCTATCAAGGTCCTAGACTTCACCTGGACCGAATTTCGGACGGAACTGTTGGAAAGTTTCCACAACCCCGAAATTCAGGCACAGCTGCGCGCGGAAATCCTTTCTACACGACAGACCACCGCAGAATCACTATCGGAATTCGTGTTGTCAAAGCAAAAACTCGCGCGCCGGATTAATACCTCGCTGACGGAATCCCGACTAGTAGGCATAATCACCGGACTCGAATTCCGAATTCATGTTCGGCTGCAGCGCCCAGTGACGTTCGCCGAATTACGGCGAATCGCCGGCGTCCTGGATCCCTACACGAACACGTGCGACACCCGAATCCAACCGAAACCCCCACAACCACAAGGGAGGGGGGACATACGCCCACAGAGGCTAACCCGGACCACGCGCGGCTACACGGAGGGATCATCGCCCCCGGGGCCATATAGGTACTGTGGAGAGGGCCACTGGAATAGCGGGTGCCCTCATCGCCCCACCCACTCGGGAAACGGCGGGGGAGTCCAAAGGCAGTAGTCCACTTTGCCAACTCCACCCAACCCACCCATAACACAGAGGTACCAAATTTAAATGTCGGCAAAAATAACGGGGATATTGCCAACGGACACCATCATGGAAAACCATATCAGATGTCGACCAAATCGACGACTGGACGTATGGCTACCAGACGGTTGTCCTCGAAAATATCCTCCACCCATACACACCAAACATACACACCCACGGCTGCCCAAAGCACCGCGGACACCACACAATCACCGGTGGTCGCCCAAAGCACCACGGTCAACTCACACACGCCTGCATCAACGGAAAACGCTCAGGACACTGAGACAACCGATTCGGACGTCCTGATAATGGCGATTCACAACGTTATCTCCGGACCCGAAATCGCGGTTGAGAACCAGTTGCCCCGTCCACACGAGCGCCCCGTATCTACAGACGCTACACGAACACGCCCAAACAAAATCCCAACCCCCGCAGTGGAACTCGAATTTCGGTCAGGCTTCGTAACAGCGATGTTAGATTCACAGGCACAAAAATCCTATGTAAGCCCGATCATTGCAAAAAAATTTGGAACACTCATAAACGGACTACCCACAACAGTGCGATTGGCCGACGGACACACCAAGTCAACAATTGGTACCGCAGCCTTTGCAACCCGAATAGGAGATCTTGAAATAGAATTCACAGCATCTATTCTGGAAGATCTGTACTGCGAAGTACTACTAGGACACGACTTCCTCGTTCAGAATGAGGTCTCCTGGGACTATGCCGCGTGCACGATCCACTTGGGAGCTAGGAGAAGGACCACAGCGTGTTGGAAAGGGCACACCACAACACCCACCAATACCGCCCCCGACCTTTCACAACTGGAAATACTAGGCGATCCGGAAACGCGCGCAAACTTAACCGGTATCCTTAATAGATACGCGGACGTTTTTAGCGACCAGATCGGCCGAACCAAATTGCTGGAACATGAAATCCTCCTTAAAAATAACGCTTCTATCATGCTTAAACCATACCCGTACCCCGCAGCGAAGCAAACAATTATTGACGACATGGTTAGGGATATGGAGTCACAGGGCCTAGTTGAACCGAGCATCTCCCCGTGGGCCGCACCCGTGGTCCTGGCAAAAAAAAAGGATGGAACGCACCGACTCTGCGTCGACTATCGGAGGCTCAATAACGCGACTGAATCCGACGCGTACCCGATGCCCGACCTGAATAGGTTGATACGGCAAATGAGGGGGGCAAAAGTATTTAGTGTACTGGACCTTAAGTCTGGATACTGGCAGGTACCACTTAAACCAAATGCACAAAAATACACGGCATTCAGAACCCGCAGAGGCTTATTTCAATTTAGGGTCCTACCATTCAGCCTCAAGAATAGCCCCATGACTTTCGTACGGCTCATGAATGAGGTACTGCGTGGGTTTCTGGACGAGTTCGTTCAGGTCTATTTAGATGACATAGTTATATTTTCAAAGATCTCGGACGAACACCAATACCACCTGGACAAAGTTCTTGAACGCCTACACAGATTCGGACTAACCTGCCACACCAAAAAGTGTAGAATAGGGACCACCGAAATATCATTTCTGGGGCATCTTGTGGACGCCGAGGGGATCAACAAACAGCCAGAGAAGTTAGAGGGCAAAAAAAATTTCCCGCGTCCCCAGAAGGTTTAAGACCTGCGTAGGTTCTTAGGAACATGCAATTGGTACAGCCAGTTCGTTGACGACTACTCGGACACCATTGCACCCTTAACCGACCGACTCAAACACGGAGCTAAGTGGCGTTGGACGGAAGTCGAAGAGCTGGCATTTGAAAAGATCAAATCCGCCCTTTACGACTCTCCGAAACTATCCCCACCAGATTATGGAAAACCTTTTTGCCTTCAAACTGATGCGAGCGAGTTAGGATCCGGTGCCGTTCTTTTCCAAAGGAGTGACAGACCGGAGGAAAGACGGATAATCGCCTACGTGAGCAAAAAGTTCTCGGAAACGCAAAAAAGGTACGCTGCCGTAGAACGCGAGTGCTTAGCCATAATCTGGGCAACGGACAAGTTCAGACCATACCTCGAAGCACGCCGGTTTGAGCTATTTACGGACAACGCAGTGTTAACTTGGCTACACAGGGCGAAGAATAAAAATTCTAAACTTACCAGGTGGGCACTCCAACTTGCGAATTTAGACTTCGAAACGATACATGTCCCGGAGTACAAAACGAGGGACCAGACATATTATCGCGTAATCCAGCCCGAGGGCCCCCAGTAGATGAGGACAGCCTCGAGGACAGGTTAGTAGGGGCACCAACTACACCACCCACCAACACTACTACCACCCAAGCTGACAACCTTTTTGCCACCACAGAATTGGACACTTGTCCCAAAGACGAACCATTCTCAAACTCACTACTTGCGTCTTGGCAATACGAAGACCCCCAAACGCAAAACATAATAAAAAATATGCAGTCGGACAACCCCGCACAAAATACCAGGAACCCCAAAACAGGTACCGACCAACACATAATATCTAGCGGCCTCCTCTGGGTAAATGTGGGGGACCACTCGCCGGTCGTAATATCACCGGCCAAATCACAACATGTGATTTGGAGGTATCATGACCATATATTGGCCAGCCACCCGGGTTGGAAAGAAACGTACCGGGCCGTCCGGCAACGTTTCTACTGGAAGAGACTGAAGAACGACGTGAGATTGTACGTGGAATCGTGCCACATTTGTGCGTGCACGAAACCTCTCAACTCCCGTCCGGACGACCCTATGACCAGCAGAAAACCCCGACAACCCTGGGAAGTCATCAGTATCGACCTTATGGGCCCCTACCCACGTACAAGTAAGGGAAAGTCCTACATACTGGTGGCCACCGACTGCTTTAGTAGGTGGACCGAGGCGTACCCCCTCGGAACAGCCACAACTAAAACCATTGTAGAAACGCTCGAACGCGAATTCTTCTCTCGCTTAGGTTATCCCCGCGTGTGTCTCAGCGACAATGGACCCCAATTCGTATCGAACGACATGATAAACGCGATCGAACGTTGGGGGGCAGAGGGTTGGACGACACCAACATACCACCCTCGAGCTAATCCGGTCGAGCGTCGCAACCAGGATCTAAAAAAAAGGATTGCGCGCAGTACTGTCAAACGACAAACACAGTACTTGGGACACCAAACTACTACCAATCTTATTTGCGATTCGGAATAGAAGGAACGACAGAACGGGATACCCACCCTCGGTGCTGGTACTCGGAAGAGAATGCAAAAGGCCGGGGGATTGGACCCTGTCACAGAACACGACCATACCGATCGAAGATATAATTTTGGAAAGGGTGGAAAGGGAAAAGAAGGTTCTAGGAAACTGCGTGACGACAGACGGTCCGGAACACACAAAGTTTGCGGAGGGCGACGTAGTATACTAAAAAGCCCACCACCTGTCAAAAGCGAGTCATGGATTCCACGCTGGATTTGCCCCAAAATGGTGGGGTTCGGTGAGGTTGGAAAAGCGGGTAGGAAAAGGAGTATTCCTAACCAACCAGCAACCACCCCGGAAAATCCATAAATCCTGCCTTAAGCACGCAAACACAACAATTAACAATGTTTTTTCCCCTAGAAACCATGAACAGATGCACAAGACATCAGCTGATGCCCGGAGAAGTTCGCAGGGCCACGATGCCACAGCTCCTGACGGATCCACTCCTGCGAGCGTCATACGAGCGGGGCCAGCAGGACCGGTCGGCCGAACTAATCAAATTGATCGAGGGACGAACGCAGTCGTCGGGCCGTGTACCGAAATCGGCCGTCGAAAACCGTCCGAGGACAGCGGCATTGGAATATGGTCCTCCATCACGCCACACTCCGATATCAACATCCACAGTCAACCGGACAGCGGGACCAGCCAACAGCGACCGACGCGCTCCAACAACACCGGTCGAGCGTACACGGCCAACAATCACCGACACCTCACCATGGCAAATGGTGGCCGGTCGGCAGACGGCGCTCGCCATCAAAACGATGGCAAAAAACGTGGACCAGCACCCGGAGACGACGGAGTGGACAGGGCTTGTCCTAAAAGGTTAGGACCTCGCCCACAATATCCGTCACCACCAAAAAAACTAACACCGGGACCATCGGAGCCGTAGCCGCCGAGGATCGTCATCACACCATCACCGGACTCAGCTCTACCGACGGTTCCGGCAACGGAGAGGACACCGAACGTCGCAAAGGGGAGGGCTCAGAAGGAGCGCGACAAGGCCCGACGGAAGGAGTTCGTGAGGAGGAAAAGGCGAGAGCAAAGGGAGCGGAAGGCAGCAGCAACCGACGGTGGAAGCCAACAGTTCCGCCTTCGGAAGACGCCCGCACCGCTACCCCCATCTCAAGACCGCCACGAACCTTGCCAAGGGACAGCGATGGAGGTTGACGACCACGCCGACCAACCCAACGCAAAGAGGACTAAACCGGCCGAGGACACACTCTCGGACGGAGTCCTCTATGACGAAGGACCATCCGTACCTACGGCCACGGAATTCGAGGCGGAAATGGAGTTCTAAACAACTCCGCTACGAACTCCCCCCCTACCAATACTAAGCAGTACCCAAGTACCGCCGAGCGTGAACCTTCCCGTGAGGGACCGGAACGCGCCCCTTGGTTGGAACACTCGGACCACCCGTACACCTGACGGGTCGGAAATGCAAGGTGAGGAAAATACAATCAAAAGTTTACCAAATGACCCAGCTCTATAGTTCGGACGTCTAGGGAAAACTCCGCAACCAAGGCGTACCAAATACCACACACACCGCGGCTGGACTTCGCCCGCGACTGACGGCTTGGCGGGGGAGTATGACGCGGACCCGGCGACGACCGTTCACCACAACGGACGCTGCCGACCGTATTTATAGTCTCCTAATCAGCCGATAATTCGCGGATCACGATACCGACGCGTCGCACCCCGCACCTTCCTTAAGGAACGGGGAGAGCGGGGCATCGGCATCGCCGAAGGCAAGTGTCGTCGGAACGACGGGCTGTTGTTCGTCAACTCTTCGCATGGTCACATCGCCACTTTCGCGTCCTATGATTTAACACCATCCCTCTGCATACACAGAATGCAACGTGATCTTGTTATGTTATTATTATAATTTTTTGTTATTCGATGTTCACTACTCAGCGTACGATCGTGTTGATCACTATTATAATTATTATTTTTAAGTGCTCACGCCCATTAATATACGGCCCACTGGCCATTACCAACTCGTCAACCGCGTTGTGCTTATTATTCCTTATTATTATTATTAATTTGTGCGTCGTGCCTCCCACCGGTCCACGACACAGTAATGGTTGAGTAGTTGAACGTTTTTGGAACATTATAGAAGAAGTAAAAACATTCCTAAAAAATGCAGATACTGAAGAAGCAAAGAAGCATTCGGATTTCTTAGAAAACAATTGAAATATAGTTACAATGGCTTTCTTAAATGACATTTTGAATTATTTAAATACGCTTAATGTCGAATTACAAGGAGAAGGGAAATTAATATGTAATTTAATACAAAGTGTGTCTGCTTTCCGTCGCAAACTAAATATATTTAAAGGCGACATTGAACAAAAAAAATTCATTCACTTTCCCTCAATATTTGAATGCAAAAATTATTCTGAAATTATAAACATCGAAACATTTTTAAGTTTTTTGTCAGATTTTATGAAGGAATTCGATGCTAGATTCAAAGACTTTTCTGAAATAGGAAAACTATCACAATTTTTAAAAACCCCTTACGATGTTCTCCCAGATGGAGAATGGACTGATGTAGCTCAAAAATTATTTAATCTTTCAAAGTAAAAACTCCAAATGGAAATAATAGACCTACAGGAAGATGTTTCCTTGAAGCAGTACAGAAGTGCGTCAACTGAAGAATTCTGGGCTAAAGATACCATTGACAAGTATTCAAACTGTAAGCAACTGGCAATCAACTTGGCTACGATGTTTGGTTCGACATACATTTGTGAGGTATAGTTTTCAAAAATTAATTTTTTGAAAAACAAATATCGGACAAAATTAACAGACTCTCACCTTGAGGACACATTGCGCATAAGCTGTTCTCCACGAGTTCCCGATTTCAAAAAGCTGGCTAAGGAAAAGAAATGCAATTTTTCGCATTAAATAATTTACTGTAATAAATATATTTTTTTTCATACTTTTAATATTGTAATTTTTAATATAAATTAAATGTAATAGCTGAATAATTATTTTTATTTTTATACTGCTGTTTTAAAATATAAAAATTTGAAAAAATTTTTTTTCACTGGACCTCATTAATTTATTATTTTTTAATCTTTAGGACTCCAATAGAGATTACTTTCCGACCCCTGTTCTAGATGATCAAGACTGCGACGGTGCCTCTGTCATGAGTGGTTATTTACATGGTGCTCAAGAATACATAAAAAAAGACTTTCCCATGGCTCTTTATGTACATTGCAGTGTCCATTCGCTTAATCTTGCGTTGGCAAATTCCAGCTCATTTCCCGCAATAAGAAAGTATATTAGCATCATTCAAACTATCGGAACATTTTTTCGCTTCTCTGCTCCACGCAGTAAAGTATTGAGAACAACTATAAACGAAGGCATTATTTGAGACACGCTGGGTTTACAAGCATGAAAGTGTCTTGCGATTCAAAGAACTATATCCAGTTATTAATTTTGCTTTAGAAAAATTAGAATCTTCAATAAATAAAGAAACAGCTCAAAAGTCTTGTCAGTTATTGAGTATAATTAAAGACGCTAAATTTATTATACCTCTCATAATAATTGAAAATATTTTTTCCTATACGTTGATGTTGTGTAAACAGTTACAGACAATAAATGCTGATATACTCATAGTTGAAGCCTGTAATCATGGAGGTAATGTGTTATTCATTTTGGACAAAATGAGAGAAAATAGTAATAAACATTTTTCAAGCACGTTTTTTGTTGCTGCGATTATGCTGAATATAAATAAAGAAGAAATGTATTTTCCTCGTATTTCTAAAAGACAAACGCACCGTAATAATGTTACCGTTAATAGCTCTGAAGAGTATTACAAACTTAATATATTTTTGCCATTTCTTGACCACATAAGAATACAGCTTTATGATAGATTTCAGAAACATAAATCTTTAGTAAGTTCATTAACACAAATTATTCCGAGTAAATGTATATATTCCACTAGTGAAGAAATAAACGACTGTGTACAGTTTTATTCTCAAATATTGACAGACCCTACTGTTTACAAAGCTGAATTTTCAATATGGAAATCAAAGTGGCTTAAAGAAGAGTCCTAATACAGCAATTGCAGGGCTTGACAATTGTAACATTTTTTTGTTTCCCAACATATGGAAATTTTTTCAAGTCTTAGCAACTATACCTATATCAACAGCGATACCAGAAAGAACATTTTCTTCTTTAACCTTTTAAAGCACGTAATTATATAAAATAATAATTATAAAGCGATTCAACTTGAACTTCATTCTTTATTACGTTTAGAAATAAAAAAATGTATGAATACATTTTTTTGAACTTTTAAAAGCTCAAATTTTGAGGTGGTTTCCTATATAAACTACTATGAATTATTTGATACTACTTTTTAATAATATCTACATTTTTTACTATACTGTTTAGACATATATTTTATATCTTTTAATCAAAAAAAAAAAAAAAAAAAAAAAAACATTATATTATATTATTAAAAACAATGTTACTTAGTATGATATTCTTTAAAACAATTTTTGGTTTCATTGAGACACAACGCTACTTCACATATTGAACCGGACCATTTACTACGATGAGGTTCAGATTTAGAACTGTAATTTGCACATCTTCTAAATCCACTTCTATTAGGCAGATGATCAGCGGCATTGAAACGTTTTTCATATAATGCTTTGGGCTTATAATTATTTGAAAATTTTAATGTTTTTTCACTCCACGTGATGAAGGCTTTTTATTACCAATTAATGCAGTGGCCACGGCTAAACGAAAATGTTTGAGTGATATTTTTTTCCCTCCACTTGAATTAAATAATATAAATGCGTTATGCACAGCGAGATCGAGAAAATGAAAAAATATTCTCATGTACCATCTTTTGCTTTTACGATCAATTTTGTATAAGGTCATCAGCATATCATGACGCGGCACACAGGTGATGGTGTGTGTGTGCACGGTCGCGGTGCGGTAAACCGAAATTGAATATTAAACAAAAAAAAACAACTTCGACTTAGGGTGACACAAAATGTGTATTTATGTGAACACACAGTTTAAGTTGATGAGAAAAAAA
>NW_020273377.1:25308-29750 GCF_003268045.1 Sipha flava
GTCGGCGACTGCCGTTTCGATAACGGCTGCCGCACGGGTCCGCGTCAATCAGCTTCATCAACACACCCCATGTGGGCATTATAATATTTTATTAGCTGAAGACAAACGATAATTTGTGTAATTTCATCTTTTTGTTTTTTATTTACTTGATTTTTTTTGTGTTGGATCATGAAAGTTCGATAAAAAATGAATACCTTTGTTATCTTTCCATTTCATTGCGATAATTCCAATAACTGTGGTTTGCCATTCATATTGACCTCTCGATAATTTTATCATCAGAAAAAAATGTTTGGGAAAATAAATTCTATGCGGTCTTGTTGTACCACAAGCTAATACACCATTTCTAATAAATCAGCCATTAATCTTGAAGAAGAAAAGTAATTATTTTTATCAAAATAAACTGTATAATATTTCCCAATCAAGTCACGCACCATATCTTTAATAACTCGAGCACCTAAATTTTTTTCTACTATGTTATTAGTTTTTCCTGTGTAAATTTCAAACTGACAAACATAACCAAATGCCCTTGTCCATACTTTATAACCTCGTTTTTTTTGGCTTATTAGGCATATATTGTTTAATACTAGACCTTCCTTTGAAAGCTATCATTGACTAGTCAATTCATTGGATTCTGGTAGGATTATAACAAGATTTGAATGTGGCTGTAAGAATATTTAGAATAGGTCAAATTTTATATAATTTGTCAAAACCTGGTTCATGATAGGATTTTTTGGTGAAAATTATCATTAAAATGCAATTTAGATATATATCATCCAAACCTATTTACAGGCATTATGGAAGAAATATACGGATCTCGCATTTCAGAAATAGAACTCCAATAATTTCTATAACTAGGACATTTTTTTTATTCCCATAAGCATATTCATCCCCAAAAATAATTTTATTTCATTAAGAAATGCTGGTTTTGGGTCGTTTCCATGTGTTTGTATTACGTATAAATTTGTTTGGTAAACTAAATATTCAATTAACGTCTGAGGAAATATTTCTTAAAACGCACTAATCGGTTCTAATAACTTTTCATTTTCCATCTTCTGTTGGTCCTATCGGTTGAACAAATAAATTATTTCTTTTGAAATGTCTAAATTCATTATTCCATACTAACCCATCTCTGTGAATTCCAATCAAACTTTCTTCGTCATCAGCCATTTCATTAATATTTACATTTATTGTTTTATTATTAATCGTATTATCAGTCTCATAATTTTCCAAACCAAAAACAAGACCATCATCAAATACTATTGGTAAAGAATTTAAATCTACGTCCATGAAAATATTTTCGGAAATTATAGAAGTACTTAGCACATTTGTAGGATCAAACTCAAAATCTTCTATATCAGATTCGCCCGAAAATATAGATTCCCCGGAAATACGGTCAATTTCATACAATGAGCGTGCATATGAATGAAAACAATATTGTCGAGTGTTTATTCGAAGATATACCATCCGATAGTGACACTTATACTTCTTACGATGATTCTGACGCCGATGAAACATATTTACCTAATAAAGATGATGAAATAATAGAAGTCAACCATTTATCTGACGATTCAATCGATCAAAATGACGAAGAATTGGTAGAGATTTTAAATCTAGATGAAGGTAACGTTTTACTATTACCCAGTCCTATAAAAACACGTCATTCGAAAAGTCAAACACATTTAAAAATTTAACATACTAATAGTAATATTCGGCGCCCCTTATTTCCGCAAATAAATCAAACTAGTGAATTAGAAAACAATATCGTCGAAAATAATCCACCCGAAAACGCATTGATAAATACTGATGAAAATTTAGCATTAAATAATAGTTTTAAATTTACTATTCCTACGTGGTCAAAAAATAATGATTTTTTCACAAAAACCTCTACCCGAATTTACATGCACCGACGGACCAACTAGTTTGATTGATATTGAAGCTGAACACACTCCATTTTCAATTTTTGAGTTATAATTTTCAAATTATATACTAGACTTAATAGTATACCAAGCAAATCTGTATGCATACCAAATTAAAATGAAAACTAGAAAAAATTATATTCCTACAGATACAAATGAAATAGTGACTTTCCTTGGTATGAATATTTTAATGGGTATAAAACGTTATCCAAGCTATAGGGATTACTGGTCTACATCTTTGGACTTACATGACGATTATATAAGTTCTCTTATGACTGTAAATTGTTTTGGTTGGCTACTCTCATCTTTACATTTAAATGACAACTCGGTTATGGCGAAAAGGGGTAAAACAGGTTACGATAAATTGTACAAAGTTCAATCTTTTTTAAAAAAATTTCAAGAAAATTTTCAAAAATATTACCACCCACATAAAATCATTGCAGTTGACGAATGTATGATAAAGTTCAAAGGACGATCAACTATAAAACAATACATGCCTAAAAAACCAATTAAAAGTGGCTATAAGTTATGGTCGTTAGCTGATAAAAATGGGTATCTTTGGAATTTCGATTTATACACTGATAAAAGAGGTGACTCTGTCGAAACAAATCTTGGAGGACGAGTCGTCAAAGATCTAAAAAATCCATTACAGCATAAAAATCATAACTTGTACATTGATAATTTTAAGTGTAACACTTTTAGCTTATTTGAAATCAAAAGGTATTTTTTGCTGTGGAACTGTTAATAGTATTAGAAAATACAGGGTTATTCAAAATGATTCATCCAATTTAAGATAGCTATAAAATGGTTAAATATAAATTTTATCTTATCAAATTATGTAGAAATAGAGGGTAATCTCAAGTTTTACAATGTCATTAATTCGTTATTTTTAAATTATCGCTTAAGGCGATATGTTAGTTTCCGCAAATATGTCGACCGGACAGCACAAAGCGTTTTGTGTGTTGCGATTTTCGAAGTGTGAATCGATAATAACTGTGCAACGCGATTTTCGTCGTCATTATGGTATCGATGCACCGACTGCTCAGAGTATACGTCGATGGTATAAGCAGTTTAAAGAAACAGGGTGTTTGTGCAAAGGAAAAAGCACAGGTCGACCTCGTGTATCCGATGATAATGTGGAAAGAATTAGAGAGAGTTTTCAACGCAGTCCGTGTAAGTCAACCAACCGTGCAAGTCGAGAACTAGAAATTCCACAAACAACTGTTTGGCGTGTTTTAAGACGACGTTTAACTATGAAACCATACAGGTTGCAACTGTTGCAGGCTTTAAAACCCAATGATAAGTTGAAACGACTTGAATTTAGCATTTTTATGCAGGAGGCTATGCAGGATGAAAATTTTGCTTCTCGCTTAGTTTTCAGTGACGAAGCATCATTCCACTTAAGTGGTAAAGTAAACCGTCATAACGTTCGTATATGGGGTACAACCAACCCTCATGCCATAATCGAACACGAGCGTGACTCACCTAAAGTTAATGTGTTCTGTGCCATATCCAAGATTTTAGTTTATGGCCCTTTTATTTTTACTGAAAACACAGTAAATGGTAGTTCTTATTTAGAAATGCTTCAAACCTGGCTATTTCCACAATTAAACAATAATTCTGATGACTACATTTATCAACAAGACGGAGCACCACCGCATTGGCATTTAGATGTCCGTGGTTTTCTAAACGAAACACTCTCTAACCGTTGGATTGGTCGCAATGGGATTAATGACTTAACACTTTGCAGCTGGCCTCCTTGGTCACCAGATCTCACGCCATGTGATTATTTCTTTTGGGGATGTGTTAAAGATGCTGTGTATATACCACCATTGCCATCAACCCTAGATGAATTGAAAAAATCGAATAACAACAGCGGTGGAGTCAATTACAAAAGATATGTTGCAAGAAGTATGGAATGAATTTGACTACCGACTAGATGTTATTCGTGTGACCAAAGGAGCTCACATAGAACATTTATAAGTATAATTAATTAAACTTGACATATTTCTCTTTAATTTAATGTATAAAATATTGTTCTAAGTATAAAATATAAATATATGTAAGTATTTTAAATTGGATGAATCATTTTGAATAACCCTGTACTTGCCAAAATTAGAGTTAGATAAAAATATGATTATGGGTGACATTGACTGGAACAAGAGTGACCAATATCACATTTCAATCGTCAAATGAAAAGACAAACGAGGAGTTACTTTGCTGTCCAACTTTTATAATTCTACTGATGTCGTTGAGGTAAAAAGAAAATCTAAGGATGGAACCACATCAATGATTCCTTGTCCTAGTGTACTTAAGGACTATAATATGAACATGAACTGCGTCGATAAATTTGATCAGTATAAAAAAATGTATCACATTGATAGAAAAAGTCATAAGTGGTGGCATCGAATATTTTTCTTTTTTTTTTTGACGCAGCTATTGTGAATTCTCATATTATATATACAAAAATAACCGGAGAAAAAAATAACATTAAAAAATGTTCGTCGTGAGATCTCAAAAAGCCTC
>NW_020273378.1:0-4434 GCF_003268045.1 Sipha flava
GAGGCTTTTTGAGATCTCACGACGAACATTTTTTAATGTTATTTTTTCTCCGGTTATTTTTGTATATATAATATGAGAATTCACAATAGCTGCGTCAAAAAAAAAAGAAAAATATTCGATGCCACCACTTATGACTTTTTCTATCAATGTGATACATTTTTTTATACTGATCAAATTTATCGACGCAGTTCATGTTCATATTATAGTCCTTAAGTACACTAGGACAAGGAATCATTGATGTGGTTCCATCCTTAGATTTTCTTTTTACCTCAACGACATCAGTAGAATTATAAAAGTTGGACAGCAAAGTAACTCCTCGTTTGTCTTTTCATTTGACGATTGAAATGTGATATTGGTCACTCTTGTTCCAGTCAATGTCACCCATAATCATATTTTTATCTAACTCTAATTTTGGCAAGTACAGGGTTATTCAAAATGATTCATCCAATTTAAAATACTTACATATATTTATATTTTATACTTAGAACAATATTTTATACATTAAATTAAAGAGAAATATGTCAAGTTTAATTAATTATACTTATAAATGTTCTATGTGAGCTCCTTTGGTCACACGAATAACATCTAGTCGGTAGTCAAATTCATTCCATACTTCTTGCAACATATCTTTTGTAATTGACTCCACCGCTGTTGTTATTCGATTTTTTCAATTCATCTAGGGTTGATGGCAATGGTGGTATATACACAGCATCTTTAACACATCCCCAAAAGAAATAATCACATGGCGTGAGATCTGGTGACCAAGGAGGCCAGCTGCAAAGTGTTAAGTCATTAATCCCATTGCGACCAATCCAACGGTTAGAGAGTGTTTCGTTTAGAAAACCACGGACATCTAAATGCCAATGCGGTGGTGCTCCGTCTTGTTGATAAATGTAGTCATCAGAATTATTGTTTAATTGTGGAAATAGCCAGGTTTGAAGCATTTCTAAATAAGAACTACCATTTACTGTGTTTTCAGTAAAAATAAAAGGGCCATAAACTAAAATCTTGGATATGGCACAGAACACATTAACTTTAGGTGAGTCACGCTCGTGTTCGATTATGGCATGAGGGTTGGTTGTACCCCATATACGAACGTTATGACGGTTTACTTTACCACTTAAGTGGAATGATGCTTCGTCACTGAAAACTAAGCGAGAAGCAAAATTTTCATCCTGCATAGCCTCCTGCATAAAAATGCTAAATTCAAGTCGTTTCAACTTATCATTGGGTTTTAAAGCCTGCAACAGTTGCAACCTGTATGGTTTCATAGTTAAACGTCGTCTTAAAACACGCCAAACAGTTGTTTGTGGAATTTCTAGTTCTCGACTTGCACGGTTGGTTGACTTACACGGACTGCGTTGAAAACTCTCTCTAATTCTTTCCACATTATCATCGGATACACGAGGTCGACCTGTGCTTTTTCCTTTGCACAAACACCCTGTTTCTTTAAACTGCTTATACCATCGACGTATACTCTGAGCAGTCGGTGCATCGATACCATAATGACGACGAAAATCGCGTTGCACAGTTATTATCGATTCACACTTCGAAAATCGCAACACACAAAACGCTTTGTGCTGTCCGGTCGACATATTTGCGGAAACTAACATATCGCCTTAAGCGATAATTTAAAAATAACGAATTAATGACATTGTAAAACTTGAGATTACCCTCTATTTCTACATAATTTGATAAGATAAAATTTATATTTAACCATTTTATAGCTATCTTAAATTGGATGAATCATTTTGAATAACCCTGTATTTTCTAATACTATTAACAGTTCCACAGCAAAAAATACCTTTTGATTTCAAATAAGCTAAAAGTGTTACACTTAAAATTATCAATGTACAAGTTATGATTTTTATGCTGTAATGGATTTTTTAGATCTTTGACGACTCGTCCTCCAAGATTTGTTTCGACAGAGTCACCTCTTTTATCAGTGTATAAATCGAAATTCCAAAGATACCCATTTTTATCAGCTAACGACCATAACTTATAGCCACTTTTAATTGGTTTTTTAGGCATGTATTGTTTTATAGTTGATCGTCCTTTGAACTTTATCATACATTCGTCAACTGCAATGATTTTATGTGGGTGGTAATATTTTTGAAAATTTTCTTGAAATTTTTTTAAAAAAGATTGAACTTTGTACAATTTATCGTAACCTGTTTTACCCCTTTTCGCCATAACCGAGTTGTCATTTAAATGTAAAGATGAGAGTAGCCAACCAAAACAATTTACAGTCATAAGAGAACTTATATAATCGTCATGTAAGTCCAAAGATGTAGACCAGTAATCCCTATAGCTTGGATAACGTTTTATACCCATTAAAATATTCATACCAAGGAAAGTCACTATTTCATTTGTATCTGTAGGAATATAATTTTTTCTAGTTTTCATTTTAATTTGGTATGCATACAGATTTGCTTGGTATACTATTAAGTCTAGTATATAATTTGAAAATTATAACTCAAAAATTGAAAATGGAGTGTGTTCAGCTTCAATATCAATCAAACTAGTTGGTCCGTCGGTGCATGTAAATTCGGGTAGAGGTTTTTGTGAAAAATCATTATTTTTTGACCACGTAGGAATAGTAAATTTAAAACTATTATTTAATGCTAAATTTTCATCAGTATTTATCAATGCGTTTTCGGGTGGATTATTTTCGACGATATTGTTTTCTAATTCACTAGTTTGATTTATTTGCGGAAATAAGGGGCGCCGAATATTACTATTAGTATGTTAAATTTTTAAATGTGTTTGACTTTTCGAATGACGTGTTTTTATAGGACTGGGTAATAGTAAAACGTTACCTTCATCTAGATTTAAAATCTCTACCAATTCTTCGTCATTTTGATCGATTGAATCGTCAGATAAATGGTTGACTTCTATTATTTCATCATCTTTATTAGGTAAATATGTTTCATCGGCGTCAGAATCATCGTAAGAAGTATAAGTGTCACTATCGGATGGTATATCTTCGAATAAACACTCGACAATATTGTTTTCATTCATATGCACGCTCATTGTATGAAATTGACCGTATTTCCGGGGAATCTATATTTTCGGGCGAATCTGATATAGAAGATTTTGAGTTTGATCCTACAAATGTGCTAAGTACTTCTATAATTTCCGAAAATATTTTCATGGACGTAGATTTAAATTCTTTACCAATAGTATTTGATGATGGTCTTGTTTTTGGTTTGGAAAATTATGAGACTGATAATACGATTAATAATAAAACAATAAATGTAAATATTAATGAAATGGCTGATGACGAAGAAAGTTTGATTGGAATTCACAGAGATGGGTTAGTATGGAATAATGAATTTAGACATTTCAAAAGAAATAATTTATTTGTTCAACCGATAGGACCAACAGAAGATGGAAAATGAAAAGTTATTAGAACCGATTAGTGCGTTTTAAGAAATATTTCCTCAGACGTTAATTGAATATTTAGTTTACCAAACAAATTTATACGTAATACAAACACATGGAAACGACCCAAAACCAGCATTTCTTAATGAAATAAAATTATTTTTGGGGATGAATATGCTTATGGGAATAAAAAAATGTCCTAGTTATAGAAATTATTGGAGTTCTATTTCTGAAATGCGAGATCCGTATATTTCTTCCATAATGCCTGTAAATAGGTTTGGATGATATATATCTAAATTGCATTTTAATGATAATTTTCACCAAAAAATCCTATCATGAACCAGGTTTTGACAAATTATATAAAATTTGACCTATTCTAAATATTCTTACAGCCACATTCAAATCTTGTTATAATCCTACCAGAATCCAATGAATTGACTAGTCAATGATAGCTTTCAAAGGAAGGTCTAGTATTAAACAATATATGCCTAATAAGCCAAAAAAACGAGGTTATAAAGTATGGACAAGGGCATTTGGTTATGTTTGTCAGTTTGAAATTTACACAGGAAAAACTAATAACATAGTAGAAAAAAATTTAGGTGCTCGAGTTATTAAAGATATGGTGCGTGACTTGATTGGGAAATATTATACAGTTTATTTTGATAAAAATAATTACTTTTCTTCTTCAAGATTAATGGCTGATTTATTAGAAATGGTGTATTAGCTTGTGGTACAACAAGACCGCATAGAATTTATTTTCCCAAACATTTTTCTGATGATAAAATTATCGAGAGGTCAATATGAATGGCAAACCACAGTTATTGGAATTATCGCAATGAAATGGAAAGATAACAAAGGTATTCATTTTTTATCGAACTTTCATGATCCAACACAAAAAAATCAAGTAAATAAAAAACAAAAAGATGAAATTACACAAATTATCGTTTGTCTTCAGCTAATAAAATATTATAATGCCCACATGGGGTGTGTTGATGAAGCTGATTGACGCGGACCCGTGCGGCAGCCGTTATCGAAACGGCAGTCGCCGAC
>NW_020273378.1:9434-29731 GCF_003268045.1 Sipha flava
TTTTTTTCTCATCAACTTAAACTGTGTGTTCACATAAATACACATTTTGTGTCACCCTAAGTCGAAGTTGTTTTTTTTTGTTTAATATTCAATTTCGGTTTACCGCACCGCGACCGTGCACACACACACCATCACCTGTGTGCCGCGTCATGATATGCTGATGACCTTATACAAAATTGATCGTAAAAGCAAAAGATGGTACATGAGAATATTTTTTCATTTTCTCGATCTCGCTGTGCATAACGCATTTATATTATTTAATTCAAGTGGAGGGAAAAAAATATCACTCAAACATTTTCGTTTAGCCGTGGCCACTGCATTAATTGGTAATAAAAAGCCTTCATCACGTGGAGTGAAAAAACATTAAAATTTTCAAATAATTATAAGCCCAAAGCATTATATGAAAAACGTTTCAATGCCGCTGATCATCTGCCTAATAGAAGTGGATTTAGAAGATGTGCAAATTACAGTTCTAAATCTGAACCTCATCGTAGTAAATGGTCCGGTTCAATATGTGAAGTAGCGTTGTGTCTCAATGAAACCAAAAATTGTTTTAAAGAATATCATACTAAGTAACATTGTTTTTAATAATATAATATAATGTTTTTTTTTTTTTTTTTTTTTTTTTGATTAAAAGATATAAAATATATGTCTAAACAGTATAGTAAAAAATGTAGATATTATTAAAAAGTAGTATCAAATAATTCATAGTAGTTTATATAGGAAACCACCTCAAAATTTGAGCTTTTAAAAGTTCAAAAAAATGTATTCATACATTTTTTTATTTCTAAACGTAATAAAGAATGAAGTTCAAGTTGAATCGCTTTATAATTATTATTTTATATAATTACGTGCTTTAAAAGGTTAAAGAAGAAAATGTTCTTTCTGGTATCGCTGTTGATATAGGTATAGTTGCTAAGACTTGAAAAAATTTCCATATGTTGGGAAACAAAAAAATGTTACAATTGTCAAGCCCTGCAATTGCTGTATTAGGACTCTTCTTTAAGCCACTTTGATTTCCATATTGAAAATTCAGCTTTGTAAACAGTAGGGTCTGTCAATATTTGAGAATAAAACTGTACACAGTCGTTTATTTCTTCACTAGTGGAATATATACATTTACTCGGAATAATTTGTGTTAATGAACTTACTAAAGATTTATGTTTCTGAAATCTATCATAAAGCTGTATTCTTATGTGGTCAAGAAATGGCAAAAATATATTAAGTTTGTAATACTCTTCAGAGCTATTAACGGTAACATTATTACGGTGCGTTTGTCTTTTAGAAATACGAGGAAAATACATTTCTTCTTTATTTATATTCAGCATAATCGCAGCAACAAAAAACGTGCTTGAAAAATGTTTATTACTATTTTCTCTCATTTTGTCCAAAATGAATAACACATTACCTCCATGATTACAGGCTTCAACTATGAGTATATCAGCATTTATTGTCTGTAACTGTTTACACAACATCAACGTATAGGAAAAAATATTTTCAATTATTATGAGAGGTATAATAAATTTAGCGTCTTTAATTATACTCAATAACTGACAAGACTTTTGAGCTGTTTCTTTATTTATTGAAGATTCTAATTTTTCTAAAGCAAAATTAATAACTGGATATAGTTCTTTGAATCGCAAGACACTTTCATGCTTGTAAACCCAGCGTGTCTCAAATAATGCCTTCGTTTATAGTTGTTCTCAATACTTTACTGCGTGGAGCAGAGAAGCGAAAAAATGTTCCGATAGTTTGAATGATGCTAATATACTTTCTTATTGCGGGAAATGAGCTGGAATTTGCCAACGCAAGATTAAGCGAATGGACACTGCAATGTACATAAAGAGCCATGGGAAAGTCTTTTTTTATGTATTCTTGAGCACCATGTAAATAACCACTCATGACAGAGGCACCGTCGCAGTCTTGATCATCTAGAACAGGGGTCGGAAAGTAATCTCTATTGGAGTCCTAAAGATTAAAAAATAATAAATTAATGAGGTCCAGTGAAAAAAAATTTTTTCAAATTTTTATATTTTAAAACAGCAGTATAAAAATAAAAATAATTATTCAGCTATTACATTTAATTTATATTAAAAATTACAATATTAAAAGTATGAAAAAAAATATATTTATTACAGTAAATTATTTAATGCGAAAAATTGCATTTCTTTTCCTTAGCCAGCTTTTTGAAATCGGGAACTCGTGGAGAACAGCTTATGCGCAATGTGTCCTCAAGGTGAGAGTCTGTTAATTTTGTCCGATATTTGTTTTTCAAAAAATTAATTTTTGAAAACTATACCTCACAAATGTATGTCGAACCAAACATCGTAGCCAAGTTGATTGCCAGTTGCTTACAGTTTGAATACTTGTCAATGGTATCTTTAGCCCAGAATTCTTCAGTTGACGCACTTCTGTACTGCTTCAAGGAAACATCTTCCTGTAGGTCTATTATTTCCATTTGGAGTTTTTACTTTGAAAGATTAAATAATTTTTGAGCTACATCAGTCCATTCTCCATCTGGGAGAACATCGTAAGGGGTTTTTAAAAATTGTGATAGTTTTCCTATTTCAGAAAAGTCTTTGAATCTAGCATCGAATTCCTTCATAAAATCTGACAAAAAACTTAAAAATGTTTCGATGTTTATAATTTCAGAATAATTTTTGCATTCAAATATTGAGGGAAAGTGAATGAATTTTTTTTGTTCAATGTCGCCTTTAAATATATTTAGTTTGCGACGGAAAGCAGACACACTTTGTATTAAATTACATATTAATTTCCCTTCTCCTTGTAATTCGACATTAAGCGTATTTAAATAATTCAAAATGTCATTTAAGAAAGCCATTGTAACTATATTTCAATTGTTTTCTAAGAAATCCGAATGCTTCTTTGCTTCTTCAGTATCTGCATTTTTTAGGAATGTTTTTACTTCTTCTATAATGTTCCAAAAACGTTCAACTACTCAACCATTACTGTGTCGTGGACCGGTGGGAGGCACGACGCACAAATTAATAATAATAATAAGGAATAATAAGCACAACGCGGTTGACGAGTTGGTAATGGCCAGTGGGCCGTATATTAATGGGCGTGAGCACTTAAAAATAATAATTATAATAGTGATCAACACGATCGTACGCTGAGTAGTGAACATCGAATAACAAAAAATTATAATAATAACATAACAAGATCACGTTGCATTCTGTGTATGCAGAGGGATGGTGTTAAATCATAGGACGCGAAAGTGGCGATGTGACCATGCGAAGAGTTGACGAACAACAGCCCGTCGTTCCGACGACACTTGCCTTCGGCGATGCCGATGCCCCGCTCTCCCCGTTCCTTAAGGAAGGTGCGGGGTGCGACGCGTCGGTATCGTGATCCGCGAATTATCGGCTGATTAGGAGACTATAAATACGGTCGGCAGCGTCCGTTGTGGTGAACGGTCGTCGCCGGGTCCGCGTCATACTCCCCCGCCAAGCCGTCAGTCGCGGGCGAAGTCCAGCCGCGGTGTGTGTGGTATTTGGTACGCCTTGGTTGCGGAGTTTTCCCTAGACGTCCGAACTATAGAGCTGGGTCATTTGGTAAACTTTTGATTGTATTTTCCTCACCTTGCATTTCCGACCCGTCAGGTGTACGGGTGGTCCGAGTGTTCCAACCAAGGGGCGCGTTCCGGTCCCTCACGGGAAGGTTCACGCTCGGCGGTACTTGGGTACTGCTTAGTATTGGTAGGGGGGGAGTTCGTAGCGGAGTTGTTTAGAACTCCATTTCCGCCTCGAATTCCGTGGCCGTAGGTACGGATGGTCCTTCGTCATAGAGGACTCCGTCCGAGAGTGTGTCCTCGGCCGGTTTAGTCCTCTTTGCGTTGGGTTGGTCGGCGTGGTCGTCAACCTCCATCGCTGTCCCTTGGCAAGGTTCGTGGCGGTCTTGAGATGGGGGTAGCGGTGCGGGCGTCTTCCGAAGGCGGAACTGTTGGCTTCCACCGTCGGTTGCTGCTGCCTTCCGCTCCCTTTGCTCTCGCCTTTTCCTCCTCACGAACTCCTTCCGTCGGGCCTTGTCGCGCTCCTTCTGAGCCCTCCCCTTTGCGACGTTCGGTGTCCTCTCCGTTGCCGGAACCGTCGGTAGAGCTGAGTCCGGTGATGGTGTGATGACGATCCTCGGCGGCTACGGCTCCGATGGTCCCGGTGTTAGTTTTTTTGGTGGTGACGGATATTGTGGGCGAGGTCCTAACCTTTTAGGACAAGCCCTGTCCACTCCGTCGTCTCCGGGTGCTGGTCCACGTTTTTTGCCATCGTTTTGATGGCGAGCGCCGTCTGCCGACCGGCCACCATTTGCCATGGTGAGGTGTCGGTGATTGTTGGCCGTGTACGCTCGACCGGTGTTGTTGGAGCGCGTCGGTCGCTGTTGGCTGGTCCCGCTGTCCGGTTGACTGTGGATGTTGATATCGGAGTGTGGCGTGATGGAGGACCATATTCCAATGCCGCTGTCCTCGGACGGTTTTCGACGGCCGATTTCGGTACACGGCCCGACGACTGCGTTCGTCCCTCGATCAATTTGATTAGTTCGGCCGACCGGTCCTGCTGGCCCCGCTCGTATGACGCTCGCAGGAGTGGATCCGTCAGGAGCTGTGGCATCGTGGCCCTGCGAACTTCTCCGGGCATCAGCTGATGTCTTGTGCATCTGTTCATGGTTTCTAGGGGAAAAAACATTGTTAATTGTTGTGTTTGCGTGCTTAAGGCAGGATTTATGGATTTTCCGGGGTGGTTGCTGGTTGGTTAGGAATACTCCTTTTCCTACCCGCTTTTCCAACCTCACCGAACCCCACCATTTTGGGGCAAATCCAGCGTGGAATCCATGACTCGCTTTTGACAGGTGGTGGGCTTTTTAGTATACTACGTCGCCCTCCGCAAACTTTGTGTGTTCCGGACCGTCTGTCGTCACGCAGTTTCCTAGAACCTTCTTTTCCCTTTCCACCCTTTCCAAAATTATATCTTCGATCGGTATGGTCGTGTTCTGTGACAGGGTCCAATCCCCCGGCCTTTTGCATTCTCTTCCGAGTACCAGCACCGAGGGTGGGTATCCCGTTCTGTCGTTCCTTCTATTCCGAATCGCAAATAAGATTGGTAGTAGTTTGGTGTCCCAAGTACTGTGTTTGTCGTTTGACAGTACTGCGCGCAATCCTTTTTTTAGATCCTGGTTGCGACGCTCGACCGGATTAGCTCGAGGGTGGTATGTTGGTGTCGTCCAACCCTCTGCCCCCCAACGTTCGATCGCGTTTATCATGTCGTTCGATACGAATTGGGGTCCATTGTCGCTGAGACACACGCGGGGATAACCTAAGCGAGAGAAGAATTCGCGTTCGAGCGTTTCTACAATGGTTTTAGTTGTGGCTGTTCCGAGGGGGTACGCCTCGGTCCACCTACTAAAGCAGTCGGTGGCCACCAGTATGTAGGACTTTCCCTTACTTGTACGTGGGTAGGGGCCCATAAGGTCGATACTGATGACTTCCCAGGGTTGTCGGGGTTTTCTGCTGGTCATAGGGTCGTCCGGACGGGAGTTGAGAGGTTTCGTGCACGCACAAATGTGGCACGATTCCACGTACAATCTCACGTCGTTCTTCAGTCTCTTCCAGTAGAAACGTTGCCGGACGGCCCGGTACGTTTCTTTCCAACCCGGGTGGCTGGCCAATATATGGTCATGATACCTCCAAATCACATGTTGTGATTTGGCCGGTGATATTACGACCGGCGAGTGGTCCCCCACATTTACCCAGAGGAGGCCGCTAGATATTATGTGTTGGTCGGTACCTGTTTTGGGGTTCCTGGTATTTTGTGCGGGGTTGTCCGACTGCATATTTTTTATTATGTTTTGCGTTTGGGGGTCTTCGTATTGCCAAGACGCAAGTAGTGAGTTTGAGAATGGTTCGTCTTTGGGACAAGTGTCCAATTCTGTGGTGGCAAAAAGGTTGTCAGCTTGGGTGGTAGTAGTGTTGGTGGGTGGTGTAGTTGGTGCCCCTACTAACCTGTCCTCGAGGCTGTCCTCATCTACTGGGGGCCCTCGGGCTGGATTACGCGATAATATGTCTGGTCCCTCGTTTTGTACTCCGGGACATGTATCGTTTCGAAGTCTAAATTCGCAAGTTGGAGTGCCCACCTGGTAAGTTTAGAATTTTTATTCTTCGCCCTGTGTAGCCAAGTTAACACTGCGTTGTCCGTAAATAGCTCAAACCGGCGTGCTTCGAGGTATGGTCTGAACTTGTCCGTTGCCCAGATTATGGCTAAGCACTCGCGTTCTACGGCAGCGTACCTTTTTTGCGTTTCCGAGAACTTTTTGCTCACGTAGGCGATTATCCGTCTTTCCTCCGGTCTGTCACTCCTTTGGAAAAGAACGGCACCGGATCCTAACTCGCTCGCATCAGTTTGAAGGCAAAAAGGTTTTCCATAATCTGGTGGGGATAGTTTCGGAGAGTCGTAAAGGGCGGATTTGATCTTTTCAAATGCCAGCTCTTCGACTTCCGTCCAACGCCACTTAGCTCCGTGTTTGAGTCGGTCGGTTAAGGGTGCAATGGTGTCCGAGTAGTCGTCAACGAACTGGCTGTACCAATTGCATGTTCCTAAGAACCTACGCAGGTCTTAAACCTTCTGGGGACGCGGGAAATTTTTTTTGCCCTCTAACTTCTCTGGCTGTTTGTTGATCCCCTCGGCGTCCACAAGATGCCCCAGAAATGATATTTCGGTGGTCCCTATTCTACACTTTTTGGTGTGGCAGGTTAGTCCGAATCTGTGTAGGCGTTCAAGAACTTTGTCCAGGTGGTATTGGTGTTCGTCCGAGATCTTTGAAAATATAACTATGTCATCTAAATAGACCTGAACGAACTCGTCCAGAAACCCACGCAGTACCTCATTCATGAGCCGTACGAAAGTCATGGGGCTATTCTTGAGGCTGAATGGTAGGACCCTAAATTGAAATAAGCCTCTGCGGGTTCTGAATGCCGTGTATTTTTGTGCATTTGGTTTAAGTGGTACCTGCCAGTATCCAGACTTAAGGTCCAGTACACTAAATACTTTTGCCCCCCTCATTTGCCGTATCAACCTATTCAGGTCGGGCATCGGGTACGCGTCGGATTCAGTCGCGTTATTGAGCCTCCGATAGTCGACGCAGAGTCGGTGCGTTCCATCCTTTTTTTTTGCCAGGACCACGGGTGCGGCCCACGGGGAGATGCTCGGTTCAACTAGGCCCTGTGACTCCATATCCCTAACCATGTCGTCAATAATTGTTTGCTTCGCTGCGGGGTACGGGTATGGTTTAAGCATGATAGAAGCGTTATTTTTAAGGAGGATTTCATGTTCCAGCAATTTGGTTCGGCCGATCTGGTCGCTAAAAACGTCCGCGTATCTATTAAGGATACCGGTTAAGTTTGCGCGCGTTTCCGGATCGCCTAGTATTTCCAGTTGTGAAAGGTCGGGGGCGGTATTGGTGGGTGTTGTGGTGTGCCCTTTCCAACACGCTGTGGTCCTCCTCCTAGCTCCCAAGTGGATCGTGCACGCGGCATAGTCCCAGGAGACCTCATTCTGAACGAGGAAGTCGTGTCCTAGTAGTACTTCGCAGTACAGATCTTCCAGAATGGATGCTGTGAATTCTATTTCAAGATCTCCTATTCGGGTTGCGAAGACTGCGGTACCAACTGTTGACTTGGTGTGTCCGTCGGCCAATCGCACTGTTGTGGGTAGTCCGTTTATGGGTGTTCCAAATTTTTTTGCAATGATCGGGCTTACATAGGATTTTTGTGCCTGTGAATCTAACATCGCTGTTACGAAGCCTGACCGAAATTCGAGTTCCACTGCGGGGGTTGGGATTTTGTTTGGGCGTGTTCGTGTAGCGTCTGTAGATACGGGGCGCTCGTGTGGACGGGGCAACTGGTTCTCAACCGCGATTTCGGGTCCGGAGATAACGTTGTGAATCGCCATTATCAGGACGTCCGAATCGGTTGTCTCAGTGTCCTGAGCGTTTTCCGTTGATGCAGGCGTGTGTGAGTTGACCGTGGTGCTTTGGGCGACCACCGGTGATTGTGTGGTGTCCGCGGTGCTTTGGGCAGCCGTGGGTGTGTATGTTTGGCGTGTGTGGGTGGAGGATATTTTCGAGGACAACCGTCTGGTAGCCATACGTCCAGTCGTCGATTTGGTCGACATCTGATATGGTTTTCCATGATGGTGTCCGTTGGCAATATCCCCGTTATTTTTGCCGACATTTAAATTTGGTACCTCTGTGTTATGGGTGGGTTGGGTGGAGTTGGCAAAGTGGACTACTGCCTTTGGACTCCCCCGCCGTTTCCCGAGTGGGTGGGGCGATGAGGGCACCCGCTATTCCAGTGGCCCTCTCCACAGTACCTATATGGCCCCGGGGGCGATGATCCCTCCGTGTAGCCGCGCGTGGTCCGGGTTAGCCTCTGTGGGCGTATGTCCCCCCTCCCTTGTGGTTGTGGGGGTTTCGGTTGGATTCGGGTGTCGCACGTGTTCGTGTAGGGATCCAGGACGCCGGCGATTCGCCGTAATTCGGCGAACGTCACTGGGCGCTGCAGCCGAACATGAATTCGGAATTCGAGTCCGGTGATTATGCCTACTAGTCGGGATTCCGTCAGCGAGGTATTAATCCGGCGCGCGAGTTTTTGCTTTGACAACACGAATTCCGATAGTGATTCTGCGGTGGTCTGTCGTGTAGAAAGGATTTCCGCGCGCAGCTGTGCCTGAATTTCGGGGTTGTGGAAACTTTCCAACAGTTCCGTCCGAAATTCGGTCCAGGTGAAGTCTAGGACCTTGATAGAGATCCACCAAATTCCGGCTGCACCCTGGAGTTGCGGCTTGACAGCTTTAGTCCAGCCCGATGGGTGTATGCGCGCTTGAGTTAATATCGATTCTACATTCTCCAAAAACCTTATCGGGTCTTCGGCTTTAAGGCCGTAGAATTCCGGAAGTGAGGCTCGTGCGGCGCGTAGGTCCTCGAATGGAATTAGAACTGATTGTTCGTTTACGCGTGATGTGGGGGTGGGTAGACGATATGCGTCGTATGTGTCTGCGAAGTGTACAGATCGTTCGTTTTGCGGTTCGCGGTCGGTGTGGGTAATTCGCGAGGTTTCATACCATGGGTTTAGTCCCGACGAATGTCCATGACTTCAGGTCTTGTTTGCCGGACCGGTTGTTCCGGTGAGAACGTCGTTTGTAGGGGTCCCTGTCTCGTGCTGTGTAGTTGGGGGTGGTACATTGGGACTGTTGAGTGTGGTGTATCTAGTCTGTCCTGACCTATTTCCGACTCCCTCCACTGCTGTTGGGCCACATTGGTCGGTAGCGGTGACCGGTGTACGCGGTCCGACATACCCAGTTCAATACGTCGCATGCATTCCGTCAAACGACGTTGGTCGTCGCCAAGGCGGGTTATGAACGACTCGAGTATGGATAAGCGGTCTCCGAATGGTTCGGTTCGGTCCGGGCTACGATTTGCGGGAAGACGGAGCGCGGTTAGTTGTTCATACTGACATAGTTGGTCATTCTGACCAGAGTGACTAAACTACGTATACCTAATAATTTCTAATTTGTAAGTGATTATTGATAAATTAATAAATTTCCTTTTTTTCATAATTTGTTGTTTCCATATTTTTAGCACATATTTAGCGATAATTAACTTAAGTAACTACCTATAATAATTTTAAATTTGTAAGCGATTAATTAATAAATTTCCTTTTTTTTTTTCATATTTTGTTGTTTTTATTGCATATTTTTAACGCATATTTAGCGATAGTTAAGGCCATATTATAGCGCATATTTAAGCAATTTTAAGTGCTATAAAATCCCAACCCTGCTCATTAATAATGTTCATCTGTCAATCACTATATTCACACACTCAATATATTTAATTTTTTTTAACCTCTCTTTTTTTTAACTCGTAACTCAATAATCATCAGTTTATCTCATTTAATTCAATATTTCTCAATAAATTCAATTATTCTCTATACTCTTATTTAATTCAGTATTTCTCAATAAAATTTAATAATCTCTTTTTAATTCACTAATTCTCATAAAATTCAATAATACTTCTTTATTCTCAATAACTCACAATAATTCTCTTATATATATTTTTTTTACTCTTATAATTCTCGATAATACTCAATATATTTCATTTAATACACAAGGCGGAGTGTGACGATCCAGTTTAATAATTCTCTCAAAATTCTCTTTTAATATTTTAATACACAAGGCGGAGTGTGACGATCTAATTTAATAATTCCCCAAAAAAAATTTATCAAAAGAAAACTATTTACTTTTAAAATAATTTACAACAGACTACAATCTGAGGGAGTTGATTCAAACCCATACACATTTACAAAAATAATTCTTAATCTACTTACAATATTGTGCTGTTCATTTTGAAGTTGGTGGTCTGCAATGTTGAGTTCTTTTCCTTCGAGTGTTGTGGAAGTGATCAGTTCCCACGTGTTCAAATGAATCGTACAATATTGTTGATAAATGAAATGGATATTTATTTAAGTTAAGGGACTCACAATAACATAGATAAGTTTAAAAAATGTACGGAGTGGAGATTCCTTGTGCACACCTATATGCGTCAGAGGGCTTGGAGCGATAAACTCGTAAGTCTTAACGGTCAGGCAATGTACATACGAACAGAGTCCGTGGAATCTCCAATGGTGATGTGTGGGTGACTTGAGCTGTGGAATCTAACTGGTCTCTTGTCTCTCGCCCTTCGATATTTATGCTGGTCCTGTGACTGCAAGGACACTGCTGTTTGGTATGAAATTGTCCCGGACGTCACGTACATCCTGTGGCCATCGGATTTCTACATTTGATAATTAGCCATTTGTACGCGCCCTGGGCTGCATCATGAAAATGTGATGTTGCACTCTTGAATTATTATTTTGGGAACGAAATTTTATTGGAGTAGGTTATTGTGTTAATAGTTGTATTTACATTTTAAAAACGTACTTAATTTCTAAGGACATTTCCTTATACAAACGTGACGATTTCTCTTTAACATTTATTATGTGAAGGTGGACACGTACACAATATTTACGTGTCTTATAACACCTGCTACAAGTGCCGGAAGTGAACGTGCCTTTAGTACTTCTAGACGAGTAATCGAAGAAAGGAGGACATGCTTAAAGGGGAATACAGTAGAGTCAATTTTGTTTTTAAATGATTATTATAAAAAATAAATGTAAATACAATATTATATAAGTAATAAGTATAATAAATAATATTTACAAATGTACAAACTACAAATTATTATTATTTTATGACTTTTGTATACTGTATATAATATAATATAATACATATACATATACTATATAGTATATATTTGTATTTACTAAATAATAAATGTTGAAAAGTTGAAATCTTTATAAATAATTTTTATATATGAGGGCCTTCACCGAGCCTGGTTGGGCTGGGCTTTCACTTTACCGGGCTAAGCTTTCACTGGGTCGGACTGGGCTTTCAATGGGCCGGACTGGGCTGGGAATTGTATTAGAATGTTCAGGACTGGGTGGGCTTCATTATATAATTTTAACTTTGGGAGGGCTTGGGTTTCATAAATTAAAATAGTAGAGAGCTCTAATGGGCCGGGTTTTTCATATCAGATATGGACCGGGTTGGGCTTGAAAAAATAGGCCCATGCAGTGCTCTAATAGGCACGGTCGGCGACAGACGTTTCGATAACGGCTGCCGCACAGGTCCGCGTCACGAGATGTAGAGAAAATTAATGGCATAATAAAGTGTTTGTGTTCTTCATAATTTCGTTAAAAAACTAGAAGATATACAATACCGTACTTCACAACATGACGAAACTGTCACAGATGATGTCGGAGTTTTACCTTTACAAAACGATAATATGCCAAACATCGAAATAAATATTTGATCTTCCGCAAATGATATAAAAAATTATTTAGCAGCCTACTTTATTACTTCTCAAGCATCTCTATCTTGGCAGTGGAAATATTGTATTCCTAATAATATATTTTATCGATGATTTAAAATGTTTTACATTACATACATGGAAAATGTAGAAGTAAAATAAATTGTTTTCGTTTTATATTTTAAATATAGAATAAGTACAGTACAATGCAACAGTTCTTATCGTTCGTACGTACCAAATATGAATAATTATAAAACAATGTGGGAAATTCACAAATGTTATGTTGAAATACGATTATTTTATAATAGTACATAATAGTATATTGTATTTAATTTATAACTTGGAAGAAAATAAATACGCGTTTAAATTATTAAAAAGAATATTTAAAAAAATTAATAATATATAATTAACTTATTGAACTAAAAATTAAATTTACAGATAAACCCGATATAAACATTAAATATATTAAATATTTATTTATATATTAAATGTATTAATAATTATATAATAATTAAATTTATAAGTTTAGCTGTAGTTTAGTATAGTTAGCTGTCCCAACACGGCGTTGCCCGCGTATTAGTTGGTTTTTTAGCATTTTCGTAGGCCATGTATTAGTGTTATTATGTATGAGAAAATTTAAAAGTAATAGGTAAAGTATCTAAAAGTTGAAATTAAGTACAAACCAAAATATATATTTTCTGAATTTACATTTTATTCATCTTATATTAAATTATTGTTTGTAATTAGTGACCTACTTACAAAAAATACTATATACATTAAAAACATACAAAAATAAATTAAATTATTAAAACTAAAAATTATCTAAGTACTACTTTGTGTACAACATTCCTGGTTAACCTGTCTTTCGCTAACACGAAGAGATTTGATGGTTTCCTACACGTGAGCAGGCAACATATAGCTGTCCATGTGAGAAACATGTGCCACAACTGCCCATAAAATAAATTTGGAGAAACTTTGGATCATCATTAGGCATTGGCATTAATGACCCAATCTTGTGGTACACTTGGCCTTGGATATTGAACGTAGTTACAAAATTATTTCCATCAGATGTGAGGTCGCAAATTTTAGTTGCGCCAAAGGACGTCATTTGGAAGCAAGAATTGAATTTGCGTGTCTTACGTAAAAATAATTTCGAATCGTCTGATTCGCCAGCAAGAAATGATTTTAAAGGTTCCAGTGGAATAGGAAGAGGTGCCAGTACAACTTTTCCAGATGCACAACACATACCAATCGTTTCATTGCGGAATTTTAACGCTTGACAATATTGGCATATTTTATCCATTGCACCAATTATAATTTTAGTATGTGCAGAGTAATTGATATCTGGTGCATATTCGAACGCAAGGCGAACGAATGATGCACGTGTTAATGCCAGTTGGTTTGTTGTCGCTCTCTGTCAAGTTCTCTAAATGTGGCTATGTGCCGTTCTCGCGCCGATCTTGTTCTCAATATATTTTGTCGTAGACGTTCATCACGCTGTTCTCGAGACTCTTGTCTGCGAATTTCTGCTGTTCTGATTTGTTGAGCTGCGTTTCTTGCTGCAATTTGTTCTTCCGATTCATGATCTCTATTAGCACGCATACGTCGTGCATTTTTACTATACTGATTGTGTAGGTTAGATTTCCGCGGCATTATACTAAATTTAAAAAAAAAATAAAGAATATTCAATACTGAACACTGCACAATAATAACACAATACCAAGTATTTATGGTTAGTGTGTAGGTAAAGTAAAATACGAAAACACTAAACCGGTACAAATTAAACTGTATAAATAAAAATAACAAACAAAACTCGAGACGGCGCGATTAACTTCAAGCCAAACCAAAATATGAGAATGAGGCAAACCTAGCTTTTGCCACTCAATAGAATACAGCCAGCAACGTGTGTTACCAAAAACTGAATATTTTACGATTAAATTAATTAAAGATTTTAACTTTTGTTTAAACACACGTGTAACGATATCGTGACGATGTATTGATTGTTGGCCTGGTAATAACAAACTTTTTATTTCTTCCCAATTTGGATTACACGTAAATGTAACAAACAAATCAGGTCGACCGTAATGACGTACATAAGTCATCGCATCTTGAATGTATTCCTGCATGCTCCGTGGACTGCTGATGTAGCTTGAAGGTAAAATACATGCAGTTCCGATGTCATTGGCGTTTAAATTTTCATCGATGTTTCCGGTGATAGAAATACACCGAAATACACCATGCAATTATACACATTTATTAAAAAGTTAATTAAAATATTTAAAATATTAAAAAATTTGAAAAAAAACTATCCTATATTTTAAGTTGGACCAAATTACACACGGTGTAAAAAATTTCATCAAATTCGGTCCAGTAGTTTCGGAGATTATCGCGAACATACATCGTGACACGAAATTTTTATATATATAGATTAAATTTATAAGTTTTAATAATATAATAATATATATATATATATAATTATATAATTATTATCAATTATATTACATTTAATTTTTTTTTACCTGGCAAGTTCATTTCCTTCCCAATTTCCATCCAGCCCTTCTCCGCAACATTTTTACGGGAAATATTGAGGCAAAGTGTAATTATAAAGTTCTGGCCTTTTTTCAATTTCACCCACAAACTTGATGTTAAAAGCGTGTTCGGCCATTGTTGTTTAAATTCAAAAAGTTCAAAATTCAAAAATTTTTGTTTAAATTCAAAAAGAAAAACACTAGAAAACACTTGTAATATTCGGGAGACGCAGACGACGGGCGACCTTCCTTGCAAGTCGCGCGAAACTGGTAGAATACGCGTCGCTTGGAAGTAGCGTCGTTTGTGCCTTTCCAGTACTAAATATAGGAAGTGATTTACAAGATACTCGAGTATCTGTCGCGTCGCTTGGAAGTTGCCTCGGGTGAAGAAGGCCTTATGTGTCATCACTAGTTTGAAATATGATAATTAAGGAATAATTTACAAAGAAATATTTATAACCAATAACACTTTATTTTTATTGAAACTTAGTTATTTAAAATATCAAATGTATAACAAATTTCAACCTAAAATAAATTCTATTCTACAAAAACAAAAAAATTAATACCATGTAATGAAAAAAAAAAATAAACTAATATATATAAAAAGGAACAAGAGTATTTCTTTAAAAATAATAACAATTACATTTTATGTTTTTAAATTATTATAATGAAAACAAAAAAAATTAAATCTTGTAGAAATTTACTTTAAATAAATTCTATTCTACGAAAACAAATAATTAATACTTTGTATTGCAATAAAAAAAAAAAAAAAATGCAACATAAACGCTTTTTTAAATTATTATCTATTGATTTATATCAAGAATAATTTCGTCAATTAAATCCTCATTGTGAGATCCTTTGTTGTGTTTTGTTACGTGCTGACATATTTTGTTTCATTTTTTGACTATTTAAGAGACCTTTTTGATATAAACAGTATGGTTGGTCTTGAGTGATATTGGTTGTCTTAATAATATATTTTTGTGGTTTGATGTTTCTAATATTTAAGTGTTGTGATGCATTATGAGCTGTTTCTTGAGCAGTAAAAGTATTTATAGGTACAGTCTTTGTACACTTCACTATGGCATCTTCCCTTAACTTTCCCATTCGACCATAAAACATTATATCTGATATCAATTTTCAGCTGTAAACCTTTGATGTTATTCGATTTTTTTAAATTGGATAGATATGTTTTTTCCTAGCACGGTATATTTATCTTCTTCTACTTGTGGACTAGCAAGGTGTTCGTGAGCTAGGTTAAGCAACTGTTATTTTTTTTAATTTTATGGCATTAATTTTACTAACTTTACGATAATTAGGAGAAGTATGAATGATGAATGATTCTTTTTTGTTTAAAACTCAGATGATGATTTCGAACAGAAACTTGAATTACTAATAGTAATTTCATGTACTACTGGTGTTTCTGATATATCTTTTGTATGGTTATCTGGTGAATTAAATATGGTAGATAGCATTTCATTTTCATGATCACTTACATCATTCTGAAAAAAAAATTTATAACTTAATTATAAATAGTACATATGAGTTAATTTATTGCTACAGGTACCCTCTAATGAACAAAAGTGGAAACAAGTTTCAGATGGCTTCGATAAACTATGGCAATTTAAAAACCATCTAGGAGCAATGATGGCAAACACATCATCATAAAGAAACCACCCAATAGTGGATCATACTTCTGCAATTTCAACGGGACATTCAGTTTAGTATTATTTGCCGTAGTAAATGCTCACTACGAGTTCATATATATTCATATGGGCACAAATGGTCGCGTATCAGATGGAGGAATATGGAAAGAAACAGGACTTTGCAAGAATTATTATCAAATTCATTGAATATACCAAATCCTGTTAATATTCCCGAGATTAGAAGCATGCCTTATGTTTTTATTGGAGATGAAGCATTTTTATTAATGAAAAATCTAATAAAACCGTATTCTCAAAGAAAAATAACTGTAGAAGAGAAGATTTTTAATTATCGTTTATGTAGGGCTAGAAGTGTAGTCGAAAATGCTTTTGGCATATTGGCCACAAGATTCAGATTATTTTTAAAACCTATAAGCATTGACATTGACAAAATCGATACTGTTGTTCTTGCCTATTGTGTACTACATAATTTTTTAGGTTCAGTGTTCAAAAAAAAAATTATGTGACAGAATCGTATGTAGATCATGAAAATACACTTGACGGTACTATTGTACCAAGTGAGTGACGCCAAGTTGGAGAGCTATAAAATATTGGAAGTTTAAGATCACCCAATTTTATTACTTCAGCTAAAGCAGTTAGGGATATCGCAAATATTACAATACTATTGGAAGTATACCATTCCAAGTAAGAATGATTTCATAAATACATTAAAATGTAAATTTTCTTTTTTGACAAACAAATATTGTACATATTAAAATTAAAACTTACGTTATTATTTTGTGATTCGTTTCTATATTAATTGTAACATACGATTTTTTTTTTTTTTTTTTTGGTTGTAATAATAAAAAATCTAGCCATTACACTTACACTAATGTTTTCATCTTCAACATAAACATAATTTGTTTTCCCTTTTCTTCCTGTCTCACATTGAGCAGTAAAAGACAGCAACTCATAATACCACAATGTAGATTCATAAATATTGTCTGTTCCAGATCCTGTGTGTATTGAATTTTCTACCTAACAATTGGTGAAATTAAAATATGTATAAAAATTAATTCATCAATTAATTGAAGTTAACTAAGAAATATTGATTATCTTGCTTAATACAAGTTTTTATAAATATATAAAAAAAAATATATTGTTTGGTATAATTACTCTTTAAAATTAAAATTTCTCAACATAATTATTAATACTAATATAAAATTTTCAATAAAGATCTATCAATATATGGCCATAGATAATTTTCAAGTTATCTGTGATATGACACTGACAAAAAAGGAAATAGATCTTACTTTTTTTAACTCTTTTCTGAATGCTTTACGCATATTGTTAATTTTATTCTTCAGAAAGTCAATAGTTGCTTGAGAATATATTTATTTCAATTTAGTGAGTAATATATCATAGCTTGTGTTTCTTTTTATTTTATTTGAGTACTCTTCACTTCTTACGTACCAAAGGCACGAATAATTTCTGTAAAGCTCTATAAAATATTCCAAAAACGATTTATTCGTATGCATTATTAATAAATAACAATAAATATAATAACAAAATGTCGGTAACTATAAACAATACAAAATACAAATTTGAAATATTTAAAACGCATAACGGTGTTATAGGCTATTATCTATGGCCTAAATAATTAAATAATTAACTAATTAGTAATTATATATTATAATAATATAATTAACTAATTGGTCGTAAGCCGAGTAATAATTGGAAGGTGCGTCAAATGTTAATCTATATTCCTAGAATATATTAAGAATGAGGCCTATCGCTGGATACTGCAAAACAAGTCCTATGACGTCAATCGAGCAATATAAAAAAGGGATTGAAACAACCACAATTCAGATGAGTTAGTAAGAATTGTTATTATTTTAATGGATAAAATTGACAATTTAAGTTTAATAATTAATGTTTTTTACTTAACAATTTATTAATGTGTTAAGAACTTTGACAATATGTACCTATAAAATATAAATTATGATTGGAGCGCGGATTTCTATGCGATTGCATATTTGTTTCCTTTTAATATTTTTGGATATTTGTCAGTATTCTCTACGAATCATCATAATTTGAAGCAAATGTTGAAATTTTTTTTTGCATATTTCAATGTTATTGCATAATTTTGCATATTTAGGCAAAATTCAAAATGCATTGCATATTTATTGCATATTGAAGCAAAAATTTAAAAAAGTGTATAAAATAATATTTTGTCAAGTAGAAAAATTAAAAATACATTTGATGGGCACGACGTAAACTTAATTGCTCTTGCTCTGTCAGTCGGTTATCGTCGTTATCGACATACCACTCTGTTACATCGACGATTAGAAAATAATTTATTACTATGTACTTTTGTGTCTACCTATAATCTTAATACCTCTTGCTGTATCAGTCAACTATCGACATACCACCGACTCAGTAAATTCAGTTTCATCGTTTGTCGTTGTCCGTAAATTGTTAACATGCCGAAAATAAGTAGTTCGATTTGCAACAAAATTCGAGGATGGATTTCTTCAGCAAACCAAGACACCGAAGTTTTCACTACTGACGGAAAAATAGTATTTTGCAATCCTTGTGGAAAATCTATTGTTTGTGAGAGAAAGTCTCAGGTAGATCAACACATAAAAACAGGTCAGTACTTATACAAATAGAAATATATTTTGTTTATTTATTTTCTATATTTTTTATTTTAGCTGCCCATGTGTCTGCACTTAAAAATAAGTTATCAAAACAACAATTAATTACAACTAATTCTAGATCAAGTTCTACTAATAACATTTTTTTTTTAAATTTAAAATTTTTTAAGATTTATGTTTTGCTATGGTCTCTACTGACATACCCTTACACAAGTTAAAAACCGAACAGTTTCGTAATTTTTTGAATAAATACATTGATCATCCTATATCAGATGAAAGCACATTGCGAAAGACCTATGTAAATATATGCTATCAAAAAACAATGAATGAAATTAAAGAAAAAATTGGGAAAAACTTTATTTATATTGTTGTTGACGAGACAACTGATACACGGGGCTTATACATTGCAAATTTACTTGTAGGAGTTATGAATAAAAACTTTTCTGGGAAACCATATCTTTTAGCATCTAAACAATTGGAGAAAACAAACAATGAAACGATTACCCGATTTATCAATGACTGCTTAAAGTTATTATTGACAGATGTGGGAATGGAACAACGTGTATTACTTTTATTAACAGACGCAGCGTCATATATTGTAATATGCATATATTATTAAGAAATAATAATACGCATATTCCTGAGTCGTATAAGGAAAAACGTACTATTGCACACATAAACCTTAATGGGCGCCACGCGCGAATTTCAAACAACCACAACAACATCATCATTCGAATAAGACAATCAAGACCAAGGGCAACCACGTGATGAAACATCACTTGGATATGAAGATCAAGACCAAGGACAGCCACGTGTCGAAAACAACACAATTAAAACAGAATCAACAGAGTATATAAAGGCTCCGTTTCACCACCAACGGCAGACGTGTCCAGCTATCAGACCAAGTCCTTCTGAGTTTCGTCTTCGATATTGTTAGCGCGCAAATTTATAATTTATATTTTTGTATCTATGTCTGTTTCTGTAATTGTATTTATTAAAGTGTTTACAAGTGTTTGAAATAATTATTTAATCAAATTTACCCTGATCCAACAACATCATTACGATAGGTACCTGTTTTTATTGGGTACCACGTAACAGTGGCGCAGTCGGTACTTCGAACGTAACAGTGGCGCAGTCGGTACTTCGAACATCGTTCATTGGAATTTTGAGTCAATTTCATTAAAGAAAAATTGATCACTTTTCTTTGCGGAATCAACACTCAACTTCAATCAACACTCAACATCAATCAACACTCACTTACATCCTTTAAAAAAAATGACAACTCCACGAGTCATCTTGGCGTAAGCATACGATTATAATTATAAAATATAACAAATCAAGACTGTGTACACATTAAATCATACCAGGTTAACCTATTTTAATATTACATATGAGTTGTAATAAAATTATTATTGAAACTATTGAAAAATATCATTGAGAATTATTATTGAGATTTATTGAAAATCATTATTGAGATTTACTGTTGAGATTTATTATTGAAAATTATTATTGAGATTTATTGAGAATTATTATTGAATGTATTACTGGTGTATGCAGCTTAT
>NW_020273379.1:0-20295 GCF_003268045.1 Sipha flava
ATAAGCTGCATACACCAGTAATACATTCAATAATAATTCTCAATAAATCTCAATAATAATTTTCAATAATAAATCTCAACAGTAAATCTCAATAATGATTTTCAATAAATCTCAATAATAATTCTCAATGATATTTTTCAATAGTTTCAATAATAATTTTATTACAACTCATATGTAATATTAAAATAGGTTAACCTGGTATGATTTAATGTGTACACAGTCTTGATTTGTTATATTTTATAATTATAATCGTATGCTTACGCCAAGATGACTCGTGGAGTTGTCATTTTTTAAAGGATGTAAGTGAGTGTTGATTGAAGTTGAGTGTTGATTGAAGTTGAGTGTTGATTCCGCAAAGAAAAGTGATCAATTTTTCTTTAATGAAATTGACTCAAAATTCCAATGAACGATGTTCGAAGTACCGACTGCGCCACTGTTATGTTCGAAGTACCGACTGCGCCACTGTTACGTGGTACCCAATAAAAACAGGTACCTATCGTAATGATGTTGTTGGATCGGGATAAATTTGATTAAACAATTATTTCAAACACTTGTAAACACTTTAATAAATACAATTACAGAAACAGACATAGATACAAAAATATAAATTATAAATTTGCGCGCTAACAATATCGAAGACGAAACTCAGAAGGACTTGGTCTGATAGCTGGACACGTCTGCCGTTGGTGGTGAAACGGAGCCTTTATATACTCTGTTGATTCTGTTTTAATTGTGTTGTTTTCGACACGTGGCTGTCCTTGGTCTTGATCTTCATATCCAAGTGATGTTTCATCACGTGGTTGCCCTTGGTCTTGATTGTCTTATTCGAATGATGATGTTGTTGTGGTTGTTTGAAATTCGCGCGTGGCGCCCATTAAGGTTTATGTGTGCAATAGTACGTTTTTCCTTATACGACTCAGGAATATGCGTATTATTATTTCTTAATAATATATGCATATTACAATATATGACGCTGCGTCTGTTAATAAAAGTAATACACGTTGTTCCATTCCCACATCTGTCAATAATAACTTTAAGCAGTCATTGATAAATCGGGTAATCGTTTCATTGTTTGTTTTCTCCAATTGTTTAGATGCTAAAAGATATGGTTTCCCAGAAAAGTTTTTATTCATAACTCCTACAAGTAAATTTGCAATGTATAAGCCCCGTGTATCAGTTGTCTCGTCAACAACAATATAAATAAAGTTTTTCCCAATTTTTTCTTTAATTTCATTCATTGTTTTTTGATAGCATATATTTACATAGGTCTTTCGCAATGTGCTTTCATCTGATATAGGATGATCAATGTATTTATTCAAAAAATTACGAAACTGTTCGGTTTTTAACTTGTGTAAGGGTATGTCAGTAGAGACCATAGCAAAACATAAATCTTAAAAAATTTTAAATTTAAAAAAAAAATGTTATTAGTAGAACTTGATCTAGAATTAGTTGTAATTAATTGTTGTTTTGATAACTTATTTTTAAGTGCAGACACATGGGCAGCTAAAATAAAAAATATAGAAAATAAATAAACAAAATATATTTCTATTTGTATAAGTACTGACCTGTTTTTATGTGTTGATCTACCTGAGACTTTCTCTCACAAACAATAGATTTTCCACAAGGATTGCAAAATACTATTTTTCCGTCAGTAGTGAAAACTTCGGTGTCTTGGTTTGCTGAAGAAATCCATCCTCGAATTTTGTTGCAAATCGAACTACTTATTTTCGGCATGTTAACAATTTACGGACAACGACAAACGATGAAACTGAATTTACTGAGTCGGTGGTATGTCGATAGTTGACTGATACAGCAAGAGGTATTAAGATTATAGGTAGACACAAAAGTACATAGTAATAAATTATTTTCTAATCGTCGATGTAACAGAGTGGTATGTCGATAACGACGATAACCGACTGACAGAGCAAGAGCAATTAAGTTTACGTCGTGCCCATCAAATGTATTTTTAATTTTTCTACTTGACAAAATATTATTTTATACACTTTTTTAAATTTTTGCTTCAATATGCAATAAATATGCAATGCATTTTGAATTTTGCCTAAATATGCAAAATTATGCAATAACATTGAAATATGCAAAAAAAAATTTCAACATTTGCTTCAAATTATGATGATTCGTAGAGAATACTGACAAATATCCAAAAATATTAAAAGGAAACAAATATGCAATCGCATAGAAATCCGCGCTCCAATCATAATTTATATTTTATAGGTACATATTGTCAAAGTTCTTAACACATTAATAAATTGTTAAGTAAAAAACATTAATTATTAAACTTAAATTGTCAATTTTATCCATTAAAATAATAACAATTCTTACTAACTCATCTGAATTGTGGTTGTTTCAATCCCTTTTTTATATTGCTCGATTGACGTCATAGGACTTGTTTTGCAGTATCCAGCGATAGGCCTCATTCTTAATATATTCTAGGAATATAGATTAACATTTGACGCACCTTCCAATTATTACTCGGCTTACGACCAATTAGTTAATTATATTATTATAATATATAATTACTAATTAGTTAATTATTTAATTATTTAGGCCATAGATAATAGCCTATAACACCGTTATGCGTTTTAAATATTTCAAATTTGTATTTTGTATTGTTTATAGTTACCGACATTTTGTTATTATATTTATTGTTATTTATTAATAATGCATACGAATAAATCGTTTTTGGAATATTTTATAGAGCTTTACAGAAATTATTCGTGCCTTTGGTACGTAAGAAGTGAAGAGTACTCAAATAAAATAAAAAGAAACACAAGCTATGATATATTACTCACTAAATTGAAATAAATATATTCTCAAGCAACTATTGACTTTCTGAAGAATAAAATTAACAATATGCGTAAAGCATTCAGAAAAGAGTTAAAAAAAGTAAGATCTATTTCCTTTTTTGTCAGTGTCATATCACAGATAACTTGAAAATTATCTATGGCCATATATTGATAGATCTTTATTGAAAATTTTATATTAGTATTAATAATTATGTTGAGAAATTTTAATTTTAAAGAGTAATTATACCAAACAATATATTTTTTTTTATATATTTATAAAAACTTGTATTAAGCAAGATAATCAATATTTCTTAGTTAACTTCAATTAATTGATGAATTAATTTTTATACATATTTTAATTTCACCAATTGTTAGGTAGAAAATTCAATACACACAGGATCTGGAACAGACAATATTTATGAATCTACATTGTGGTATTATGAGTTGCTGTCTTTTACTGCTCAATGTGAGACAGGAAGAAAAGGGAAAACAAATTATGTTTATGTTGAAGATGAAAACATTAGTGTAAGTGTAATGGCTAGATTTTTTATTATTACAACCAAAAAAAAAAAAAAAAAAATCGTATGTTACAATTAATATAGAAACGAATCACAAAATAATAACGTAAGTTTTAATTTTAATATGTACAATATTTGTTTGTCAAAAAAGAAAATTTACATTTTAATGTATTTATGAAATCATTCTTACTTGGAATGGTATACTTCCAATAGTATTGTAATATTTGCGATATCCCTAACTGCTTTAGCTGAAGTAATAAAATTGGGTGATCTTAAACTTCCAATATTTTATAGCTCTCCAACTTGGCGTCACTCACTTGGTACAATAGTACCGTCAAGTGTATTTTCATGATCTACATACGATTCTGTCACATAATTTTTTTTTTGAACACTGAACCTAAAAAATTATGTAGTACACAATAGGCAAGAACAACAGTATCGATTTTGTCAATGTCAATGCTTATAGGTTTTAAAAATAATCTGAATCTTGTGGCCAATATGCCAAAAGCATTTTCGACTACACTTCTAGCCCTACATAAACGATAATTAAAAATCTTCTCTTCTACAGTTATTTTTCTTTGAGAATACGGTTTTATTAGATTTTTCATTAATAAAAATGCTTCATCTCCAATAAAAACATAAGGCATGCTTCTAATCTCGGGAATATTAACAGGATTTGGTATATTCAATGAATTTGATAATAATTCTTGCAAAGTCCTGTTTCTTTCCATATTCCTCCATCTGATACGCGACCATTTGTGCCCATATGAATATATATGAACTCGTAGTGAGCATTTACTACGGCAAATAATACTAAACTGAATGTCCCGTTGAAATTGCAGAAGTATGATCCACTATTGGGTGGTTTCTTTATGATGATGTGTTTGCCATCATTGCTCCTAGATGGTTTTTAAATTGCCATAGTTTATCGAAGCCATCTGAAACTTGTTTCCACTTTTGTTCATTAGAGGGTACCTGTAGCAATAAATTAACTCATATGTACTATTTATAATTAAGTTATAAATTTTTTTTTCAGAATGATGTAAGTGATCATGAAAATGAAATGCTATCTACCATATTTAATTCACCAGATAACCATACAAAAGATATATCAGAAACACCAGTAGTACATGAAATTACTATTAGTAATTCAAGTTTCTGTTCGAAATCATCATCTGAGTTTTAAACAAAAAAGAATCATTCATCATTCATACTTCTCCTAATTATCGTAAAGTTAGTAAAATTAATGCCATAAAATTAAAAAAAATAACAGTTGCTTAACCTAGCTCACGAACACCTTGCTAGTCCACAAGTAGAAGAAGATAAATATACCGTGCTAGGAAAAAACATATCTATCCAATTTAAAAAAATCGAATAACATCAAAGGTTTACAGCTGAAAATTGATATCAGATATAATGTTTTATGGTCGAATGGGAAAGTTAAGGGAAGATGCCATAGTGAAGTGTACAAAGACTGTACCTATAAATACTTTTACTGCTCAAGAAACAGCTCATAATGCATCACAACACTTAAATATTAGAAACATCAAACCACAAAAATATATTATTAAGACAACCAATATCACTCAAGACCAACCATACTGTTTATATCAAAAAGGTCTCTTAAATAGTCAAAAAATGAAACAAAATATGTCAGCACGTAACAAAACACAACAAAGGATCTCACAATGAGGATTTAATTGACGAAATTATTCTTGATATAAATCAATAGATAATAATTTAAAAAAGCGTTTATGTTGCATTTTTTTTTTTTTTTTATTGCAATACAAAGTATTAATTATTTGTTTTCGTAGAATAGAATTTATTTAAAGTAAATTTCTACAAGATTTAATTTTTTTTGTTTTCATTATAATAATTTAAAAACATAAAATGTAATTGTTATTATTTTTAAAGAAATACTCTTGTTCCTTTTTATATATATTAGTTTATTTTTTTTTTTCATTACATGGTATTAATTTTTTTGTTTTTGTAGAATAGAATTTATTTTAGGTTGAAATTTGTTATACATTTGATATTTTAAATAACTAAGTTTCAATAAAAATAAAGTGTTATTGGTTATAAATATTTCTTTGTAAATTATTCCTTAATTATCATATTTCAAACTAGTGATGACACATAAGGCCTTCTTCACCCGAGGCAACTTCCAAGCGACGCGACAGATACTCGAGTATCTTGTAAATCACTTCCTATATTTAGTACTGGAAAGGCACAAACGACGCTACTTCCAAGCGACGCGTATTCTACCAGTTTCGCGCGACTTGCAAGGAAGGTCGCCCGTCGTCTGCGTCTCCCGAATATTACAAGTGTTTTCTAGTGTTTTTCTTTTTGAATTTAAACAAAAATTTTTGAATTTTGAACTTTTTGAATTTAAACAACAATGGCCGAACACGCTTTTAACATCAAGTTTGTGGGTGAAATTGAAAAAAGGCCAGAACTTTATAATTACACTTTGCCTCAATATTTCCCGTAAAAATGTTGCGGAGAAGGGCTGGATGGAAATTGGGAAGGAAATGAACTTGCCAGGTAAAAAAAAATTAAATGTAATATAATTGATAATAATTATATAATTATATATATATATATATTATTATATTATTAAAACTTATAAATTTAATCTATATATATAAAAATTTCGTGTCACGATGTATGTTCGCGATAATCTCCGAAACTACTGGACCGAATTTGATGAAATTTTTTACACCGTGTGTAATTTGGTCCAACTTAAAATATAGGATAGTTTTTTTTCAAATTTTTTAATATTTTAAATATTTTAATTAACTTTTTAATAAATGTGTATAATTGCATGGTGTATTTCGGTGTATTTCTATCACCGGAAACATCGATGAAAATTTAAACGCCAATGACATCGGAACTGCATGTATTTTACCTTCAAGCTACATCAGCAGTCCACGGAGCATGCAGGAATACATTCAAGATGCGATGACTTATGTACGTCATTACGGTCGACCTGATTTGTTTGTTACATTTACGTGTAATCCAAATTGGGAAGAAATAAAAAGTTTGTTATTACCAGGCCAACAATCAATACATCGTCACGATATCGTTACACGTGTGTTTAAACAAAAGTTAAAATCTTTAATTAATTTAATCGTAAAATATTCAGTTTTTGGTAACACACGTTGCTGGCTGTATTCTATTGAGTGGCAAAAGCTAGGTTTGCCTCATTCTCATATTTTGGTTTGGCTTGAAGTTAATCGCGCCGTCTCGAGTTTTGTTTGTTATTTTTATTTATACAGTTTAATTTGTACCGGTTTAGTGTTTTCGTATTTTACTTTACCTACACACTAACCATAAATACTTGGTATTGTGTTATTATTGTGCAGTGTTCAGTATTGAATATTCTTTATTTTTTTTTTAAATTTAGTATAATGCCGCGGAAATCTAACCTACACAATCAGTATAGTAAAAATGCACGACGTATGCGTGCTAATAGAGATCATGAATCGGAAGAACAAATTGCAGCAAGAAACGCAGCTCAACAAATCAGAACAGCAGAAATTCGCAGACAAGAGTCTCGAGAACAGCGTGATGAACGTCTACGACAAAATATATTGAGAACAAGATCGGCGCGAGAACGGCACATAGCCACATTTAGAGAACTTGACAGAGAGCGACAACAAACCAACTGGCATTAACACGTGCATCATTCGTTCGCCTTGCGTTCGAATATGCACCAGATATCAATTACTCTGCACATACTAAAATTATAATTGGTGCAATGGATAAAATATGCCAATATTGTCAAGCGTTAAAATTCCGCAATGAAACGATTGGTATGTGTTGTGCATCTGGAAAAGTTGTACTGGCACCTCTTCCTATTCCACTGGAACCTTTAAAATCATTTCTTGCTGGCGAATCAGACGATTCGAAATTATTTTTACGTAAGACACGCAAATTCAATTCTTGCTTCCAAATGACGTCCTTTGGCGCAACTAAAATTTGCGACCTCACATCTGATGGAAATAATTTTGTAACTACGTTCAATATCCAAGGCCAAGTGTACCACAAGATTGGGTCATTAATGCCAATGCCTAATGATGATCCAAAGTTTCTCCAAATTTATTTTATGGGCAGTTGTGGCACATGTTTCTCACATGGACAGCTATATGTTGCCTGCTCACGTGTAGGAAACCATCAAATCTCTTCGTGTTAGCGAAAGACAGGTTAACCAGGAATGTTGTACACAAAGTAGTACTTAGATAATTTTTAGTTTTAATAATTTAATTTATTTTTGTATGTTTTTAATGTATATAGTATTTTTTGTAAGTAGGTCACTAATTACAAACAATAATTTAATATAAGATGAATAAAATGTAAATTCAGAAAATATATATTTTGGTTTGTACTTAATTTCAACTTTTAGATACTTTACCTATTACTTTTAAATTTTCTCATACATAATAACACTAATACATGGCCTACGAAAATGCTAAAAAACCAACTAATACGCGGGCAACGCCGTGTTGGGACAGCTAACTATACTAAACTACAGCTAAACTTATAAATTTAATTATTATATAATTATTAATACATTTAATATATAAATAAATATTTAATATATTTAATGTTTATATCGGGTTTATCTGTAAATTTAATTTTTAGTTCAATAAGTTAATTATATATTATTAATTTTTTTAAATATTCTTTTTAATAATTTAAACGCGTATTTATTTTCTTCCAAGTTATAAATTAAATACAATATACTATTATGTACTATTATAAAATAATCGTATTTCAACATAACATTTGTGAATTTCCCACATTGTTTTATAATTATTCATATTTGGTACGTACGAACGATAAGAACTGTTGCATTGTACTGTACTTATTCTATATTTAAAATATAAAACGAAAACAATTTATTTTACTTCTACATTTTCCATGTATGTAATGTAAAACATTTTAAATCATCGATAAAATATATTATTAGGAATACAATATTTCCACTGCCAAGATAGAGATGCTTGAGAAGTAATAAAGTAGGCTGCTAAATAATTTTTTATATCATTTGCGGAAGATCAAATATTTATTTCGATGTTTGGCATATTATCGTTTTGTAAAGGTAAAACTCCGACATCATCTGTGACAGTTTCGTCATGTTGTGAAGTACGGTATTGTATATCTTCTAGTTTTTTAACGAAATTATGAAGAACACAAACACTTTATTATGCCATTAATTTTCTCTACATCTCGTGACGCGGACCTGTGCGGCAGCCGTTATCGAAACGTCTGTCGCCGACCGTGCCTATTAGAGCACTGCATGGGCCTATTTTTTCAAGCCCAACCCGGTCCATATCTGATATGAAAAACCCGGCCCATTAGAGCTCTCTACTATTTTAATTTATGAAACCCAAGCCCTCCCAAAGTTAAAATTATATAATGAAGCCCACCCAGTCCTGAACATTCTAATACAATTCCCAGCCCAGTCCGGCCCATTGAAAGCCCAGTCCGACCCAGTGAAAGCTTAGCCCGGTAAAGTGAAAGCCCAGCCCAACCAGGCTCGGTGAAGGCCCTCATATATAAAAATTATTTATAAAGATTTCAACTTTTCAACATTTATTATTTAGTAAATACAAATATATACTATATAGTATATGTATATGTATTATATTATATTATATACAGTATACAAAAGTCATAAAATAATAATAATTTGTAGTTTGTACATTTGTAAATATTATTTATTATACTTATTACTTATATAATATTGTATTTACATTTATTTTTTATAATAATCATTTAAAAACAAAATTGACTCTACTGTATTCCCCTTTAAGCATGTCCTCCTTTCTTCGATTACTCGTCTAGAAGTACTAAAGGCACGTTCACTTCCGGCACTTGTAGCAGGTGTTATAAGACACGTAAATATTGTGTACGTGTCCACCTTCACATAATAAATGTTAAAGAGAAATCGTCACGTTTGTATAAGGAAATGTCCTTAGAAATTAAGTACGTTTTTAAAATGTAAATACAACTATTAACACAATAACCTACTCCAATAAAATTTCGTTCCCAAAATAATAATTCAAGAGTGCAACATCACATTTTCATGATGCAGCCCAGGGCGCGTACAAATGGCTAATTATCAAATGTAGAAATCCGATGGCCACAGGATGTACGTGACGTCCGGGACAATTTCATACCAAACAGCAGTGTCCTTGCAGTCACAGGACCAGCATAAATATCGAAGGGCGAGAGACAAGAGACCAGTTAGATTCCACAGCTCAAGTCACCCACACATCACCATTGGAGATTCCACGGACTCTGTTCGTATGTACATTGCCTGACCGTTAAGACTTACGAGTTTATCGCTCCAAGCCCTCTGACGCATATAGGTGTGCACAAGGAATCTCCACTCCGTACATTTTTTAAACTTATCTATGTTATTGTGAGTCCCTTAACTTAAATAAATATCCATTTCATTTATCAACAATATTGTACGATTCATTTGAACACGTGGGAACTGATCACTTCCACAACACTCGAAGGAAAAGAACTCAACATTGCAGACCACCAACTTCAAAATGAACAGCACAATATTGTAAGTAGATTAAGAATTATTTTTGTAAATGTGTATGGGTTTGAATCAACTCCCTCAGATTGTAGTCTGTTGTAAATTATTTTAAAAGTAAATAGTTTTCTTTTGATAAATTTTTTTTGGGGAATTATTAAATTAGATCGTCACACTCCGCCTTGTGTATTAAAATATTAAAAGAGAATTTTGAGAGAATTATTAAACTGGATCGTCACACTCCGCCTTGTGTATTAAATGAAATATATTGAGTATTATCGAGAATTATAAGAGTAAAAAAAATATATATAAGAGAATTATTGTGAGTTATTGAGAATAAAGAAGTATTATTGAATTTTATGAGAATTAGTGAATTAAAAAGAGATTATTAAATTTTATTGAGAAATACTGAATTAAATAAGAGTATAGAGAATAATTGAATTTATTGAGAAATATTGAATTAAATGAGATAAACTGATGATTATTGAGTTACGAGTTAAAAAAAAGAGAGGTTAAAAAAAATTAAATATATTGAGTGTGTGAATATAGTGATTGACAGATGAACATTATTAATGAGCAGGGTTGGGATTTTATAGCACTTAAAATTGCTTAAATATGCGCTATAATATGGCCTTAACTATCGCTAAATATGCGTTAAAAATATGCAATAAAAACAACAAAATATGAAAAAAAAAAAGGAAATTTATTAATTAATCGCTTACAAATTTAAAATTATTATAGGTAGTTACTTAAGTTAATTATCGCTAAATATGTGCTAAAAATATGGAAACAACAAATTATGAAAAAAAGGAAATTTATTAATTTATCAATAATCACTTACAAATTAGAAATTATTAGGTATACGTAGTTTAGTCACTCTGGTCAGAATGACCAACTATGTCAGTATGAACAACTAACCGCGCTCCGTCTTCCCGCAAATCGTAGCCCGGACCGAACCGAACCATTCGGAGACCGCTTATCCATACTCGAGTCGTTCATAACCCGCCTTGGCGACGACCAACGTCGTTTGACGGAATGCATGCGACGTATTGAACTGGGTATGTCGGACCGCGTACACCGGTCACCGCTACCGACCAATGTGGCCCAACAGCAGTGGAGGGAGTCGGAAATAGGTCAGGACAGACTAGATACACCACACTCAACAGTCCCAATGTACCACCCCCAACTACACAGCACGAGACAGGGACCCCTACAAACGACGTTCTCACCGGAACAACCGGTCCGGCAAACAAGACCTGAAGTCATGGACATTCGTCGGGACTAAACCCATGGTATGAAACCTCGCGAATTACCCACACCGACCGCGAACCGCAAAACGAACGATCTGTACACTTCGCAGACACATACGACGCATATCGTCTACCCACCCCCACATCACGCGTAAACGAACAATCAGTTCTAATTCCATTCGAGGACCTACGCGCCGCACGAGCCTCACTTCCGGAATTCTACGGCCTTAAAGCCGAAGACCCGATAAGGTTTTTGGAGAATGTAGAATCGATATTAACTCAAGCGCGCATACACCCATCGGGCTGGACTAAAGCTGTCAAGCCGCAACTCCAGGGTGCAGCCGGAATTTGGTGGATCTCTATCAAGGTCCTAGACTTCACCTGGACCGAATTTCGGACGGAACTGTTGGAAAGTTTCCACAACCCCGAAATTCAGGCACAGCTGCGCGCGGAAATCCTTTCTACACGACAGACCACCGCAGAATCACTATCGGAATTCGTGTTGTCAAAGCAAAAACTCGCGCGCCGGATTAATACCTCGCTGACGGAATCCCGACTAGTAGGCATAATCACCGGACTCGAATTCCGAATTCATGTTCGGCTGCAGCGCCCAGTGACGTTCGCCGAATTACGGCGAATCGCCGGCGTCCTGGATCCCTACACGAACACGTGCGACACCCGAATCCAACCGAAACCCCCACAACCACAAGGGAGGGGGGACATACGCCCACAGAGGCTAACCCGGACCACGCGCGGCTACACGGAGGGATCATCGCCCCCGGGGCCATATAGGTACTGTGGAGAGGGCCACTGGAATAGCGGGTGCCCTCATCGCCCCACCCACTCGGGAAACGGCGGGGGAGTCCAAAGGCAGTAGTCCACTTTGCCAACTCCACCCAACCCACCCATAACACAGAGGTACCAAATTTAAATGTCGGCAAAAATAACGGGGATATTGCCAACGGACACCATCATGGAAAACCATATCAGATGTCGACCAAATCGACGACTGGACGTATGGCTACCAGACGGTTGTCCTCGAAAATATCCTCCACCCATACACACCAAACATACACACCCACGGCTGCCCAAAGCACCGCGGACACCACACAATCACCGGTGGTCGCCCAAAGCACCACGGTCAACTCACACACGCCTGCATCAACGGAAAACGCTCAGGACACTGAGACAACCGATTCGGACGTCCTGATAATGGCGATTCACAACGTTATCTCCGGACCCGAAATCGCGGTTGAGAACCAGTTGCCCCGTCCACACGAGCGCCCCGTATCTACAGACGCTACACGAACACGCCCAAACAAAATCCCAACCCCCGCAGTGGAACTCGAATTTCGGTCAGGCTTCGTAACAGCGATGTTAGATTCACAGGCACAAAAATCCTATGTAAGCCCGATCATTGCAAAAAAATTTGGAACACTCATAAACGGACTACCCACAACAGTGCGATTGGCCGACGGACACACCAAGTCAACAATTGGTACCGCAGCCTTTGCAACCCGAATAGGAGATCTTGAAATAGAATTCACAGCATCTATTCTGGAAGATCTGTACTGCGAAGTACTACTAGGACACGACTTCCTCGTTCAGAATGAGGTCTCCTGGGACTATGCCGCGTGCACGATCCACTTGGGAGCTAGGAGGAGGACCACAGCGTGTTGGAAAGGGCACACCACAACACCCACCAATACCGCCCCCGACCTTTCACAACTGGAAATACTAGGCGATCCGGAAACGCGCGCAAACTTAACCGGTATCCTTAATAGATACGCGGACGTTTTTAGCGACCAGATCGGCCGAACCAAATTGCTGGAACATGAAATCCTCCTTAAAAATAACGCTTCTATCATGCTTAAACCATACCCGTACCCCGCAGCGAAGCAAACAATTATTGACGACATGGTTAGGGATATGGAGTCACAGGGCCTAGTTGAACCGAGCATCTCCCCGTGGGCCGCACCCGTGGTCCTGGCAAAAAAAAAGGATGGAACGCACCGACTCTGCGTCGACTATCGGAGGCTCAATAACGCGACTGAATCCGACGCGTACCCGATGCCCGACCTGAATAGGTTGATACGGCAAATGAGGGGGGCAAAAGTATTTAGTGTACTGGACCTTAAGTCTGGATACTGGCAGGTACCACTTAAACCAAATGCACAAAAATACACGGCATTCAGAACCCGCAGAGGCTTATTTCAATTTAGGGTCCTACCATTCAGCCTCAAGAATAGCCCCATGACTTTCGTACGGCTCATGAATGAGGTACTGCGTGGGTTTCTGGACGAGTTCGTTCAGGTCTATTTAGATGACATAGTTATATTTTCAAAGATCTCGGACGAACACCAATACCACCTGGACAAAGTTCTTGAACGCCTACACAGATTCGGACTAACCTGCCACACCAAAAAGTGTAGAATAGGGACCACCGAAATATCATTTCTGGGGCATCTTGTGGACGCCGAGGGGATCAACAAACAGCCAGAGAAGTTAGAGGGCAAAAAAAATTTCCCGCGTCCCCAGAAGGTTTAAGACCTGCGTAGGTTCTTAGGAACATGCAATTGGTACAGCCAGTTCGTTGACGACTACTCGGACACCATTGCACCCTTAACCGACCGACTCAAACACGGAGCTAAGTGGCGTTGGACGGAAGTCGAAGAGCTGGCATTTGAAAAGATCAAATCCGCCCTTTACGACTCTCCGAAACTATCCCCACCAGATTATGGAAAACCTTTTTGCCTTCAAACTGATGCGAGCGAGTTAGGATCCGGTGCCGTTCTTTTCCAAAGGAGTGACAGACCGGAGGAAAGACGGATAATCGCCTACGTGAGCAAAAAGTTCTCGGAAACGCAAAAAAGGTACGCTGCCGTAGAACGCGAGTGCTTAGCCATAATCTGGGCAACGGACAAGTTCAGACCATACCTCGAAGCACGCCGGTTTGAGCTATTTACGGACAACGCAGTGTTAACTTGGCTACACAGGGCGAAGAATAAAAATTCTAAACTTACCAGGTGGGCACTCCAACTTGCGAATTTAGACTTCGAAACGATACATGTCCCGGAGTACAAAACGAGGGACCAGACATATTATCGCGTAATCCAGCCCGAGGGCCCCCAGTAGATGAGGACAGCCTCGAGGACAGGTTAGTAGGGGCACCAACTACACCACCCACCAACACTACTACCACCCAAGCTGACAACCTTTTTGCCACCACAGAATTGGACACTTGTCCCAAAGACGAACCATTCTCAAACTCACTACTTGCGTCTTGGCAATACGAAGACCCCCAAACGCAAAACATAATAAAAAATATGCAGTCGGACAACCCCGCACAAAATACCAGGAACCCCAAAACAGGTACCGACCAACACATAATATCTAGCGGCCTCCTCTGGGTAAATGTGGGGGACCACTCGCCGGTCGTAATATCACCGGCCAAATCACAACATGTGATTTGGAGGTATCATGACCATATATTGGCCAGCCACCCGGGTTGGAAAGAAACGTACCGGGCCGTCCGGCAACGTTTCTACTGGAAGAGACTGAAGAACGACGTGAGATTGTACGTGGAATCGTGCCACATTTGTGCGTGCACGAAACCTCTCAACTCCCGTCCGGACGACCCTATGACCAGCAGAAAACCCCGACAACCCTGGGAAGTCATCAGTATCGACCTTATGGGCCCCTACCCACGTACAAGTAAGGGAAAGTCCTACATACTGGTGGCCACCGACTGCTTTAGTAGGTGGACCGAGGCGTACCCCCTCGGAACAGCCACAACTAAAACCATTGTAGAAACGCTCGAACGCGAATTCTTCTCTCGCTTAGGTTATCCCCGCGTGTGTCTCAGCGACAATGGACCCCAATTCGTATCGAACGACATGATAAACGCGATCGAACGTTGGGGGGCAGAGGGTTGGACGACACCAACATACCACCCTCGAGCTAATCCGGTCGAGCGTCGCAACCAGGATCTAAAAAAAGGATTGCGCGCAGTACTGTCAAACGACAAACACAGTACTTGGGACACCAAACTACTACCAATCTTATTTGCGATTCGGAATAGAAGGAACGACAGAACGGGATACCCACCCTCGGTGCTGGTACTCGGAAGAGAATGCAAAAGGCCGGGGGATTGGACCCTGTCACAGAACACGACCATACCGATCGAAGATATAATTTTGGAAAGGGTGGAAAGGGAAAAGAAGGTTCTAGGAAACTGCGTGACGACAGACGGTCCGGAACACACAAAGTTTGCGGAGGGCGACGTAGTATACTAAAAAGCCCACCACCTGTCAAAAGCGAGTCATGGATTCCACGCTGGATTTGCCCCAAAATGGTGGGGTTCGGTGAGGTTGGAAAAGCGGGTAGGAAAAGGAGTATTCCTAACCAACCAGCAACCACCCCGGAAAATCCATAAATCCTGCCTTAAGCACGCAAACACAACAATTAACAATGTTTTTTCCCCTAGAAACCATGAACAGATGCACAAGACATCAGCTGATGCCCGGAGAAGTTCGCAGGGCCACGATGCCACAGCTCCTGACGGATCCACTCCTGCGAGCGTCATACGAGCGGGGCCAGCAGGACCGGTCGGCCGAACTAATCAAATTGATCGAGGGACGAACGCAGTCGTCGGGCCGTGTACCGAAATCGGCCGTCGAAAACCGTCCGAGGACAGCGGCATTGGAATATGGTCCTCCATCACGCCACACTCCGATATCAACATCCACAGTCAACCGGACAGCGGGACCAGCCAACAGCGACCGACGCGCTCCAACAACACCGGTCGAGCGTACACGGCCAACAATCACCGACACCTCACCATGGCAAATGGTGGCCGGTCGGCAGACGGCGCTCGCCATCAAAACGATGGCAAAAAACGTGGACCAGCACCCGGAGACGACGGAGTGGACAGGGCTTGTCCTAAAAGGTTAGGACCTCGCCCACAATATCCGTCACCACCAAAAAAACTAACACCGGGACCATCGGAGCCGTAGCCGCCGAGGATCGTCATCACACCATCACCGGACTCAGCTCTACCGACGGTTCCGGCAACGGAGAGGACACCGAACGTCGCAAAGGGGAGGGCTCAGAAGGAGCGCGACAAGGCCCGACGGAAGGAGTTCGTGAGGAGGAAAAGGCGAGAGCAAAGGGAGCGGAAGGCAGCAGCAACCGACGGTGGAAGCCAACAGTTCCGCCTTCGGAAGACGCCCGCACCGCTACCCCCATCTCAAGACCGCCACGAACCTTGCCAAGGGACAGCGATGGAGGTTGACGACCACGCCGACCAACCCAACGCAAAGAGGACTAAACCGGCCGAGGACACACTCTCGGACGGAGTCCTCTATGACGAAGGACCATCCGTACCTACGGCCACGGAATTCGAGGCGGAAATGGAGTTCTAAACAACTCCGCTACGAACTCCCCCCCTACCAATACTAAGCAGTACCCAAGTACCGCCGAGCGTGAACCTTCCCGTGAGGGACCGGAACGCGCCCCTTGGTTGGAACACTCGGACCACCCGTACACCTGACGGGTCGGAAATGCAAGGTGAGGAAAATACAATCAAAAGTTTACCAAATGACCCAGCTCTATAGTTCGGACGTCTAGGGAAAACTCCGCAACCAAGGCGTACCAAATACCACACACACCGCGGCTGGACTTCGCCCGCGACTGACGGCTTGGCGGGGGAGTATGACGCGGACCCGGCGACGACCGTTCACCACAACGGACGCTGCCGACCGTATTTATAGTCTCCTAATCAGCCGATAATTCGCGGATCACGATACCGACGCGTCGCACCCCGCACCTTCCTTAAGGAACGGGGAGAGCGGGGCATCGGCATCGCCGAAGGCAAGTGTCGTCGGAACGACGGGCTGTTGTTCGTCAACTCTTCGCATGGTCACATCGCCACTTTCGCGTCCTATGATTTAACACCATCCCTCTGCATACACAGAATGCAACGTGATCTTGTTATGTTATTATTATAATTTTTTGTTATTCGATGTTCACTACTCAGCGTACGATCGTGTTGATCACTATTATAATTATTATTTTTAAGTGCTCACGCCCATTAATATACGGCCCACTGGCCATTACCAACTCGTCAACCGCGTTGTGCTTATTATTCCTTATTATTATTATTAATTTGTGCGTCGTGCCTCCCACCGGTCCACGACACAGTAATGGTTGAGTAGTTGAACGTTTTTGGAACATTATAGAAGAAGTAAAAACATTCCTAAAAAATGCAGATACTGAAGAAGCAAAGAAGCATTCGGATTTCTTAGAAAACAATTGAAATATAGTTACAATGGCTTTCTTAAATGACATTTTGAATTATTTAAATACGCTTAATGTCGAATTACAAGGAGAAGGGAAATTAATATGTAATTTAATACAAAGTGTGTCTGCTTTCCGTCGCAAACTAAATATATTTAAAGGCGACATTGAACAAAAAAAATTCATTCACTTTCCCTCAATATTTGAATGCAAAAATTATTCTGAAATTATAAACATCGAAACATTTTTAAGTTTTTTGTCAGATTTTATGAAGGAATTCGATGCTAGATTCAAAGACTTTTCTGAAATAGGAAAACTATCACAATTTTTAAAAACCCCTTACGATGTTCTCCCAGATGGAGAATGGACTGATGTAGCTCAAAAATTATTTAATCTTTCAAAGTAAAAACTCCAAATGGAAATAATAGACCTACAGGAAGATGTTTCCTTGAAGCAGTACAGAAGTGCGTCAACTGAAGAATTCTGGGCTAAAGATACCATTGACAAGTATTCAAACTGTAAGCAACTGGCAATCAACTTGGCTACGATGTTTGGTTCGACATACATTTGTGAGGTATAGTTTTCAAAAATTAATTTTTTGAAAAACAAATATCGGACAAAATTAACAGACTCTCACCTTGAGGACACATTGCGCATAAGCTGTTCTCCACGAGTTCCCGATTTCAAAAAGCTGGCTAAGGAAAAGAAATGCAATTTTTCGCATTAAATAATTTACTGTAATAAATATATTTTTTTTCATACTTTTAATATTGTAATTTTTAATATAAATTAAATGTAATAGCTGAATAATTATTTTTATTTTTATACTGCTGTTTTAAAATATAAAAATTTGAAAAAATTTTTTTTCACTGGACCTCATTAATTTATTATTTTTTAATCTTTAGGACTCCAATAGAGATTACTTTCCGACCCCTGTTCTAGATGATCAAGACTGCGACGGTGCCTCTGTCATGAGTGGTTATTTACATGGTGCTCAAGAATACATAAAAAAAGACTTTCCCATGGCTCTTTATGTACATTGCAGTGTCCATTCGCTTAATCTTGCGTTGGCAAATTCCAGCTCATTTCCCGCAATAAGAAAGTATATTAGCATCATTCAAACTATCGGAACATTTTTTCGCTTCTCTGCTCCACGCAGTAAAGTATTGAGAACAACTATAAACGAAGGCATTATTTGAGACACGCTGGGTTTACAAGCATGAAAGTGTCTTGCGATTCAAAGAACTATATCCAGTTATTAATTTTGCTTTAGAAAAATTAGAATCTTCAATAAATAAAGAAACAGCTCAAAAGTCTTGTCAGTTATTGAGTATAATTAAAGACGCTAAATTTATTATACCTCTCATAATAATTGAAAATATTTTTTCCTATACGTTGATGTTGTGTAAACAGTTACAGACAATAAATGCTGATATACTCATAGTTGAAGCCTGTAATCATGGAGGTAATGTGTTATTCATTTTGGACAAAATGAGAGAAAATAGTAATAAACATTTTTCAAGCACGTTTTTTGTTGCTGCGATTATGCTGAATATAAATAAAGAAGAAATGTATTTTCCTCGTATTTCTAAAAGACAAACGCACCGTAATAATGTTACCGTTAATAGCTCTGAAGAGTATTACAAACTTAATATATTTTTGCCATTTCTTGACCACATAAGAATACAGCTTTATGATAGATTTCAGAAACATAAATCTTTAGTAAGTTCATTAACACAAATTATTCCGAGTAAATGTATATATTCCACTAGTGAAGAAATAAACGACTGTGTACAGTTTTATTCTCAAATATTGACAGACCCTACTGTTTACAAAGCTGAATTTTCAATATGGAAATCAAAGTGGCTTAAAGAAGAGTCCTAATACAGCAATTGCAGGGCTTGACAATTGTAACATTTTTTTGTTTCCCAACATATGGAAATTTTTTCAAGTCTTAGCAACTATACCTATATCAACAGCGATACCAGAAAGAACATTTTCTTCTTTAACCTTTTAAAGCACGTAATTATATAAAATAATAATTATAAAGCGATTCAACTTGAACTTCATTCTTTATTACGTTTAGAAATAAAAAAATGTATGAATACATTTTTTTGAACTTTTAAAAGCTCAAATTTTGAGGTGGTTTCCTATATAAACTACTATGAATTATTTGATACTACTTTTTAATAATATCTACATTTTTTACTATACTGTTTAGACATATATTTTATATCTTTTAATCAAAAAAAAAAAAAAAAAAAAAAAAACATTATATTATATTATTAAAAACAATGTTACTTAGTATGATATTCTTTAAAACAATTTTTGGTTTCATTGAGACACAACGCTACTTCACATATTGAACCGGACCATTTACTACGATGAGGTTCAGATTTAGAACTGTAATTTGCACATCTTCTAAATCCACTTCTATTAGGCAGATGATCAGCGGCATTGAAACGTTTTTCATATAATGCTTTGGGCTTATAATTATTTGAAAATTTTAATGTTTTTTCACTCCACGTGATGAAGGCTTTTTATTACCAATTAATGCAGTGGCCACGGCTAAACGAAAATGTTTGAGTGATATTTTTTTCCCTCCACTTGAATTAAATAATATAAATGCGTTATGCACAGCGAGATCGAGAAAATGAAAAAATATTCTCATGTACCATCTTTTGCTTTTACGATCAATTTTGTATAAGGTCATCAGCATATCATGACGCGGCACACAGGTGATGGTGTGTGTGTGCACGGTCGCGGTGCGGTAAACCGAAATTGAATATTAAACAAAAAAAAACAACTTCGACTTAGGGTGACACAAAATGTGTATTTATGTGAACACACAGTTTAAGTTGATGAGAAAAAAA
>NW_020273379.1:25295-29729 GCF_003268045.1 Sipha flava
GTCGGCGACTGCCGTTTCGATAACGGCTGCCGCACGGGTCCGCGTCAATCAGCTTCATCAACACACCCCATGTGGGCATTATAATATTTTATTAGCTGAAGACAAACGATAATTTGTGTAATTTCATCTTTTTGTTTTTTATTTACTTGATTTTTTTGTGTTGGATCATGAAAGTTCGATAAAAAATGAATACCTTTGTTATCTTTCCATTTCATTGCGATAATTCCAATAACTGTGGTTTGCCATTCATATTGACCTCTCGATAATTTTATCATCAGAAAAATGTTTGGGAAAATAAATTCTATGCGGTCTTGTTGTACCACAAGCTAATACACCATTTCTAATAAATCAGCCATTAATCTTGAAGAAGAAAAGTAATTATTTTTATCAAAATAAACTGTATAATATTTCCCAATCAAGTCACGCACCATATCTTTAATAACTCGAGCACCTAAATTTTTTTCTACTATGTTATTAGTTTTTCCTGTGTAAATTTCAAACTGACAAACATAACCAAATGCCCTTGTCCATACTTTATAACCTCGTTTTTTTGGCTTATTAGGCATATATTGTTTAATACTAGACCTTCCTTTGAAAGCTATCATTGACTAGTCAATTCATTGGATTCTGGTAGGATTATAACAAGATTTGAATGTGGCTGTAAGAATATTTAGAATAGGTCAAATTTTATATAATTTGTCAAAACCTGGTTCATGATAGGATTTTTTGGTGAAAATTATCATTAAAATGCAATTTAGATATATATCATCCAAACCTATTTACAGGCATTATGGAAGAAATATACGGATCTCGCATTTCAGAAATAGAACTCCAATAATTTCTATAACTAGGACATTTTTTTATTCCCATAAGCATATTCATCCCCAAAAATAATTTTATTTCATTAAGAAATGCTGGTTTTGGGTCGTTTCCATGTGTTTGTATTACGTATAAATTTGTTTGGTAAACTAAATATTCAATTAACGTCTGAGGAAATATTTCTTAAAACGCACTAATCGGTTCTAATAACTTTTCATTTTCCATCTTCTGTTGGTCCTATCGGTTGAACAAATAAATTATTTCTTTTGAAATGTCTAAATTCATTATTCCATACTAACCCATCTCTGTGAATTCCAATCAAACTTTCTTCGTCATCAGCCATTTCATTAATATTTACATTTATTGTTTTATTATTAATCGTATTATCAGTCTCATAATTTTCCAAACCAAAAACAAGACCATCATCAAATACTATTGGTAAAGAATTTAAATCTACGTCCATGAAAATATTTTCGGAAATTATAGAAGTACTTAGCACATTTGTAGGATCAAACTCAAAATCTTCTATATCAGATTCGCCCGAAAATATAGATTCCCCGGAAATACGGTCAATTTCATACAATGAGCGTGCATATGAATGAAAACAATATTGTCGAGTGTTTATTCGAAGATATACCATCCGATAGTGACACTTATACTTCTTACGATGATTCTGACGCCGATGAAACATATTTACCTAATAAAGATGATGAAATAATAGAAGTCAACCATTTATCTGACGATTCAATCGATCAAAATGACGAAGAATTGGTAGAGATTTTAAATCTAGATGAAGGTAACGTTTTACTATTACCCAGTCCTATAAAAACACGTCATTCGAAAAGTCAAACACATTTAAAAATTTAACATACTAATAGTAATATTCGGCGCCCCTTATTTCCGCAAATAAATCAAACTAGTGAATTAGAAAACAATATCGTCGAAAATAATCCACCCGAAAACGCATTGATAAATACTGATGAAAATTTAGCATTAAATAATAGTTTTAAATTTACTATTCCTACGTGGTCAAAAAATAATGATTTTTCACAAAAACCTCTACCCGAATTTACATGCACCGACGGACCAACTAGTTTGATTGATATTGAAGCTGAACACACTCCATTTTCAATTTTTGAGTTATAATTTTCAAATTATATACTAGACTTAATAGTATACCAAGCAAATCTGTATGCATACCAAATTAAAATGAAAACTAGAAAAAATTATATTCCTACAGATACAAATGAAATAGTGACTTTCCTTGGTATGAATATTTTAATGGGTATAAAACGTTATCCAAGCTATAGGGATTACTGGTCTACATCTTTGGACTTACATGACGATTATATAAGTTCTCTTATGACTGTAAATTGTTTTGGTTGGCTACTCTCATCTTTACATTTAAATGACAACTCGGTTATGGCGAAAAGGGGTAAAACAGGTTACGATAAATTGTACAAAGTTCAATCTTTTTTAAAAAAATTTCAAGAAAATTTTCAAAAATATTACCACCCACATAAAATCATTGCAGTTGACGAATGTATGATAAAGTTCAAAGGACGATCAACTATAAAACAATACATGCCTAAAAAACCAATTAAAAGTGGCTATAAGTTATGGTCGTTAGCTGATAAAAATGGGTATCTTTGGAATTTCGATTTATACACTGATAAAAGAGGTGACTCTGTCGAAACAAATCTTGGAGGACGAGTCGTCAAAGATCTAAAAAATCCATTACAGCATAAAAATCATAACTTGTACATTGATAATTTTAAGTGTAACACTTTTAGCTTATTTGAAATCAAAAGGTATTTTTTGCTGTGGAACTGTTAATAGTATTAGAAAATACAGGGTTATTCAAAATGATTCATCCAATTTAAGATAGCTATAAAATGGTTAAATATAAATTTTATCTTATCAAATTATGTAGAAATAGAGGGTAATCTCAAGTTTTACAATGTCATTAATTCGTTATTTTTAAATTATCGCTTAAGGCGATATGTTAGTTTCCGCAAATATGTCGACCGGACAGCACAAAGCGTTTTGTGTGTTGCGATTTTCGAAGTGTGAATCGATAATAACTGTGCAACGCGATTTTCGTCGTCATTATGGTATCGATGCACCGACTGCTCAGAGTATACGTCGATGGTATAAGCAGTTTAAAGAAACAGGGTGTTTGTGCAAAGGAAAAAGCACAGGTCGACCTCGTGTATCCGATGATAATGTGGAAAGAATTAGAGAGAGTTTTCAACGCAGTCCGTGTAAGTCAACCAACCGTGCAAGTCGAGAACTAGAAATTCCACAAACAACTGTTTGGCGTGTTTTAAGACGACGTTTAACTATGAAACCATACAGGTTGCAACTGTTGCAGGCTTTAAAACCCAATGATAAGTTGAAACGACTTGAATTTAGCATTTTTATGCAGGAGGCTATGCAGGATGAAAATTTTGCTTCTCGCTTAGTTTTCAGTGACGAAGCATCATTCCACTTAAGTGGTAAAGTAAACCGTCATAACGTTCGTATATGGGGTACAACCAACCCTCATGCCATAATCGAACACGAGCGTGACTCACCTAAAGTTAATGTGTTCTGTGCCATATCCAAGATTTTAGTTTATGGCCCTTTTATTTTTACTGAAAACACAGTAAATGGTAGTTCTTATTTAGAAATGCTTCAAACCTGGCTATTTCCACAATTAAACAATAATTCTGATGACTACATTTATCAACAAGACGGAGCACCACCGCATTGGCATTTAGATGTCCGTGGTTTTCTAAACGAAACACTCTCTAACCGTTGGATTGGTCGCAATGGGATTAATGACTTAACACTTTGCAGCTGGCCTCCTTGGTCACCAGATCTCACGCCATGTGATTATTTCTTTTGGGGATGTGTTAAAGATGCTGTGTATATACCACCATTGCCATCAACCCTAGATGAATTGAAAAAATCGAATAACAACAGCGGTGGAGTCAATTACAAAAGATATGTTGCAAGAAGTATGGAATGAATTTGACTACCGACTAGATGTTATTCGTGTGACCAAAGGAGCTCACATAGAACATTTATAAGTATAATTAATTAAACTTGACATATTTCTCTTTAATTTAATGTATAAAATATTGTTCTAAGTATAAAATATAAATATATGTAAGTATTTTAAATTGGATGAATCATTTTGAATAACCCTGTACTTGCCAAAATTAGAGTTAGATAAAAATATGATTATGGGTGACATTGACTGGAACAAGAGTGACCAATATCACATTTCAATCGTCAAATGAAAAGACAAACGAGGAGTTACTTTGCTGTCCAACTTTTATAATTCTACTGATGTCGTTGAGGTAAAAAGAAAATCTAAGGATGGAACCACATCAATGATTCCTTGTCCTAGTGTACTTAAGGACTATAATATGAACATGAACTGCGTCGATAAATTTGATCAGTATAAAAAAATGTATCACATTGATAGAAAAAGTCATAAGTGGTGGCATCGAATATTTTTCTTTTTTTTTTGACGCAGCTATTGTGAATTCTCATATTATATATACAAAAATAACCGGAGAAAAAATAACATTAAAAAATGTTCGTCGTGAGATCTCAAAAAGCCTC
>NW_020273380.1:0-41333 GCF_003268045.1 Sipha flava
CACACACACACACACACACACACACAAATTGCGGTGTAGAAATATGAAAAATCATATTGTATTTCTGTTCTGTTTATTATTATTAGCAATCAGATGTTTATTATTATGTTTTAGCGGATTCAGTGCGGATTGCGAAATGATTTCAGCAATTAATGTTTCAACGATTTAGGATTTGTGTAAATTGGTCCGGAGGAAAACACATCAGTCGTACACAATGAAAGTGACAAAATGCGACGAACAAAAGTCATTAAAATGTAAAATTTTGCATAATTTTAATGACGTCTGATGCGTCCGTACGTTGTGCGTTACGTTTTCCCGTATAATAATTGTATTACACGCGGACCTCTCTGTGTAGTATTACAAATCATTTCGTGATGTATTAAAACGAACGTATATTTTAAAGGTGTAATATTAATAGCACATCGGGAAATATTGCTTTGATGAAAACATGTCGGTTTGCACCTAGAACGTTTGAAAATCATTGAATCGAAAATACGTATTACAGCTATAACAAAATTAAAACGGATATAGTTTTAATTATGGATACGGTTATAGGTTTATCAGAAAATACATACGTATACCTTGTACGAATGTATATAACTCCAACAGTAAATTTAAAAATAAAATTAACGTATTGCATATGTATATACATCTTTGAAACATATTAGAAATATACACTTTAATCATTTTAAATATTTATTAAATTATATAATATTTCATGATTATATAAAAATAAAATATAAAAGATAGTACTAAGTGCAAAATTGGTTTAAATACATAAAATGCAGATGTAATTTTAATTAAAAATAGTAAAAATTTTAAATTGGGCGATATAAATCTGTCTTCTTAATTAAAAAAATATGTTTTCTTTCGATAAGAATTAATGAAAAAATCTAGAAAACCTATTACATTTTAAATGTTTTTTTTTTTACTTAGTATAACCCACGGCAACATTGGCCATTGAGACTACATAATATCACATATTATTTATATAAAGAAAATTAAATTAAAGTTAAATGTTCACTTAGTAACTGTACATTTTTTTTTAATCTGTACAGTAGAATTACACAATAAACTTCGGCACAATGAAAATAAAACTAACTATTTACAATGAGGTTTACAATGAGTATTTTATTTTGGAGTTCCGCTTTTCGAATTCAATGGTAACTGCATTTGAGATTGGATTTTTACCGAGAGACTCCAATAGTTTTTCTTGTGTATTTAATAAATGTACAAAATTAAAATATGATTAGAAAAAATAATTAAGTATATAAATTGAACTTGATTAATACGAACTTGATAAAATGTTAGTTTAGATTTTAAATTATAGAACTATAAAAAAATGTTAAAACTCCATAAAACAAATTTCGATTCACTTGAAAAATTACGTATAAAAGTTATTTCATTTATGATACAGTACACTCGGACAATATAGAAATATACTTACTTTAATCTACTTAATTAACTGTAAATTTTTCCAGTTATTAATGAAATATGTTTTATTTTATGTTTTTATAATCCATTATTTTTCAACTTCATTAAATAATTATTTTATGAGTACACGAATATGGTTGTAAAAGTATTTTTTTCCATTTAAATTCAAATTCAACAACAACAACAACAAGAATAATAAAAAAATTTAAATATGAGCTACACATATAATTGCAAAATGTTTATCCTTTATTGCTGTCAAAGCGTATGTCTAAATTAATTTTTCTTTATTAAAAAATATTGATATTTTTTAGTAGATGAGGTCAATTAGATTAATGTTTAGAGTTTATAAGCGAAGAATTTAATAATAATCCTTACGGAATACTGGAATAAGTGGTATCAATTTCTATACAACATACAACATAAAGTATAAATATATGGTTATATCAAATAACATACAAATTACGTTTAAAATTAAATATTTAACGCTAAGTGGTTCATTAGGGAATTCAAATTCCGACCCGATTTCGAACACAAAAATGCATTACATTTGCATAAACAACGAGTTTGTTTGTAATTTAAATAATTCTTTAAACATCCAACTGAATATTATAAATTATACTTTATATCATCCAATAGTAATAAAATCAAACAAAAAGTTTAAAAACCCGTAAAGTACATATGTAAATTATAAAAATCATAATTTTTACCGTGATTTCTAAATAAAAGTTAAATTTTTTCGCATTCACACGGATAATTATTTAAAAATTATAAAAAAATATAATTTCCAAGGCGTATATATAATGAATTTAACATTGGAATTAAAAATATCCGCTTAAATTTCCAAAAATGCTTTATCAACCGAATTAAATTTCCGATTATATTATTTTTGGCTGGTTATTCAAATTTTTAATTTATTGAGTATATTTTTTTTGTTATCACTTAATTGAAAATATGCAAATTAATGAGCTTCTAAGCTCAAATGATATTTATACAAAAGTGTTATCAAACTTATATGAATTTCAATATTATTAGGTAATAATAAGTAATAACACAGATAATATATTTTTTTGTAACCTATAGTTAAATAATATTAATAACAATATATACAGTGCTCGAATTGGTGTGGGGGGAGGTGCGCAGAGGGACGGAGCTCCTCTACTATTTTTTTTTTTCGCGTACCCCAACTATATTTTTTCACCAAAACGAGGGAACGCAACGTTCATCCTAATTGATGTCCAAAATAATTTTTATGTGAATTTCAATTTACGTCAATTTGAAAACGAATTTTACGATTTATAATATACGATATTCTGAAAAAATATAAATAGCAATGTCTGTGAATTTGGTGTATTATACTTTATACATTGTACGGTTTGTTATTAATTTTGGCGATCGACGATATCAGCATTTTGGAAAAAAAAAATGCCCACACCACGACTAATCTTCGGTCGTGGCCCGTAATAAAGAGTAAAAATAGATAAAAACAAAAACCAAATATATGATTATATCATTCGATTCACGAAACTGCCTGGTCGCCTACAATTATGTTAATTATTATTTTATTTTTATTTTCTATTGTAACATGGAGGATGTTGGTATTGCTATCAAAATATATTATATTTGGAATTAAAATATTTGTTTAGATGAAATGTGGTATTCAAAATATATGTAAGGTTAGCGGAGGGTAGGGGTGAGGGACGAAGCCCCCTACGGGTCTGTGTTAAATAATTGCGCACGTGGAACGCAGTTTTCGAATCGTTGGACTGAGCTCCTCTACTTAATTTTTTCCAATTCGAGCACTGAATATATATATGTCACATCCATATCGCGTTATTGTACGTTTCACGAAATGGACAACGTTTGCATCCATTTTGTGAAATGGAGCCGCGGTTTCTTCACTTCACGTAATTTCACAATATGGATAATATTTCGTGAAATGAATTCCTAAACCGTCATCGACAAAACTTGTTCCGTCATTTGGATATCCATATAGCAAAAATTAAAAAAAACTTTAATTTCTATATGTTATATCTATACATATAAAATCCAAATACCACTGACTGACTGATCGCTGTATCTCAAAAACTACGCAACGTACGAACTTGAAATTTGGAATACAGGTTCTTCTCATATTTTCACGGTGCAATAAGAAAGGATTTTTCGAAAATCGCATATTTAAGGGTCGACACTGTTTTGGACTGGATGCATACATTTTTCAATTTTTGGTCACCAAGAAAATATTTGATTTGTTTAATATGTTGATTTTAATAATTTAATTATGTAAATTATTGAACTGTTTAACAACATAATCGAAGTCAAAATTGTTAAATGGAAAATTTAAAAGTGAACATGTACTATTATCACGCATCCCAATGACTCCAACAGATAAGCCATTGGAATTCAAACTTTTGCAGTTTCCAGTGCGACTCGCTTTTTTAATGATCATTAACAAGGACAATTAAAACAAGTGTATGGACTGAATTTTGAAAATTCATGCTTCTTACATGGATAACTGTGTGTGGCCTACTCACGTGTCAAATTGTGTACACACCACAAAAGGAAAAACAAAAAATATTGTATAATCCACATACACTTTAATAAATAGCATTTATTTGGAACTTCGAACTGTCACACTTTTTTCAATAAAATTAATAAATAAAAAAATAATAATCCAAAATAAGAAGGTATAGGTTCAACGGTAACGCCCAAAAATAATTGAACACTCAAAATTTTTTCAACGGACAACGTCAGGTATAACACATTTATTGATCATCGCTACATCTCAAAACTATATGAACTTGAAATTTGACATGGTGGTCTCTCCAATATACAAAACGTGCAATAAGAAGGGATTTTAAAAAAATATTGGAACCAGCAAATACGGTAATTCAGAGGTATCACCAAAATTACTATACTGATTTATTTGAACTTTCGTTTTATTTGTTTTATAACCACCAATGTCACGGCCAAGAATGTTCCGTGCGAAGCCGGGTAATTAAGCTAGTAATAATATATTATTATTAGGACGCGGATTTTTATGTAATTACATAATTTTATTGAATGTGAATTTCTCAATTCCAATTAAAAATAAGCACGTTTCATAATACCCTGAATAATATGAGACCTTTTTTATATTACATATTTTCACATATTTTGATGTAAAACCATATTTTTAAATATTTCACATTTTCATACCATTTCAATACAGTTTTTATTTAATTTACAATTATTATATTGGAATTAAATGAAAGAAGATATTTCAAATGTTGATTCAGATACTACAATCGCTATTACTTCTGTTATTATGTAAAATAATAACTTGCAAAATAATTTAGCATATATTTCCACAGTTTATTTTTTCTGGGTAAAATAATAAAAAATTAGAACCATTAAATCTAACAATAATTGAGAGTCTCGCTATAATGGAAAATGCAGAAATTTAATGAAATTAAGTTCAAGGAGACTTCAAGTTGGAGACTGTGTTGTAATCCCGGTTCCAAAGGTGGATAGAGGTCCTGCAAATTCACCTAACGTTATTGGCGTAGTGATCGCCCAGAAAAATAAACTTAACCGTTTAGGAAATGAACATGGCAAACTAAAAGGGTTTTGGAAATATACAACCAACTACATCAAAGTTCATTGATATTGAGCAAGTGAATAAGACAAAAGAAATGTCTTTAAGAGAAATTGTATCCTCTTTAACTGGAGGTCAAGGTATTTATAGCTGTTATAGTAAAGGCAAATGTCCAACTAAAAAATATGCTTGTTCTAAACGTAATTTACAATGTAATTCTCGTTGCTATAACTCACAAGCTTGTCTAAATAAATAATAGTTTGCATTAAAGAATCATAATATTATAATATTTGTAAAACGTTTGCTTAAAAATAATAATTTAATTTAATTTTTAGGAATAAATATTATATATAGAAATTAAAGTTTTTTTTAATTTTTGTTATATGGATATTCAAATGACGGAACAAGTTCTGTCGATGATGGTTTAGGTATCCACTTCACGAAATATTATCCATATTGTGTAATTACGTGAAGTGGAGAAACCACGGTTCCATTTTGCGAAATGGATGCAAACGTTGTTCATTTCGAAAAATGTACAATACCGCGATATGAATGCGAAATATATATATAAATATAAGTAATAACATGACTGTGGAAAAATAATTATTTTATCATTTCATTATTTATTATTAAAACAAGTTAATCAAGTTGATGAGAACGAAACTATCAAGACTACCGAGAAAACATAGCCAAGTAAATCAGTCAGTAGTAATAAATATATTGATTAAATGTTTGCCAATGTACTCAAATAGGTTACACATACCTTGAGTAATTTTAAATGTAATAACTTTTTACAGTGAAAATGTAAGCTTTTTTCTATTAAAAGTAGTATCAAATTGACATCTTTTAAAAAGGACATACTATTATTTTGTTTAAGACTGATTGGTTTGAATGGAGATAAATAAAATGTACAAAACATTTTATACGAGGAGAAAAATCAATTTTTTTTCCTTTCAAAAAATAAAAATAAAATTGTTGGTCACATAAAATGTTAACAGATATTATATAAAATAATAGACAAAAAAATTTCTACACAACTGTTTACGTTATAATAATAATAATAATAATTTATTGATTTCAATTCACACATCAAGCATAAACCTAAAACATGTTATTTTATAATTAATTTTGAATTTTATCTTTGTACTGTTCAGGGTGGACTAACTCTTCCAGTGAAACCTGCAATTTTATTTTCAATGCAAACCAAAAACTATTACTTAACCGCTTCCACTATTTCAACATTTATTTTATAATACCACACATTTTTTGAGTTAAATGTTCTAAACTTGAACTATAACACATACTATAAATACATAACCAAAATTATTTATTGATTAATTTATTAAGAAATTAATAATTTTTGCAAAGTACCAATTGATAATTTGAGTTATAATAATTATACTTAGTCCAATAAATTACGTAATATTGGGATTTATTGTAAATATAATATTTGTAATTTTTAGATTTTAAATAAAGCAAAATTATTATTGTATTATAAAATTCGCAATAAAATATGATTGCAACCAAACGCTTTTACAATTCGACTTTCGGCCAACCTATTAAGAAATTTCCCATTATTTTAATTTGTTAATTCATCCCTGATACTGTTCAGTTAATAATTTTAGCATTATAAACATTGAACGTAAGTATTTAATATATTACAATTTATATATATAACTCGTATTTAGTTAGACAATATACAAATATAATACGAATATATATTTTTTGATAATTTTACTTTAAAGGCTTCCAATTTTACGTATATACGATGGCTAAAAATAATTATTAGTCAGTATTTTAATAAACTTTATATATAATCTATTTTGTATAATAAATCTAGAACTAGATGAAATTTCAAGTGTCAAAATTTATTTAGCTTAAATTTCATCAAAATATTTCGAAGTTTCGAGTTGCTAAGATTAATAATTTTAAACAAAAACAAATAATTAACTTGGTTTATTTGAAATTCATTGAAATAACTGATTTTATAAAACATTTAATTTGCTAAAGTTTATAAAGTTGTATTGCGAGCATTCAGTAATTTTTTTTTATTGACCACAAAGTATTACTTGTGTGGAATCTTGAATTAAATTTCCAATTGTTTATTACTTAAATTAATTTGTTTTATTTTTCTACCCCCGAAACCATATTATATATATATATAAAAAAATATGTATTTCAGTATTTTAGTATAACACATTCAATTTATTGCCTACGATGTAATTTTAAAAGTCGGAAATATAGCGCAACACATAAATGCTCCTAAATTGCCTATATAAAGAGCCGTCTTAAAAGTATGATTTATGTTTTACGCAGTACAAAGTAATACTTTATACAGGGGAAACCTAGGTTTTGTCAACGACTTAACCCGACCAAAAAGGGATTATGTCTGAATTCTGACCCATACCAATTGTGAATTTAACTTGATATATCTTCCAACAGTTGACATATTTCTGTCCAAAGAACAATTTGAAAGAATTTTAACTATTTATTATTTTAATTTTAAATTTATAAAAATACATATGATACAAATAATATTCATTATGTTTTTATGATCCTAAATAATACGTATGAATTTAATATGATAAAAATCCATTTTAGTTAATAAAACTACATTGAAAACATTAAAAATATTTAAAAAACTACATTTTATAATGACTATTATTATTACAATTATCATTTCTCATTTATCATCCTTGTGGAAAATACCCGAAATTTCCATATACCATGTAGCTTCCATTGACTTAATACAGATTGAATCATTTATTTTTATTGTGTGACCTCGACATTTTTCATTTATTTTTGGAAACAAAAATATAAATACGATTTACACGCATGACAACGATAATGATCAAAATTCACATGGGAATTCAACTCATTCCCTATATTATATGTTTTGATACAAGATACATAATTACACACATGAAAATATTGTACGTTTATCAAACATTAGTTTCAAAGTCATTGTTATAATAACATACTCTACTAAATATGAAATTTGTAAAAAATACTTTGTATGGAATTATAATGAAATATCAGGATATATTTTGTTATTTTAATATTGAGAAAAAATTAAAAATTAAAAATATTTATATTTGTGTACTATAGAGTGAATAACATTGTTTGTTGTAGCAATAGATACCATATCAAATATTTTTGAATAGCCAGTGAACTGAAATTAATACTTAATTTTATCTATTGAACATTTAAATAATTTTAAAATATATAGATATGACATCCTACTGTTAAAATTGATACGTAAATACGACTACTATTATTTGTATTACTGTACGTAATACTGCAATTGTTTGAATTCAACTTGATAAAAAACAAATTTTCAACAATAGAAAACTTTTAATTATATTTTTAATATCTCATTTCAGTCACGATACACCTATTCAACAGTGATTTCTTCCTATTAAATAAAAAAAATATATATATTGAAAATGAAGCATTTAATCTATACTCCAATGTCATTGACAATAGATTATTATTATATCATATTCAATTAGCGTGAAATTTATAGTTACGTGAATAGAAAATCCTGTTTGTGAAATGTATGATAAAGTTGTCTATCCGGTATATAAAGTATATATCCGGTCCATAATTACACTTATTAATAAAAATAAATGATTGATAACATCAACAGTGATTAAATTAAACGGTGTTCACTGTATATTGTACGGGTTGTTTAATTTAAACGAACATTTACATGCTTGGAACTTTTTTTTTATACTACAATATTAGTGATCTCGAGGATGTTAAGAATTATTTTTCTTTAAAGAATTTAGGTGGTTTAATAAGAAAACGTAAGCTAATTAACTTTTATTTGTATTAACTAACTGACAAATAAATACCATACCTACACAGTTTGGTATGACTTATCTACGAGATAAGTTTTAATAATGTCACCTTCATCATTATATTACTAGTATAATATGTATACGTGTACCAGGTACGTTGTACCTATACAAATATTAGGTCTTATAATATTCAAATTAAAAAATGTAATTAGATCGAACATACGTTTGCCAATTAATTACATATAATTACAATTATTTTAAATGCTTTTGAAGGACACAACTATTAAAGTATGTAAAATTTAAAAAATATAAATATGAAATATATCAATGGTTATTATAATTAAAACATAGGCGTTGGTTACCATAATTATTATGAAATAGGAAAATAAATTAAGTACATGATATAAAGTTTAATATATATATATATAATTATACGACACATATTTTAATTTAAATATGATAATACTCACTTTTGGAATGCTTTTATTTTATTCCATTTATTTAAGGACAAAAAAAGTTCGTGGACAATTTTCGAATTCAGATGTTTGGTTAAAAAAGAGAACCGATTTTTTACCACTCATGTTTAACTAAAACCTTAATAATCATTTATTATTCTCGAAACCTATTTTACTTTGATTAAACATGTAGTTAATTCATTGTTTCGTAATCTCTCTAATATAGCTCGGTGGCTTATTACAGATTTCTACGGTGTTGTTAGTCTCATCACAGCACATTTAATAATATCATACATATAATTATGTATTAAGTGCATGTTTACAAATTGACGTGGTAAATAGGAAATTATTATAGTACAATCGATAATCTAAATTTTACCTATTCTGTAAACGTTAAAGAGAAAATTAAATTAAATTTTACATCAATTATACAATATTCTAACAAAAATTCTCATATCCAATTACTATGTGATATGCTATTATCCTTATTTATATAATTGGTCATCCAACAAGTATTCGGCCCAAAACAGAATCAATTTAACTAAAATAATGTGACGACCGGTTTTCAATTAAAAATTTATCATCAAATAATATGTTGAGTAAAAAAATTGAGATTTTTTTTTTTTACTTTATGTGTTGCCGAATAATGAATTTTGAATTCGAATCCGGTCGTACAATATACATCATAGAATTCCAATCTAATCATTTATTTATTTATTTAGTATGTAAAATGCATAACATTACTAATACTAGAATTGTCTACTTATAATAACAAGTGCGATGTATATAATTACAGCATAATAAACGGGTGTAAATTATATGTACGGCAGTTTATTGTACATCAACGGCACTCGTTGACACAAGGTTATTATTTAAATATAAAATATTATTTTAAAATAATCGTCATTTAATGTCAACTCGATATTTTTTTTTTAGATAAATTATTTGTTTTCCACGTCAAAATCTCATAAACTACAACGCTTTGAAAAGTTCTGAATTCACTTTATTTTTTTTTTTTGATGTGAAAGTTTAAAAATTTTAAAATTTTTGAAAATTGTAACTTTTCGAATCTCTCGTTAAAAGTATATCACGTGGATGATCGTTTAAAGTTCATAAAAATTTTCCTATTTTACCTCGTTACAGAAATTGCTTTTAACACTGTTGTATAATATTATTTTTTTTTAACGTTAAATTAATATGGTTTTATTTCTATGTAATTGAGATATTATTTAAAATAATTGTTGATTTTTAATTTTAACACGAAAATAGCATATAATTATATCGCTTATAAATTATTTTGATATTAATTACTATTAACAATAATATTAATTTGATAACTAATATTATATACCTAAAGAAGTAGGTACAAAATTCTTTTTCTTTATTATTCTTTATAAGGTTATATTAATTATACCTTTTACAGCGAAGAATTAATATGATGTTAAAATATAATTTGTATTTTTATAATTTCTTTAAATACATATTAAAAAGATTTTACTGAGTCATTTATACAAATTCACGCATAACTTTTCAGGAAAAGGATCAAAAATAAAACCTGGGATCCGGATTCAAACTCAAGTCTTTCACTCGTAACACTCAATTGTTATACCTTCCACAAAGTTATTCAAGATGTACACCTATACTCGTATATTATAACCGATCTATTTTCTGCTTATTTATGAACACCATAATATTTCAATTTGAGTATTTTGTTTATAAAATTTTATATTTTATATTTGTCAGGATTTAACCCGGTACCCGTAATGCAATTAAAATAAATCAATATAATGTTTAATGGTTTTTATAACCATTATGAGAGTCTTAAAAAAAAAAAAACCTATTAAGCTCGATAGTAAAAATATATTTGCTGGTTAGGTGAATTTAAATAGAATATTGCATACAAAACGTGAAAACCAACATAAAACGAATGATCAACAGTACGCGAAAATAATGCTATTATCTCGGAATGAAATTCGACTAAATTTGTATTATTATATCACGTATATTCAGTGTATAAGCAGAAACTTTCTTAAAACAGAATATTTCCATAGCACCGGTGTGCGATCCAACTTGAATTATTTTCACTGCAGATGTTATTGTAGTTTATATATATATATATTTATGGAAACCGTAGAAAATATTGTCACTTGTCATCAAAACTCGGGAAAACGAAAAACGCAAGCACATAAGGGATTGGTACCCAAGATAATTTATGCGTGGTGTATGATGTATAATTATTACGATGCGCTGTACGGTAGCATATGGCTTGCGATGGCCGGTCAAGTCTTTGCGGCGCCGGTATTTCACACGTCTATATAGTAATATTGTATTCTACGCCAACGTTATCGATCCATTCATCATCCGCCACGGCGGCGCGTCCAAAGATTAGATTCGAGAAGACGCCACCGATTATATATTAATAAAATCCACATGCGGCGTACGATATTATAATATATGTAAATATTATGTAACTACACGTTTGGGGGAAAAAAATATAATATTAAAATATCACCCCGATCGATCGTTGGAAACACGAGGTGGTACGCGTTGACAGGCGAAATTAGTGTTATATTTAATTCTGTTCATATGAAAAGGATAGGTTATAGGTCACAAGACCATCTGCAAAAAAATCTTTTCTACTTGACATCTATTTGAAGACGCAACATAAAAAATAATTAAGTCGTTAAATTTGCTTATTATTTTTATTACAAGACGAAAGATCTCATTAAATAATCTCAAAATTAAAGAATCATAATATAAAGAAAATCACCATACAATTAATAATAATAATAATAATTGAAACAATGTCGAAATAGACCGAAAAATCCATGAAAATGGTGTGTGAATGCTTATAGCTTCGAAGAATTAAAATTGCATATGGAATAAAGTGAAAAATTCTCAAGACGAGATCGTCTATATAATGCTGTGCAATTCTCATGGTTTATTCTATTAATATCTATAGTTGAGACTTTGACTGCACCAAACCAATAATCGTTTTTCAAGGTTGAGTGAATCAATGTGTTATAGAGTGTCAATTTTAAAAAGGTTTTACTTTAAACGTAATGATCATAATTCATTCGCATGGAACCGACAGTGTGACGTGTTGATTGATAGGCGCAATTAAAACATATAGGTAAACACAATTTAGTGACTCCATAACCACTTGAATACACGTGTTTAATATGTTTTTCCGAAACATGACGCTACCTCACGGCAATAATAACGAATTAAACGCATATAAAGAAATCATTATTAATCGTTTTTTATAAATTAACTAATAATTTCTCTGCTATGGGGGTAGTTTCGAGTGCTGACCACAATGGTCTCTTGGTTTTTCTTCATTAAAATCAGAATTGAGTTTCAAAGTCTGCATAGTTGTTTTAATCAAATGACCGTGGAGGATATATATTAGTAAAAAATGAAAGAAAAAAAAAACAGTCCTTGAAATATTTTAAAATATATTTATTTTGTGTTATTAGGACGCGATATACTTGCATTTTCTAATCGATAAATAACATTTTTATTTATTTATTTTTTAACGGATCCTTAATTGTAACGGTGGTTCACTGCGGCAAATCATCGTGCAGGTTGTAACATAAGCTACTGTGCCGCAGTAATATAGACGAACAGGAGAAGAAAAAAAACACACACACAAAGATCCGGTCAAGAAGTGTGAAGAGTGCTGCGCGAACCACACGATTGCAAACATTATTAAACGGACAACAAAACACGAAGAGTGTTGAACGGGAAAATTCGAAAGTGTTGTCGTTGCGCAAACCTCACCCGTGTGAACATCGTTCTACCGGATTGAGGTCGGGAGGAAACCGTTCGAAACGGAATATTAACATTCTCCGGTACTGCGGTACGTGCGGTTCTCACCCACGACCAGGCCGCTGACAACGCGTAGTCCACGGACTCGGCTTGCTCAAATATTAATAAGTGGCGCAACGTGGTCGGTGGCGGTTCGAGTGGTGAGCGCGTTGCCGTTGTACGACCGCTTGAGAAACATAAAACATCACGTCGTGCACACGTCCGCACACGGTAGACCGGACGAGAGCATACGGTACGCACCACTCGGACGAGGATCATAATAATAGTATGTACTAAGGGAAATGATGCCGTTGCGTGATAACGCGGACGCGTGAAGAACACAAGAGGCGTACGTCGGTGGAACGTCGGAGGAGAACACGAATTCGAACGGGGAAAAAATGGAATTTATCTCGTCGGGGCGGCTGATCGGACCGGTCACGCACGGCCGTGCGGAGATTCGTCGGGACGAGGGGATGACGAGCGGTGGACAAGGACGGTGGTGGTCGAGAATCTGGTGCGCGCTCGACGTGGTGGTGGAGAGAGCGTTCGACCCGAGAGAGAACTTTCGGCTCGTCACCTGTGACCGCACTGCGGCACCACCGCGCCCCCGAGCTTGCGCGCGCGTCGCCGCCCCCACAGTCTCGCAGCCGACGGCCGTGACGAGCGCGCGACACGCGGCGGCCACGGTCCAACAGTACACGCTATCCCATCGGCCGGCTAACAATCTCAGCTGCCATACGCGCGCTCGCTGCCGCTGCCGTCGCTGCTGCTGGGTACCGCAGTCGCTAGTGCTGTACCGACGCTATCGGGGCTGCTGTACCACCGCTATATCACCGCTGCTACACCGCTGTTATACTGTTCCGTGTCACTGCCACCACTACCATCACCACCATCACTGCCTCTTCCGTATTTCTGCCCTCTCTGTCACGTTGCAGTCGTAGAAAACTGCTCTCGTCCACGTCTACTACTGACACACGTACGTAAACAGTATTATCACAAAGCGACCCGTAGCGTAGAGCAGCCGCGTGGAAAACCGTAGCAGCAGCAGAGTGGTGACGAGCGAGCGAGCGTGGCGCGGGAAAATCGTCGTTGGCGAGGAAGATAAGTAGCGGGCGCAGTACGAAATAATAGAAAAAGAAAAAATATCACGTAAGAACGGGATCGGTTTGAAAACGATTGTCGCGTTGTACGTAAAATATATATTTATATAAATCCATATTGTTGCGCAGTGACCAGTGGACGTGCACAGTGCACATGAACGCGCGGACGGACACCGGAGCGAGCACGAGGAGAGAAACGCGCGCGTGAGCCGAGAAGTCACCGGCAGTAGTGCTACCGCGGTGCTGCCGTAGACGGTGATCACCACTATCACCGTAAAGACTTCCATCGGCACCGCGGTCGTCATCGTCATCGCGATGCGTGGCCGTCCCGGGCGGCTGTCCGCCGAAGAAGCCGTGCCGTCGAGTTGCCGCAGGGACGTCGTATAATACCACGTGGCCGGAGATACGATGGAGTGATGGCAAGAGAAGTGAGCCCATTTGTTACATTCGTAGTGGTCGCATTAAAACAAACGAAAACGATCGCGACATAGGATTACCGCGATCGCTGTTTTTATCGTTACGATTATTACCGGTCGCCGTGTAACCGTCGTCCGTTTTTTTTTTTTTTTTTTTTTTGCGAAACGTTAACCGTATAATCTCGCCGCGCTGCCCCACGCGTTGTGGGCCGACCGCGTTTGAGCGGTTAAGACCGCTTGAGTGACGTATAACCGTCGTCGTCGTCGTAGCGGTTAAGCTTCAGGTTTAACGTGCTTACCGTTACACGTCCAAACGGTTCAGCTGTTCTCATACGAGCATACCCGTTCCATCGGAGTTGACGAAATGTTTGTTTCGCGGTACACCTTTGCAAATAAAATGTTATTTGTTTTTCCCTCGTAATCGTTAAAAACGAACAGATAAACAGAATAACGTCGGCTGTTTTTTTTTTACGCGGTCCGCGAAACACGCGCAAACGATACCGGCCTACCGGCGGTTTCACGACATTTTTGCTTCGCCGTACGTCGCGGAAAAAAACCCATCACCAACCAGAACCGTTTGATTACATCCGGAATCTCGATTCTTGTACGATGTAATACGATTATTTTCGTGACCGAACAAAAGTTGCCTAGGGTTTTAATTTTTTAGGAAACGGAACAAAAATGTATAAGATTATAAGTGTATCCGCTGCGTTTGGAACTCAATATTTCGTCAACCGATTTATGTTGAACAATTTAAATACACTTTTATATTCGCGTACCGCAGTAACCAGTTATCGTGGCGTTGCACTTGTAGAAACGATAAACTGAGGAATCGAGCCTATCCTATGGTCTATTTCTTTTTTCAAATAATTAAAATTACAAATGATTACGCTTTACGTTATATTACACTGCACATAATAGTACGATGTATACGACGTATAATACATACGGTATACGGTTATACGGACGAGCGTATTATACGTTTGACTTTAGTGTCTACCTATATAACGTCTATATCAACAAAGTATTTTGGAAAAGTTTGACGATTCTCGTTTTATAGTAGCTATCACATAACATGCGATGATCAACAGTTAATTTAATGATAAAGTTATGTATAATAAATAAGTTCAGTGTACAGTGTAGTACATCGCACGTAGATTATTTTCGTCCGGAAAATTATACAAAACAGCAATTAAAAATAATTGTTCAAATATCAATTAAATATGTACTTTTTGAATGGAGCACGTAGATATTTTATGTTACTCATCCCATCAAATGTTACTATGATTAATATAATTACTATTGGAAACCAAGTTCGGAATTATTACTAATTTTCAAAGTGAATATTTATAGGGTTTTCAGAACTCCTGGAATACATACTGTAAATGATATGTTTAATTCTATGATTAGAGGTTCAATAAATAATTGAAATTATTAAAAAAAATAAACAGTTAAACTATTTCAAAGGACGACGCTTAAGTTGTAATTTATGATCTATCTAAACATCATAATTATTTATAAGTACAGGTAAATTATGGTTAACTTAAATTGTATAGATTATATTCAGTACTATATTGATACAAAATACATTCACTAGAACAGACGCGTCCACAAAAAAAGTAATATTTTGAGAGGGTTTTAGGTTTTACATTTTCATAATTATATAATTTATAATCCACTTTTACTTTTTAAAAGTATATTTAATAATTTTCCTGATTTGGGAGGGGGGAATAAAGCCCCAAAATCCCCCTTGTATACGCACCAGCACAGGAATAACAAATAATTCCGGTAAGTATTTTCCATCTTCATTATTATTTTAATAAAATATTTTGCACATGATATATTCACGAAGAAATTCATTAACTAATACTATATAAAATGTACCTATCAGTATGTCTTTTTTATATTTCCTCATTATTAAACTAATTTTGTACAAGTTATATTGTACAATAATTTGATTTATATACAAAAAATTTCTAACACCGATTCAGACGAAGAGCATATAAAATGATTGTCATTTCTTGAATCATTAAGTTTTTAAAACAAAAAGACATACTTGTTTACTGAATTTATAACATTTTCTTAGTATAAATGATAAATGCGTAAATACATAAAATAGAATAAATATTATTATTTTTTTTTTTTTAATTTAATTAATTGAAACTATTGTGTACAAGTATTAAAGTATTTTATGTAGTCATGTTTACATAAAAACTATTTAGTCTAAAAATGTAAATGCTTAATAATTTTTAACAATGGAACAATTGAAAATAGAAGAAGGCAGATTTTTAGCGTGCCCCGGAAATTTTCAATTTATATTTTTCTTAGCGCTTTTATTGTTAATTTTACAACATATATTTTACTATCATAACTCATGTGCTTTGGTTATAAAATATTAATTACAAATTTATTTTTATTTACTAAAATATTTTAAAATAAAATTGCATTACTAAGATAACATTCAACTATGGAGTATTTGTTTACTTTATTCGTTTTTATTTGTTTATATTATATTTAATTGAATAAACTTAAATAACAGTATTCATATGTACGACGTACAAATACTTATTGTACATATTGTGAGTATATACAGAGGTTGAACGTTTAAGAGTTAACTAAGTCCTTAACGACAGACATAAGATGTTCTTAAATTAACATAGTGATTAATCGATTATCGATGTACAAGTATTAACATAAAATGTTTTAGGTGCAAATTATTTCTAAAGAGTGTTGGTCTAAAATTAATAGTATGTTCTTAGTAATCATTATAGAAAGATGGTTTTAATTTGTAAGTAGTATTTATCAATTTATTTGCTATTATTTAAAATTATTTTATACTTAAAAAGAAAAATGTTTTAATGTTTCATTAAGCCAAAAAATAGAGTTCATATGTTTATTGTTTAGTTCATACACATCCTATCACTTAATTGTTCACAAAATGAAATTACTTTTATAATATAGCAGTAAAATAAGTTTATTACAGTAAATCTCAAATATTTTAAGGTGGAATATTTTTCAAAATTTCAATATTTTGCATTTGCATAGCAATTGAAATTTCATAAAAATGAATATTGACCTTAAAATTGAACTAATAGACTGTTGTAGATAATTAAGGCTGTTTAGATTTTTTATTTTCGTTCAAATATTAGTGTGTATATTATTCACAAAATGCTCTAGAGAGGAGTATTTCAAATACGAAATCAACTAATTAGTAAATATTATTAATGGCAGTTCAAAACTGTATGTAATTCAGTGAATCATTTACAATTTATAGGTTAGCTGTTGCAACATATCAAGCGTGTTCAGATTTAATTTAATAAATGCATGACCTATATTAGTTGATTTTAGCGTATAGCATAACACTGATTTGTGTACCATCAAGGCATTAGTATATTTAGTACACTAATGGCAAGTCAAACAGAAAGCAGTGTTTCCGCATTAAATAATCGGCACGAGTAAATAATATTCGTTCTGAATAAAGTACTTTGAAATTATAATGCATCTTCGTAAACACTATAATCATCAGTTATAAATGGTAAATATTTTTACTGCGATTCAAATATGCATTCGGCTATTTTATGTTTTTACACCATCGACAGTAAAAAGGTTTATTTATAAAATACTAGGGGTGTATGGAAATTATAAATTAAATTCATTTTAATACAGTTTATATAAATTAATACATTTAAACATTTACTTTAAAGTTATTATTTCTATACACAGTGTGTATTACACACGTATGTTTATGTAACTGTCATTACAGATTGTATATTATCTAAAAAATTGTTTAAAAAAAAATATATTTACATTGTCACTATTTCACATTTTTTTGTTTTATTTATAAATTATATTACATGAGTTATATTAAATTTATGAATGACGATAATATTAATCATATTTTTAATAAAAAAAAGAGCAGCATCTACGAGATTTTGTTGAGTTGTCCCGAGGTGTAATTTCATAAAATCGAACGTTCTGACACGTCCGTAGATAATCAAAACACAAGAGGTGATATTAAACAGACGTAGTGATTTACTAACAACTATATTATTACGTTGAATGACTAGTGGATGTACAAGAATACAGCTCTTGTAATACATAAGAGCACTTAAATGAATTTCCTTTGAAAATGAGTACTGATCAAATATCATCACACAAATTCAACATTTTTTATTATTCATCGGATTCGTATGAACTTGTTTTTAATATCTATTATTTATATTTAGATTAGATTTTTTTATTCACATTTTTTGTAATATCCCGTAAAATAATTTTACTTCAAAAGTATCATTTCATTGACGAAAAACGAAAAATGCGTATCAACTTTTATGAATATAATTTATAAATTAAATTTAAAAAAATGATTAAAATATACTCTGTACAGCTTATAATATATTATATTTTATGTGCATGCATATACTTCTAATGTATGATTCCAGTGCATATAAATTAAATGCATTGATTGTTAATTAAATAGTTATTGTTTAATACAAGTAAAGCCAGAAACCAGACTAAATTTGGTCTTTAAACTTTATATTCATGTTCTAACATTAAAATTTATCGGTGAATTGTGACTATACAAGTATTGTTATTATAATTAATTTAAATTTATTTAATTTTTAATTGATTTTATATTATTTTAAAGAAATTGCATCTTAGACCTTAAAATGTTTGTACGTATTCATCGTTAATTCAAGTCATTATTTTTATCGAATATACATTACCTTTTGAAGATAACTAATAATAATATTCTTTAATTTATCGTTAAAAATAAATGTATTTAAATTTAATAAATTATTTATTTAATATCGTTCCATATGCCTTAAACCAGTGATGTCCAACCTTTTTCCTTTGGCGGGCCACTATGGTAAATAATTATCTTCAAGTGGGCCACAAAGTATAAAAGTAAAAAAATAATCTTATATATTGGACTTGTTTTCTTATATTTTATTGTCTATTGAAAAGATTATGAATTAAGGTCCACATAAGTTTGATTAGTACGTTATTTTAAGTATACGGATGATATCGATAATTAATTGTAAAGTTTGCATATAAAATGTCAGACAGAAAAAAACGCAAATATATTGATGGTTGCCGAATTTTCAATGGTCAATAAATTACTTTTTTATTGAAATTAATGGAAAAGCCGTTTGTCTTGTGTGTTGTGTAAAGGTTTCAGTTTTTAAAAAATTTAATACCAAACAACATTATGAATCAAAAAATGTTCTTACATTTTTAAAAAAATTTTTTTATTTTAGAAAATTCATAACAGGCCACATAGAATACCTTTGCGGGCCACATGTGGCCCGCAGGCAGCGGGTTGGGCATCACTGCCTTAAACACTAGCATACATATGCCGATCTCATTTATGTGATAATAATGTGTTAATGAACAGATTTATATTAAATAACCATTAAGTATACAATTTTTGCTGTTACTTGCTTTTGTTACGATACACATTAATTTTTGATCGAACAATTTCTCATTATTTATTTAGTGTAATGTATTGCATTATTATTTACAAATCATATTTGTCGAACATAATACTATGTTATTAAATTATTCACTTACGGTAAACAGTAATATACATTGAATATTTTCATGTAAAATTTGAACATGCTTAAAATGTATTACCTACTTACATTTCTTTCGTTTATTAAATATTTATACTTGTAAAACACGGTAATCATCCTGTTTTAATTTATAAAGTTATATTTATGCTTAATATTATTAATTTACATTTAAATTTATAAATTCACGCAGTAATTAATTGTTAATTTCGAATAAAATATTTAAAATAAAGTACAAGGTTCATCTATTAAGTATTTTTAGAAATTGAATTAATAGTAACGGTGAAACTCTTATAATTGTTAATTTTTAAATTTATTTTACCCCCATTAACTTTCGTTGATGCATTGTATTTTGTTTTAGATTAGAACTTCAATGGAACCTTCTATTTTTTTTTTTTTAATTTATAATTCAAAACTTAAATTTACAGTTAATTATATAACTATTATTTATTTGAAACTATCTAAATTTCTAACGATTTTAATTCTTAATATAATATTAATAATAATTGATGATTATTATGATAACATATAAAATATATTTTTTCAATAATATAAACTATTAAAGAATTAAATTAGATCATCACTATTATCACTACTCACATTAATATATATTTTGACTGTTTTCAACTATGATAACACATAATGTAAAAAAAAAAAAAATTAAACACAATTACGATTTTGTAAATAATTTTTAAAACTTACCAAATTTGTAATTTTACTTTCGAAATTTAACAATTGAACATCAAATAAACCCTAATATCCAATCAAAGTTTAATATTTAGATATTTAATAAAATAAAGGGTAACGCGACTCGTGAAAAAATGAAACTATTAAACAAATGTTCAGCGCTCCTTCTTAAAAAGTGTTATTATAGGACACTATAATACTTCAACACAGCCAATGACAATCTAGAAAATGTCGAATAACCTATTGAGATCATCGGTAATTTAGTTAAGTTCTACCATAAAATTTCTGACTAGTTTTATTCTATTTTTCTTTCGTTCCAGCTTCATTAAGAGCACGTGGTATAAATGGTAGACCAATATTTTATATAATAAATTTATTTATCAAAATTACTAACGTTGAATTAAAAAAAAATGTACAATAATTGCAATAAGTTAAACAATTATTTATTCGGGTAAATTTATTTGCGGAGAACCGAAATGATTCGAAACCAATATTAAACTGAGCTCACTACTCTCTCGGTACCGCATTGTCTATAATCGTTCTGTTGGCTGTCGTTGTATTTACTTACTCAATCTTGTTGTTTATATTTAATCTAACGCTCTACTGCTGGCAGCCGTCCGCTAAGCACAGTGAGGCTTGAACGTCGGCCGCAGACTGTGGTGTAGGGTCTCGATGATTTAAACTGTGAGAGGTGCAGTACGCCAAGTTTTATTATGTTTGATTACTATCGCACCACGGTCACCGTGTTCTGCGGCGTAGCCCTGCGTATTCTAGTCTATATAAGTCAATATTACAACAAATCACTGCAGGAGCTATATGTTAGGCACAGTCAGGTTTGTGTGTCGGTAACAGATCTCGATAGAAAATCTAGAAGTCTTACATATATATATGAAACTGCCGATTAACTATCATGCGCGCCAATTTGTTTTGAACTGAAAACGTTGTTTGTATTCATTGGAATAAACGCATTTGTGGTGGTTGATATAGCAAATTGTGACCTAGTATTGAACATTCTTCTGTGCAATAATCCAGTGAGCAACAATCGTCATACTCCAGCACACTTTTGTACATAATATTAGATATTCAATTGTTAAATTAAATATTCATACGCGTAACTATTACGATTGTCACATACGTAGAATGTAATATACCCTGCACTGATATTACGCTTTTCCGCGTCACAATATTAATACGGCTCTGGTCATAAAATATTATTCTTGGTCCAAACACGTCCACAACCACATTATATAATAGCTAGCATACTCTTTTCGTATAACCAATCTCGCTTAAATACGTATATTGATATTCCAACATGATCTTTATTCTTTGAATTATTGCCCATATTAATTATTTTTTCCCATTCCACCATCTGTTTGTGCTATTTAATATTCACTAATTTCGTTTATTTCACAATTTTTAAAGCGAATTAATAATTTTGTATAGCTTACTTATATATTACTTGGATATTTCATATAATTAAAATTATTATTCAAATAAGTAAAATAATTTATACATCAATGTTAATTCGTCATATTCACTCATATTTATATATTATAGTATCTACATGTTACATTTTTTTTTTTTTTAGTCACTACTGCTTAACTATGGGATGATGTTGTATATATTTATTTCTATCTTGAACATGGTGCAAATTACCAAGGCTTAAGAAGAATCCATATATGACTGTCAAAGTTAATAAAATTGCGTGTTGAATGATATAATTAAATTTACTTTTAATCTGTTCATATGATCTCTACTCTTACTCGTATGGGATCAAAATATTAAAAATGTTATTGCCTTGAATTCATTGCTACGAGAAGAATATTTTCAACGTTAAATGATGAAATATCCAACTAAAATGTTCTATAAAATTAAAATTATATTACTTAAATATTCGAAAAATTTTTATATGAAACACTAAAGATACAAATTTCACCAACTTTCACTTAAAAACTGTTTTTCCAAAGTGATAATTTATTCATTTGTTCATCGAAGTAATACTGCAATTACGCAACAAAGAGCTTATACTCGGAACAAATCACTGTGTCTTATCGGTATTTTTAAAACGATATATTTACAGTCAATTAATATTCCTTTAATCATATAAAAACTGCTTAAAAATAAACCTCTTCAAAATATTGCATCTAACAATGGAGAATATATCTGTTACGAAAACATATAAATAGTACATGTCTACGATTTCCGCATGGAATTAATCAATAATAACGCTTAACGTCAGTTTAAACCAATAGAATCAATTCATGTAGTAAAGGAGTCTAAACTTAATGATACAATATTGTTGTACCATAGACTGCAAATTGACTGAAATGTTAGATGACCGTGCCATAAAAATTATTAATAAACCTTGTATCGTAATGATCACATTATTGATTCGTTATATTAATATATAATTGTAGATGATAAGTTATATATTTTACGTGACATAATATGGTATGTTTGTATAGTCACCCTAAATGAAAAATATCGAAAAAATATCGAATAATAATGATATATACATACTAAAACAGTTTCCCTTAGCTAAGAAATGTTTTTCTAGAAATGACAGAGACTTTTTCTTCAAATCAGTTATAATCGCATTTCGATGTATTAGATTTGCAGGTCTGTTGTATTCTCAGAGTGTATTTGCAAAAACATTTCCCCAAGCAACTAACATGGTTATATTGGATTGCCAAAATGGAATGTCAAAGTAATTGTGAATGTATAAAAATAAAGTTGACAACATGAAAGAATCACCTATAGTATTCAGAACGAAAGGAGGTCGAGGTATTTGGACGACTATATGGCGTTTATATAATTTGTTTTTATCGTTTCGTCAAAGATTTTTATTTTTATATATAGGTATTATAAACTCCATTTAAATACATAATGTTTTTCATAGTCGATTTGCTAAGCAAAATGATGTATGAACTATTAAAAATTATACTAAATGTACGCTATAAGCATTATTTTATGTAGGTAAAATGAAAAATAATTATACAATAGTTATAGGCGTGTCCAGACCTTATTCGTAGGTCATGCACAGCAGTGGCATATTTAGGGGGAATAAGTTTCTGCACCCCCATCACACCCGAAAAAAATTTGGTTTCGGTTTAAATATATGACCCCCAAATTTCTTAATAAGCAATATCATTATTATCTAATAATGATTAAATCAGTTTTACTTTTTTTATTCGGCATAAAAAAATAATATTCCTTTTATTAGATAAATAAAATAACAAGGCAATATAAAATTGTATTTTAAAATATAATTCATTTGTGTTACTTTTTACAAATATTTTTATAATCACAAATTATCTTAATATATATTATAATTTTAAACGTCGTTTTGTTGGTATCACCACTTTAAATTCCTCGATAACTTCGTCATAATTAATATTTTTCGTCATCTGTTGTTCTATAAATAGAAACATTAAAGCGTTAAGTCTTTCTTGAGTCATGATGCTGCGGAGTTTTGTTTTTACAATCATCAACTTAGAAAATGCACGTTCACATGAACAAGTTGTTACCGGAAGAGTGATAAAAAGTACTATTACTTTATAGAAGTGAAGAAAAATACAAGTTCTATTATTTGAATTTAGAAAATCATTGATGAAGTGTTATAAAAGTGGTTCCAGATGGTATATTAGGTATATTTTTAAGTAACATAATTTCAACTTGAATTTGTTCACTATCAATTCCAAATACATTATTCAAATACAATAAATCTTCTTGAGATAGCTCAAGTTTTAATATATTCGTAACAGCAAGTATAAGTTTTAATGTTTCCTGATTAAAACGATCATTCAAACCATTTAACAAGTCATCTAAAACAACATTAAAACTCGTAACTTTAATTTCTTCTTCTTTCATACATGCAAAATATTGATTTTCCGATGATTGGTCAATTTTTGAAGAGATTTTTATTTTTTTTACTTGAGGAATGATCACTCCAGTTTCTGTACAACATTCAACTGTCTCATTATAAACTTTTTTAAATAAGTTATCATCTGATCTTAACTGAGGTATGTTCAGTTTTAGTTATTTAATCATATTTGGAGAATTTAATAGATCTAAATCCTCAGCTTGGAGACATGAATTAACTTTAAAAATGAGTAATAAAAAAGGATTTAGCATGTTTGTTTAGTGCAAAAGGAATTAAAATGTTTGTAATTTTATCAGTAAACCTCTTGACTTTGATCTAACATCTGGAATTTTAGTTATGTCGCAGATCTATGGATTGCAGAGATAATGGGCAAATAATTATTTTTTACTGCGGTGACACCTTCAAATCAACACGCCCATCGTGTTGTTGAAATAGATTTTAGAGTTTTAAGAGTTAAATTAATTTCTTTGGCTACTTTTTCTAATGTAGCATGTCAAATACAACTACTTTTTATAAATGAGTACAAAAATCGTATTGTACTAATGAAATTAAAATCTATTCGATTCTTTCGCCCAATAGAATCTACCAATACTAAAATTAGGCAATGTGCATGACAATGAACAGATTATTTTAGAATTTATTTCTTTGCATTTTAATTGGACACCGTTAGAGCATCCCGCCATATTAGCGGCTCTATCAAAGCACAGAGCAACTACATCCTACCAGCTGAGACCCAATTGTTTCTCTACAATGAAACTCAGAGAATCAAATATAGACTGTGAATCTACTGCTGTTAGTCGCATCATGCAAACAAAATATTCAACTGGCGAATTGATTATATCATTGTAATATCTAATGATAACTGAAATCTGTTCGTGATGACCACAGTCGCTCGTTTCATCAGCCATGATTGATATTTTTTTGTTTTTTAGATTGTTTTAGAGAAGATACAAGTTTTATTTTAAGAACAGAATGAATAGACAAAATCAAATTGTTTTGAATTAAATTACCAATATAAGTTGCATTTTAGGGGCCTTCATCCAAATATTTTTTTAATGTTGGATCATACTTTTTAAGCAGCCAGGCAAGCTCCAAAAACATTCTTCTGTTATCACTCTTTAGATTTTCATTATGCCCTCTAAATGGCTTTCCAGTTTTAGCTAAAAGTTTAGTTATATCAATTAACCTTTGTATTATACTTCTATTACTCAACCTATAACTTTCTATTTTACTCAGAATTAGTTCTTTAGCTTCATCTAAAACAACATCAATAGATTTTTTATGGAAATTTGATAATGATTCAGTACTATGGAAATGTGATTTTGTTTTCTGATGTTTTTTAAAAAAAGTATTATTATTATTATTATTATTACTCCAAGTTATGAATCCCATTGTAATAAATGCTTCATCTGATTGACCTATGTACAAACTATTTGACTTAAACATCTTACATGGAAAATAGTAAGCAGAGTCAGTAGTAGAGCTATATTCTAACCAAGGAAATTCTTCATAATATTGTTGATGGAAAAAACGGTTTTTATTTCAAAAGGTTGTTCTTGGAAAAATTTGTAATTTATTTTGAAATGGACCACGGTTTACACTTTCTTTAAATTCGAGGCAATTATTAGGTAAATTAGTAACAGGATCATCATGGTATGGCAAATTGTTTACTGAAATATATACATAGATAATGTATTATTTAAATTATCAAATAAATTGAATACAAATGGTTTATCTAAATTCTCAACTACTAGGTAAAACTATAATATATAATTAAATTCAAAAATGCATGCAAAAGAAAATTAAAAACATAAATAATTTGTACCTCACTTATTTTATTTAGACATATTTATAGATGAGTAATGGGTGGAATATAAAGTTTTAATTGGTTGATATTTTAAAAAAACAAAAAAGTAATGACCAGTTTTTGATTATTTATTTATCTATAAAAATACAGTTTTAAACATAAAATATAGGTTAGTAGGTACTATAACATATAAATACTGCAAAGAGTACAAAAATTTAATAAATAACACAACACAAAATGTTGAACAAACATAAATATTATCACAGGCATTTATTGTGAAATCATTTTTTCTTTAGACATTTTTATGTAAAGTAATATTTTATTATATCTGATTGCTCATTAGTATACATTGACGTAGAGATGGAACATTCTGGATCTTGCTGGAATACATTAATATCGGTCGATCCTAAAATAATAATTATGTTTCTAAAACATTTTCAATAGCTATAATATATTACTTAATTAAAATTGGTAATTTACTTACCATTATTGGAATTAGCACTTGTAGATTTTTTAAAGAAATCTAGAATTTTTTTATCACTCATTTTTTTGTTTTCTTTGTATCACAATTTACAAAATAAATACTCATTAGTCATTACACAATACACAATAAACGTGAAGAGCCCGCTGTTCGCGCGTGTTTCATTATTTATCAAATGGTACAAATGTTATCATAATTCTATCATAAATGGTGGAGAATCTGTCATTTACCATTATATCGTAAAGATAATAATGTACAAAAACTACACTAACAATTAGTACCACGCATGGATGAAATACTTATATTATTAATGCCCAATGATAACAAGGGAAGCATTATCAATAATTGTAATAGATAGTATCAAAAGTCCACATAATGAAAATCAAAAAATTTAATATGAAATCAGAAACTAAGAAAAAAAGTGTATATTATTATGTGCCGCAATTTATAATGTAAGTTAGATCAAATTTCGCAGGTCATGCCTGTGCATGACAGGCAAGACCCGTAGATACGCCTATGACAATAGTTGACACACAATTTCGTTATATTATAATTCTGATACCTTAAAACGTATTAACGAGTAATAATATAGATATAATATAAACTGTAAGTACATTATTTGAATTGTTTTAAAATATTCTGATATATTGTTGAAATTAACAGTTATAACAGTATTTTATAATTATTATAAAGACTATAAAAATTATTAGGAAACCAATAAAATAATTGATTTCCAATGTTGTATGTTCTATACATATATATATATATATGTTCATTTTTCTATATATATTTTAGAAGACATAAATTTGTAAAAAAATTAATTTTTAAAAGAACTGTTTTATGTATTTTTAATTAATTTATAAAAAACTTTTTAATATATTAAAAATAAAAACTTTTGAACAAATTCATAAATTAAGATAATTATGGATAAAATATGAATCACCGATTAAATTTAAAATGTATTATCATTTTGCTTCGAGAAGTTGTACTTTTTTCTTAAACAATTTCGCTCTTAATTATTTAATTTCTATCAACTTGACAAAAAATAACGGACGATCACTAACTCGTTCGTTTCAGTGTGTGTTTTAAAACAACGTAATTTATACATATTAAATAAAGAATTGACTCGAGATAATATAGCACTATCGTTATGTTATAGTATAGAAAGGCGTGTCCGGGCTTCCTTTTTTTTTTACTTAGCTCTTATTATGACCGTGATGCTGGATGATATAGTATGTAGATATAATGAAATTCTAAAATAATTTAAATAAGCAGAAAAACACCTAATTATAAGGTACGTATTATAAATATATAATTCGTTTTTCAGTGAACTTCCCGGTAGTCTTATTTAAGTTTTTAATTTTAAATAATATATAGTAAGCATACTTCAACGAAATACTCGACAAAGTTTTTATTTAATAAATAAGTCATGGGCATAAATGAATAACCTACTTACAGAAATTTCATTTGACTAACAACTTGTATTCGAAGAAATTTGAAATAAAATAAGATAAATCTAATATGGTTATAGTAATCCTCGTGTGCCTACTACTCAATTACTTATTATAATACAGAATCATATAATACATAATAACTAGTTCAAGAATAAAGCAACAGGAGGATATGTCCCTCACTCCACCTTGTGACATTACTGTAATAATCAGTCATAATGCATATTATATTTTCCTCTCTCAATCATTATCCAGAAGTTAGTTGGCAAACTTTAGAAGGTCACGTTCGTGGTTTTCCATTATTGAAAACTTATAATTTATATACATATAATTTCCATTTCCAATGTATTTTCAGTTGGTTTATACAACTACTTTAAATAATATGTATCATACGTTTTATGCCTACGAATGTAATTTCTAGTGCAATTTCTAATTTCACACGTGGTGTTTATTCGAATGTCGTCGATACATCAAATAAACAAGCAATATACCTTGGTTCGGTAAAATTAAAATAGTGAATTAAAGAGGACCGTAATTATTTAGTAATTTACAAATTAAATTCTTCGAGATAAAACAAATCAAAGGGGAATTGTATAGCTCTAAAAAACCAATTACTATATTAACATTGTTTTTAAAAGTGTATCTTTCAAATAATTACAAAAATTTTTCTGAAATGTTTTTCTAAAAATGAACTTTATTATTGATCTTAACATCTCCGATATCGCGCAAAAACAACTAATCTCATTTAAATTCTTGTAGGTGAAGTTATTAAAAATATCATATTAATTTAGTATCTATACTTGTTTTATTATATAACATGTTTAAAACTCCAAGAGGAGCAAACGTTTTATTAAATTATTAATTAAATTAAATTAAATTGTAAAAAAATTATAGAAAAATAAATTAGATTGGCCATATTGGTCTATCTTGTATAAAGTATTATTCTTTGAATTACATTTCTATGCCATTTCTTCAACTCCCTTTGTCCTGTCTGCTACCTACGTAACTTTTTTCACTACATAAACTTTACCCATTGTTATTTAAGTTCCATTAAAAAAAAAATTGTTTGTAAGTTTTCAAATTTAAAATGTTATAATCCAAAAGTAAAATTCTGTCAAAGCAATTTCATTTAATACAGTTGTAAAGTATACTTTTAACACATTTCGTGTTCAACGTGATAAAAAATCAAGAATTAGGTAGCATAATTAATTAAAGGTCAAAAAATTGTAAGATTTTCTTTTTTTTTTAATATTTTTTTTTTTATTCATATATTTTCAGCCAACTGCTAATTCGTTTTATATTAAATTATTTATATGTAACCAGGTATCTAGATTATATTCAAAAACAATTTTGATTTGTCTCTGAAGACTTCAAATACTATAACTATCTGTTTTATTCAATTATTTACAGTATAATTATTTTATATATATATATAGATTTTTTTTAGTTCATCGTAACAATAATAAATTATTAATTAAACAATCGAACAAAAAATTTTCTGTATAAAATAGTTTATTAGAGTTTTTGTGTAATAAACCCACATTCTTTATACTTTGAAGTAAATGCTATGTCGCCCACACTGTATTGTCCTTTACACTTTTAATTAAAAAAGAATACTCGTTGGTATTTATGAATAATTATATTTAAAATTAGATTATAATACTCATTTATAATGACAATAAAATAATATATTTAATCTACAAAAATATTTTTTTTTTTTTTTTAAATGTTCATATTTTTGAACGAGAAATTTTATTCTTATAACTTAGATTTAATAAGCAAATATTATATTTTTAATGTATATAAAAATAATTATTTTTTGTTAAGAAAATTATATTGGCGTAATGAAAGGTAACATTTTATATTAACTAAACTAATAATTAATATTAAAGGCAATAAAAATCATATATTCACTAAATGTTATCCTATAACAGTGATGGTTCTTTTAATTGCAAACATTGTTTTATAAATAGTTCATAAATAATGTTTTTAAATAAATAAATAAAATTACAGATGAACTATGTAATTTGGTAACTATTTATAAATATTTAACATAAATTATGGCTCATGATCAAGAAATGTTAAAGATATTTATTTATTTCCAAAGCCATAAGAAATACTTTTATTCGGAAAATTATTGTTTATGAATATAAAATACTCAAAAACACTATCTCATGAACTTTTTATGTTTTATTACAGTTGTTTATAATTTATTATTTGTACTTTACTGTATTTTTTAGTATGGTCATGCTCACATTGTCACTATATTTCATGAAAATTAATAGAATTTTAATTATAAATTTTATAACGCCCATTGTTTACAATGATAAATAAATATTTGGTTTTTTTAAATATTATATTAAAATTTAAAAGGATTTATTCAAACATTGAATATTTATTTTTATATCTTTATTTTTAATGAATGGTTTATAATATTAAATAAATATACAACAGAACGATTAAAACTGTTTTACAAAAAGAAAAAACTGAAACGACGATAAATTTTTTTTTTAATTGAGTAGATTCTTTACAGGCAGCACATTTTTCCTTTTATTACGGGGAAAAAAAACATGTAATGAATTAAGATAGTATCGATATATGTATTCTCTAAATAATTTTCTTTAGCCACAAATAAGTTAGAAAAAATTTGGATTCAAATTGGATAATCAAATAATTATGAACTTAATCTTGAATTTATTACTGAAGAAATAGAGACTTTTATTTTTGTATGACTTAACAATAGGACATATATTTAAAAAAAAATTGTTTTATACTATTTAAAATTAAAACGTTGTGTAACTTTTACGTTTTTTTTATTTTTATGTGTTTTGCGTTTTGCGTTTTGCGTTATAATGTCACATGTAAAATAAAGTTTTCTCTTATTATTCTATTCTATTATTATTTATTAAAATATCAACAATTTTTATGTTGAATTTTGAGTTTCCGTGGTGCTTTGAAATAATAAACACTAAGAACAGGAGAGACAGTCAATATAGTCATGCTTTAATATGATGAATGACATAACTAGTATCGGAGGGGAAACTTGAATTATTCTAAATCAGGTTACTACTTGGCTAGCAAATAGCCTATATTACAAACCAATTCTGCTCACTCATAACCCTTAAATCGGATTTAATTCTTCCAGTTAGTATATACTGTTGTTGTAGTGATTAAAAAATACGGAATATGATCTACAGAACCTTAGAATACCTTTATATTTATAATACCAATATGATGCTATATGTATTCTTGGTTCGTATTATGAATTATACACTGAGATAGATAATGATTTACAGAAGCGTAGCTAAGTAGGAAAGGGCTCCGATGTAGTAGAAATACTAGGGCCCATCTCTAATATTATCTTTATGTGAAAATTCAAAATATACACGAAAATAATTAATGGATAATTAATAATTATACAAAGTAAAAAGGAAATCCAGTTTAATACTATAAAAACATTTGCATATTTCGTGAATAATTATTTTCTATATTAAATATTGTATTGTAACTAGAATTGATTTTGATAAATAATTGACACGTACTACTTATTTTCAATATTAAATAATTACTGTTCTCAATATTTTATTTTTACTTTTATTATTTTCTATTCTTTATAACTTTATGTACACTCTCTTACCTGATGTTCGTTTATAAATAAATTATTAATTTATCAAACTACTACGAATAATTTAATAAATTTAATAATTTAACAATATTTTAAATTATTTTAAGGAAGTATAGTCTTAGTATTATTCAAGGATTCCAAGGCCTTCTGTGGTCCAGGGCACCGGAGCACTACCCCACTTTGCTTTATGGTATAGCTACACAACTGATGATATAACAATAATGCAAATTTGACTATATCATCATAAATTATCATTAATAAACTGTTTTAAATGGTTTTCTAAATCGCTATAGTGATTTCAGTTCGATTTTGATTTGAACAGTTTTATATTTGGCAAACCCTTTATTTTGTTATGATAATAAAATTTAAAAAAATTATCATCACGGAATTGGAATTTATTCTATCCATGATGATGATGGTTAAAAAAATGGAAAAATATCCAAATAACCAGTAAAATTAAGTGATTATTACATTAGGTCCATAAAATGTAAATTGCCAAATGATTAACAATATTGAACACAAACATGACAAAACTATAATCTACTACACAATTGGGCGTCATTGGTTGTAGTGCCATGGGGTGGAGATCAGGGACTGGATTAATATAAAAACAATAAATTACTGATAATATTATATATATTATATAGGTACATAGACTAATTTTATCTATCAGATACAATCAGATGGTGACCGGTTTTCGTATGTATATACTACATACATATATAAATGACCAAAATATGGATTATAAGGCTTATCGCATCGAAAAATATTCCATGAACATTGGCACTTTTAATTGGAAAAAAAAGATGGATACATTGATTTACACATTATAATAAAATATATTGTAATTTCCTAATAAATATAAATTGGTTTACTATGTTTTTTTTTTTTAATCGTATAATGATATTATATATTTATAAATAAATGTATCGTTATATATTATTTTATAATATTCTCAGTGCTGTTAGCAATAAACGCCCAAAAATGGCTTTAGTGACAAAAATCCTCGGAAAAGTAAGAAAATTACTTGAAATAAGATGCCTTATCATCATAATTAATCTTCTAAAAATATAAACTTCCACATTTACTTTACATTAAATCAGAATTTGACAAAAAAAAATAAATACCCGTTACATTTCAAGAACCAATCATCATGAACCGAACATTTGTCAATCGTAAAATATATATACTGAATTTCACTATTAGTATAAACAACTATAAAAGAAAATTGTCCTAATTTAACAATACATATCAAATAACAAATAAATAATAATCTATATCAAAATGAATAAATATTTATTTAATAATAAAAATGTTTTAATTTGTACTCTGTAGACAATATCAAAACAACATTTATGTTATTGAGTGATAAAAAAAAAAAAAAACATTCATATCAAAATTCATGTTAAGAATATTTAACTATCACAGATCACTGTAGTTCAATAACAGCATAATACAGAAAAAAGTATTTACAGGATATCATATATCAAAAAAGTGAGAAAAAATACCATAATTATGAAAAAGTAAATAAAAATGAATAAAAAAAAAAAAAAAAATTAACTAAAAGTGAAAAAAGTGAGTCGGTACAGGACTGTATTTTGTATACTTGGATTTGCATAATTTTTGGTTTGTGGTGTTTTATTTTTTCTGTTCGATCACGTTTGATTAAAAATATCAATCGTTATCTGTCATGTATAACCATAGATATGCGCAAACTTCTATTTCAGAAGATTTCTACAATGCTTTTGGACCCTATCTTAACAAAATATTTATTAATTAAATAAAGATAACTTTAATTTTTATTTAATATTGTGGTTTATTAGTTTCAATAAATATTTTTTCTTCAATTCTTGTATATTTCTTTCAGATACCTTTAATAATTTACGATTTGTATTTTTGTTGTCAATTTTAGCTGCTATATTAATATGAAATATTTACACTAAAATTTAGAAAATTTATTTATTTATTTTTTACCAACTGTTTTAGTATAAATTGTATTTAATTTAAGCAACATCAATTAAAATACAGGCCCTTACTTTTAGATTTAAATCGTAGGGCCCTATTTACAACACTTCGGGGAATGCCAGGGCACACTCGGTACCCTCGGTGCGCATTCCTATGTGTATAGAGTTTTAATCATAACATTATTATACAACCCCTGCTTGACAAACATCTTTTATTTTATATTCCAAAAGTTCCCGTAAATGTAATTCATTGTCTTATTCCGTGACAGAATTTGTTATTTCGTATTGACTTATCTCTTAATAAAATAATAAAATTAGCTTTTTAATATAAAAAAAAGTGAAAATTCAAAAATCAAAATTCAATAATGTTATATAAAAAAAAAAAAAAAAAAACCCCAATAAATTATATATAATAATTAAATATTAAATAATTTATTTAATTTCAATTAAATTTTATTTAATTTAAAAAATATTAATTTTTTACTTGAATAAACTTTTTTTGTTTACTATTTCAATTGTTTTCCGTACTTTTAGGTTATTTTCATTTCTACTTATATTTATCTAAATAACTCATGCATTTAATTAATAAATTATAATTTTATCAATATACTTTAAAATTAAAATCAAGATTTTTTAAGATTAATAAGGCTAATTAAGATTAAATGTAAATTATATAAAAAAAGGATAAATTAATAATTAAAATTGATAAAAATCATATCATTTTAAATCGTATTAAAGGCAATTAGTAATTTATGAAATGTATAAAAATAAATAATGTAGGTATATTATTTATTCTGCCTATTTACATGGCTTTTTCATTTCAAACTAATTTAATAATAATTTATTATGTCCAAGAAAAATGAAAAAAAAATCTTTTGGTTTCTTTTTTATAACTTAATTTCAACATAACACAAAATATTATGAGATAAAATATTAAATGTTACAGTGTCGTCTATTTTCGCGATCATAAAATAAATACGTTTAATAAAATGTATCCGATTTTATTTTTTTACTGTTATCCAGCTATAAAAACGAAATAGATCAAATTACATTTACTTCTATTACATAATTAAAAAAATTAAATTTTGATTTGTGAACTTGATATTAATTTATTTTATAAATATGTTAATTTTCTTGCTTCTATGTATTATTGTTATTTAATAGATTTAAAAATAAATTGCTTGATCAAATTTCATGTTTGAAAATTGTCTTTTTTTATCCTCATGAGTATATACAAGCATAATATTTATTTTCCTATGTATGGTAAACGTTGACCACTTATTACTTAGTTAATAAATAACAAATATAATAATAAGTATATATAGAATACAGTAATTTTTCCCAGTATTATAATAATTCTTACTGATTATATTCTAAAATATTTTTTATATTTAATTTACAATAAAATAATAATTTATACAAAATTATATTGGTAATACAATGTGAATAAATTAAATGTATACTGAAAAATATTAAGTGTTTTTTAAAAACCTAAAACGAACAGAAACCAAAGCCGTAGTACAAAAAGTTATTTTCTAATTTTTCTAACCATTTAAATTATAATTAATCAATGTGTGGATTAATGATATAAATTTCTTATAGAACTAGGCATTTAAAAATATTATTTGTAGTATATCTTTGAAATTATGTGTAGCAAAATCTCTCTTAACAGTCACTTCCAAATAACGGACATTTATTCGGTAACGGGCATATTTAACTACTTTTCTATAAGAAAGATTCTAAATACGGGACATTCTAAACAACGGACATTTTTACTATAGGTTCTTTAATTTTTGGAATTCATAATTTTTATATAATAATAATTGTATAGTATCTAAATAAAAGTCTACACAATGTTAATTTTTAAGATGTAAAAATAAAATAATTTTATTTAAATTTATATTTTTAATTTAATAAAAGTAAAATGTCACCCACTGAAGAGTGGACAAAATTTCAGTAGACCAACAGTTGTCCAGTATTTAGATGTTTCTCTGTATATTTGTGTATATGAATATATATGTTTGTAGCTGTTATTCACAGAATGCCTTCTGGAAACACTTATGGTTTTGTATATGAAGTCCATAAACAAATATCCGAAGATAATCAATTTCTTCATACTTTAAATTCCATTAAAATGTTTAGTAGGGGCTTACTGAAACAGGAATTCGTTTAACATCATTTTAAATTACTTTTTTGATAAGATGTTCTGAAATTCATTATTCCAAATAAATACAACGTGTTTATTAAAAACCTTTAGCTTACTATTTTAATGTAGTGTCCATCCGGCAATAATATTGTTTCTATTAAATTTAAATTGGTTTTGGAAAAAATTAATAAAATTATAAATTTACATAATTCTATTATCCGTATTATACACGTATATATAAATATAAATTATTATAGTATTTTAAAAAATATGATGCAGAAGTATAATACATTAATATATAAATTAAAACATTTACCAGAATCAGATTCTTTAAATGCGTATATACAATGATAAATTATTACAATTAAAATAATAACGTATAATAATCGTAACTCAGTTCAATATTGACTATAATATTAAAAAAACTGTGTGTTAAGAAAAAAATGATGCCGTTAGAGAGTAAATGAATATGTTACCGGCAATATAGATACTTGAGGTATTTTGCAAAATTCCTGGACATTATACAAATTACCGACCCATTTTAAGTAATGTATATAAAACATGATTTTCATTATTATTTTACATATAACCTATGTATTTTATAAAATACCTAGGCATTATTTAAAATGCCAATTTTTTTTTGGCAAAGTGCAAAACATTTTATTATATGTTATATTAGGCAAGGCTCGTATTATGTATATTTTCGAGTGATTTTTGGCATTTTATATAATGCCTAGGAATTTCACAAAATGCCGGATTATCCATATTGCCGGTAACATATATATATATTTCACCCACATAATTTGATATATTTTGATAAATAAGACCTATATCAAAAGTATACTTTTTAAATAGTTTACGTTCCAGACATAATAAGAGTATTTAAAAAGAGTATTAAAAAGAAAGATTTGTTGGGAATAGAAAGTATGCAAATAGGCTATAATTCTTTAAAGCTCTGATTATGAAATTGAGAAGTTGAACCCACTCGAATTACATAATTTGAAAATGGCATGGTAGAATAACTGAGAAAGAATGTATACATTTATTTTGAAAAATATGAGTTTTTTTGGTAAAATTTACTAATAAGTATTAATATAGCTTCACTTAATAGTTTCACCTAAATAGTTCATGAAACAAAAATAATTGAAGTTTTATTTTAAAAAAACACTATAAAAAATAAAATATAATATATTTTTTTGATTCTCTAACTGGTTCTTACAATTTCTTACTTGAATTCATGTGAATACGTAATATTTTTTAGTATTTAAAAGTTGAGAACTCAAATTTTTATTAAATAAATAACTCAAAGTATATTTACTTGAGTTTTGAAATTAAAAACAAGCATAGGGCTTTGAAAAATAATATCATAATACTTAATGTATTATGTTTTAAATAAATATAAGCGTAGATCTAAATATGTTAAAAATATTCCTCATAATATATAAAAATATTTTTAAAATAGTAATATTTTATATTTATATATAAATATAATAGTGTTAGTTCCAAGACATCATTGTTGTCAGATACTTTAAATTGTGTTAGAAAAATATATTTAAAAAACTAAATGAATAAAATACAAAGAAAATCATTTTTGTCAATTATACTATAAACCTGATGCTTTTCTGTTGGTTGGAAATTCGTATTAATTTTTTAATATATTTACATTGTACAATTAATATTCCAACTCTGGTATTGATATTAATATGCTAAAAAAGTGGTGATCGTGAATACAAATTAAATAGTTTAATTTACTTATTACAAAATAATATTAAGAATATTATAGTGAAGAAACAAACATAAATTAACAGATAAATTATTATATATTTGTAATAGATCTTTGTTGTTCTAATTTTTTATAAAATAAATAAATAATTTAGTTAATAATATTTAAATATACGATTTATTATTAAGACCTTGTTTACCAAGTTTTCATTTTAATACCAAAATTAATTATAACATTTTCTTTATTAATATTTATAAAATAAATATCAGTATAATCTATATATGTTGATTATGTTAACATGCATTGGTTTTAATATGATGCGTGTTTTTTCTGTATCTGTGTAAACGATTTCTACCATAAGGATTCTTCCAATAAACATCATATAAGAAGTAAATTATAAGAAATCGGTCCTCAACAGTTTTCTTGATGTGTAAGAAAAATGGAGAAAAATAGCAGAACACTTAAACGGAGATCGAGATTTGAATCCTTACCACCAATTATTTTATCCTACATTAATATTTTTTTTTATTTTTGTGTTTGCATACACTATTTTGACTGAAAGAATAACTTGGATCATGACAATTATAACATATGTCTGATATGAAATGTTAATTAATAAATACTTTAATGAGAGTCATTTTACCAGTTTTTAACAGATTTTTAAAAGTGATAAAAAACTGGCATTTTATTACGACAAATCTTTTCCTTGTAAATCAAAATATAAGAATCGTAGATACTTGAAATTTTCACTGAATGCTTATATTACCATTTGCTATAGATTGTAATATTTTTTAAACATTTTTTTAAATTTTTTATAGATTCTTAAAATTTCATGTTTCCATGACTTCTTTACAAAAATCTCAATAAAATAATTTTTATCTGATGAAATTACTTGAAAATGTATTACAAAGTTCCTAATACATATCCATTACTGTTTAATGAAAAAGCAATATGAGTTTGATTCCAAAAAAAAAAAAATCTTATGATCGTTTGAATATTAAATGTTGACAAAACGATCAAAATAACGAAAATTTGATTACATTTTTGTAGTAAGAAATTATTAAAACTTTACATTTTTAAACTCGAGATTTAAAAATTAGTTACCTAAATGATTTTTCATAAAATTATTTTATTAGCAAAAAAAAAGAAAAAAAAAACAATTTTACTTTATAATCGGTAAAAAGTTTTTTAATTATTAAAAAATGAAATTTGACGACATAAGATATTTCAACAAATTTTCATTGAACAATATTAGTTATTTAGTTTTTATACTAAAAATATTGATTGTAACAACTTGATATATTTACTAAGTACATACTTGTATTGAAATTTTAAAGAAATGTTATAATTTTAAGGTATTTAAATGAAATTTTAGCTATTTATGAAAATTTAAAATTTTCGATTTTTCTCAATTTTAAATTCTCTTGTTTTATGCAAATGTTACATCATTGAAAGATTAAACATATTAAGAAATTTACTTCTACTAATGTATCAATATAGATATGATTATTATTTTCAGTGATACATTTACATTTTTATTGTAATTTTTTCGTTAACCAATGGAATATATTTTTTATCTTTTTTTATTGGTTATCTGTCTAATATTTTTATTACATTTATCACTCTTAAATTATTATTTACAATTAAATTTATTGAACTTAGTAGGTATACGAACGACAAACAAACAACTTGTAGACCAATTTAATTATACTAAGGGTTTAATCAATTTTTTTATTTTTCTCTGGATATTCATGCCTAATGAATATTATAATTTTTAACCAAACATAATTTTAATCTATAATTTTTTAGAGAGTTTTCTTAATTGAGTAATATAAGTATATTATTATAGTTATTTTTAAAAATAATTACAATAGTTAATAATTATCCACGAACAATTCATTATAGAATATTGAATGATGTACGAATAAGTAATTTCTACAATAATTTTAAAAATATAAATACTATCAAAGTTTATTTAAGCACAAATTAAAAATATCATTAAAAGAAAACGTTGGGTTAATCAAATATATTATACTTATATAATATTTATACTTAAAAAAGTTATTGAAATAAACAAAACTACCATAACATTTCATGAATTATATTCCATTAAATTAAAAACAATTAAAATAATAATGTTTTTTTCAAGATAAAAGTGAAACATAAAATCACAGCTTTTTCATATAAAATGTATAAAAAGCACTTTTAACATAACCAATGATCAGAACTTTCAATACAACTATATTGACAAATATTAAACTATTAATTTCCAAAACTTATTAAATATTTTTATTTTCATTGTATAGACAATATTATATTAAAGTTTCTCCTACTAATAATAAAATGTGACATCGTAAACTTCAACTTTTATAGTTTGAGCACAGAATTGTATAATGATATTATATTACGATCATGAGTTACACTAGCGGTTCTCAAACTCTGATCCGCGGAACTCTAGGGCTCCGTGGTCATATATTAATTATCTAAATTTAAATATTATTATATTTCTTAGTTATTGAGAAAAAAGAGTGGTACTGGTATTTGAATTGCGCAACGAGTTATACGTTTTAGTGACATCAATTTTATTTACAAGTAAGACTTCTGATAAAATTTGGTTAAAATTTGGTAAACTTGGCTGGTATTTTCACAAAATTAAATGAAGTAAATTTATCAATAAAACGTAAAATGGCTAAATTTTTCACAGTAAATGACAAAATCCGAACTTTAAAAAAAATTAAATTTTAAACTGTGTGTTTTTCTCAATATAATATAATAATTATTGTTGTCTTAAATATAAATTCCTGATTTTCGGGGCTCCGTAAAATTTTTTTGAAAACATAAGGGCTACACGGACAAAAAAGTTTGAGAACCACTGAGTCATGTCATAAATGATTACCAATATAGTTATGTTATTTTCTATGTATCAACAAAAATAATTTAAACAAATTTTTGACCATGGCTAATATCCACAATTCAAAAAATATAAATATATTATTATTGTTCTAAATTATAATTAAATTGGTTGAATATATACCTGAATATAATACATTTTATATTGTGAAATGTTAAATTTTTCCTGTCTAGTGCTACGCTGAGCGAAACTTTCAATTCCAACGTTTGTTTAGATGACGGCAGTCCTCCGTTCTACAATAATTCAACATAGTCGTGATTAATTGTGAAAATAATTAATAATATCAATCAAGCAACGACGTCTTCTTCGTATTATTTTCAATAATATTAACGAAAATAAACAATAATAATAATAATAATAATAATATAGATATTAAATATAAATGATTATAATTAATAATTATTGTTGTTATGCGTTTATAAATGCAACATTTAGGAACATCACATTTTTTTTTTTACATTCCATTACTAAAATAATTTGTAATTTTTGAATT